>NC_090844.1:20123076-20433461 GCF_028021215.1 Eschrichtius robustus | reverse complement strand
TAAATTTCCCTCTTAGAACTGCTTTTGCTGCATCCCATAGTTTTGGGTCATCGTTTTTCATTGTCATTTGTTTCTGGATATTTTTTGATTTCCTCTTTGACTTCTCCAGTGATCTCTTGGTTATTTAGTAGCGTATTGTTTAACCTCCGTGTGTTTGTATTTTTTACAGGTTTTTTTCCATAATTGATATCTAGTCTCACACCATTGTGGTCGGAAGAGTAACTTTATATGATTTCAATATTCTTAAATTTACCAAGGCTTGATCTGTGACCCAAGATATGATCTATCCTGGAGAATGTTCCATGAGCACTAGAGAAGAAAGTGTATTCTGTTGTTTTTGGATGGAATGTCCTATAAATATCAATTAAGTCCATCTGGTTTAATGTGTCATTTAAAGCTTGTGTTTCCTTATTATTTTCATTTTGGATGATCTGTCCATTGGTGAAAGTGGGGTGTTAAAGTCCCCTTCTATTATTGTGTTACTGTTGATTTCCCCTTTTATGGCTGTTAGCATTTGCCTTATGTACTGAGGTGTTCCTATGTTGGATGAATAAATATTTACAATTGTTATATCTTCTTCTTGGATCCCTTGATCATTATGTAGTGCCCTTGTTTGTCTTTTGTAATAGTCTTTCTTTTAAAGTCTATTTTGTCTGATATGAGAATCGCTAGTCCAGCTTTCTTTTGATTTCCATTTGCATGGAATATCTTTTTCCATCCCCTCACTTTCAGTCTGTATGTTTCCCTAGGTCTGAAGTGGGTCTCTTGTAGACAGAATATATACGGGTCTTGTTTTTGTATCCATTCAGCCAACCTATGTCTTTTGGTTTGAGCATTTAATCCATTTACATTTAAGGTAATTATCGATATGTATGTTCGTATTCCCATTTTCTTAAATGTTTTGGGTTTGTTATTGTAGGTCTTTTCCTTCTCTTGTGTTTCCTGCCTAGAGAAGTTCCTTTAGCATTTGTTGTAAAGCTGGTTTGGTGGTGCTGAATTCTCTTAGCTTTTGCTTGTCTGTAAAGCTTTTAATTTCTCCATGGAATCTGAATGAGATCCTTGCTGGGTAGAGTAATCTTCGTTGTAATTTTTTCCCTTTCATCACTTTAAATATGTCCTGTCACTACCTTCCGGCTTGCAGAGTTTTGGCTGAAAGATCAGCTGTTAACCTTATGGGGATTCCCTTGTATGTTATTTGTTGTTTTCCCTTGCTGCTTTTAATTTTTTTCTTTGCATTTAATTTTTGATAGTTTGATTAATATGTGTCTTGGCGTGTTTCTCCTTGTATTTATCCTGTATGGGACTCTGCCTTTCTTGGACCTGATTGACTATTTCCTTTCCCATATTAGGGAAGTTTTCAACTGTAATCTCTTGAAATATTTTCTCAGTCCCTTTCTTTTTCTCTTCTTCTTCTGGGACCCCTTTAATTCAAATGGTGGTGTGTTTAATGTTGTCTCAAGCTCTCTCAGACTGTCCTCTATTCTTTTCATTCTTTTTTCTTTATTCTGTTCTGTGGCAGTTATTTCCACTATTTTATCTTCCAGGTCACTTATCTGTTCTTCTGCCTCAGTTATTCTGCTATTGATTCCTTCTAGAGAATTTTTAATTTCATTTATTGTGTTGTTCATCATTGTTTGTTTGCTCTCTAGTTCTTCTAGGTCCTTGTTAAATGTTTCTTGTATTTTCTCCATTCTATTTCCAAGATTTTGGATCATCTTTACTATCATTACTCTGAATTCTTTTTCTGGTAGACTGCCTATTTCTTCCTCATTTATTTGGTCTGGTGGGATTTTACCTTGCTCCTTCATCTGCTGCGTATTTCTCCATCTTCTCACTTTGCTTAACTTACTGTTTCTGGGGTCTCCTTTTCGCAGTCTGCAGGTTCGTAGTTGCTGTTGTTTTTGGTGTCTGCCCCCAGTGTGTAAGGTTGGTTCAGTGGGTTGTGTAGGCTTCCTGGTGGGGGGGACTGGTGCCTGTGTTCTGGTGGACGAGGCTGGATCTTGTCTTTCTGGCGGGCAGGATCATGTCTGGTGGTGTGTTTTGGGGTGTCTTTGAACTTAGCATGATTTTAGGCAGCCTCTCTGCTAATGGGGGGCGGGGTCGTGTTCTGTCTTGCTCATTGTTTGGCATGGGGTATCCAGCACTGGAGCTTGCTGGTCGTTGAGTCGAGCTGGGTCTTATCGTTAAGATGGAGATCTCTGGGAGAGCTCTCGCCGATTGACGTTTCGTGGGGCCGGGAGGTCTCTGGTGGTCCAATGTCTTGAACTCGGCTCTCCCACCTCAGAGGTTCAGGCCTGACACCCGGCCAGAGCCCCAAGACCCTGTCAGCCACACAGCCACCATCTTGTTTGAAACTCCCCAAAATCTGGTAATCTAGGTGAGGTAGGTGTTAGTTCTTCAGGAACTGAATTGGCCAGCACTTTTCATCTTAGACTTCCCAGCCTCCAGAACATTTCCTTGCAAACCAGAAGGGAAGATCCTTGTGGGCAGGGAATATCATTGTTTCTCTAGTGCCTATTACAATGCCTGGTCCATCGCAGAAACTCAATGTGTAATCGGGAAGAACAAATCTGACTACATACTGGATTAGTTTCTTTTACTTTAAATTTTGTATCTGATTGCTTTTGCTTAATCATACTAACTCAAGCAGGCATGAAACTGAGCAGGACCCTGTGGGGCCCTCCCAAGTACGAATTGAGTTATTTCTTACTACCCTCAATCATTAACAACACATTCTCCTAAATCACAGTCCATGCAGAATTTGCAATAGTTCACTCTGTTAGGTTTTACAAATAATATGCAAACCACACTTCACATAATTACCTTTCAAGGCAAAGATAAATTTTGAATGGGTTGGAGTAATTAACACGAAAGTATGCAACAGCTATAATAAACTTTTAAATTACACATTTAAAACCTAATTTTAACTATGTAACTTGGCTTAGGGAAAAACAAAGTAGCCATTACCCCTTTACATAAAGGAATAAAAGAGCTAATATTAAACCAGTTAGCAAATATATACAGAAAGCCAGCATTCTACAAAAAGGCCAAACACAGAGAGAGAGATTAGGGAGATTAAAGTACAATCTTTTACTGTGCAACTGGCTGTAGAAAAGAATAGCCATCAGATATTGATGATAAAATCTGAACCAAGTCTGCTTGAATCATTTTTGCTATTTACCAAGATTTGGAGGCATATATTTTAGAAAGGGTTTGGGTAAGAGGTGAGGGTGAACAAGAGTCTGATGAAGTTGGCCATCCATAGACAGGAAGAAAAATCTAAATCAAAATGGCAACCAATTCACATTATTTCCATGGTATCAACTGACACTCTCAAAAGAAGTAGAAAGAAAAAATATTAGAATCAAGCACATGTTCTTTTACCACCAAACAACTGACTTGTTAATGACATTAACAGCTTGATATTTTTAAACTAAAATCATTGATAGTTTAAACTATGCCAGTTCAGCCACTGCCTTCAGTGAGCACAGGTCCTTCACTGAACCTCATGTGAAAACATACAGTGAGTTCTATGACTAGTAATAGATTTGATCCTTCAGATTAAAGTACAGTAAATTATGTCATCTAGTACAACTTTCCTAACATTTGCATCTAGATTAAATGTGCTGTCAAGAATTTGATAAGATAACCTGTTTCTTCCACCTGGAGAAATGGCTCAAGAGGGTGTTCAGTGATGGAATCAGGCAGGAAATATGGACAATCTAGAGAAAGACTCGATTCATTTAATGAACGAAGGTTTTTGGAACACTGAACACATGCCTCACACTCTACCAGGCCTGAGTGATGGAGGCTAAGTTCCTGCTTTTAAGGAAGACACGGTATATGAGAAGAGACAGAGAGGCAAACAATCAGAAATAAAAATGTTCCATAGTAGAGGCAAGTAGAAAGAAGACAGAGGGGAGCACATGACATAGCCCCTTCCCTTGGGTGAAGACTTCACAAATTAGGTTACCTGTAAGGTGAGTCTTGAAGGAGTTCAAAAGGAAAAAAGGAACATTCAGAGTGAAGCAACTGCATAAAAGTGTGAAAGAGCGAGATGCATTTGGAGACCTGTAACCAGTTTGGAGACGAGTATTTCTGTGGTGGAATTTCTTTCTCTCTCTTTAGTGAAGTTTCTTAATAGGCTTTAGCAAACTCAGACTCTATCATGCTATAAAACAAAGGGGTCCTTGAAACAGATGAAATGTTCCATGGTCAAATGTCCACTAAACTAACTGAAAAGAGTAAATTTCAAAAATACAATGGCAAGGTGAAATACATAGAGTCTTTAAAAGAAGGTTCAATATCTATGCTTTGTTTTAATAAAGTTCTCTTTCAATGTTAATTATTAAACATTTTAATTATATTAAAAGCATTGTGAGGGCATAATAAATGTATTATTTATCTTTAGACATCCCCCTTTCCTTCCACTATTCCTTGCATCTCTCCCAAAGCCCCGTAAAAGATTTTGCACAGACTTGGTGTGCAGTGAGCATGTGTTAAATAAAGAACAAATAGGTGATGAATGAATCTATAGCTAGAGATTCCTGTTATTTTCTGGGACAAAACAATAGAACATAGACATATAAGAATTCAAGACAAATGCCTCAGTCATATAACAGATATCCAAGTGAAAGGAAAAGTAGCATACAAAATTATAGTTACCTTTTGAACTGAAAATGAATTAAATGTCCCAAAACAACCTTGAAAAACTAATGCATTTTAAAATAATATAGCAAAATATTAAAAAATGGAAAGTGAAGCACATATTTTTCTGTATAATTAGAATACTGAAAATATTATATTCCCTACATCCACTTATCTAAATTTATAATTCTCATCCCCCTCCAACCAACACACAAGGAAAAAAATGTAAAGAAAGGAAAAAAAATCATGTAAACTAAAATTTATACCATGTACATAGGTCTGTATATAAATTAAATAGGAAACATGGTTATGTTTTTCTATTTATCTCTAATATCAATTTATTCAGAAAGATATTTGTGACTATTTGCCTTTCAACATGCATTACTAAGGAATATTTGAAATACTGTGTGTGTGTGTGTGTGTGTGAATGGCAGCTTGACTGAACATGCTTCAGCTTCCAAACTTTCTTCAAACAGTTTTGATTCTACTTCATTTCTGAGTTAGTACTGCAGGTGGTTTGTAGTTAGAGTTAGAAAATGCTTGAAGAAAAGGAAGAAAGACTTTACTGTAGAAAGACAGTATGTAGTTATAAAAGAAAAAGAGACTATTAAGTATTTTACAAGAGAAGAGAGTTAAGAAAATATGGAGTTGGGGCACATTTGAAATCTATAGCATCTAATAAAAGAATAAAAAATGAACAGTAAAATATGTGAAGAAATATGAACCATATTAATTGTATCTACTGTTGTTGAACGTTACAATGTTACAGGACCCAATCAAACATTTTGTCATTTCATATGTATAAGGAATGCTTATCATAAAATTTTAATTAAACGTAATTACATTTAACATAATGAAAATTATGGTTAACATAATATCATTTAAAATATATATCATTATGACAATAAAGGAGAAGGATTACGCTTGTATTCACATTTGGGCACATTCTCCTAATAACAGCATGAAGACAATAGTAAGAAAAATACACTGAAAACCTCCTTTTTTTCTTTCACAAATAATGGATTCTAACACGATCTCAGCATCACCTCTAAAATCTCTGCTACCTGGATCTTTTCCAAACAGAAAATATTACGCATCAGATTTGGGGAAAATGTTCTTAAATAAAACAACAATTATTCCAACCTAAAGTTTCAAATATTTTTCACAACTCAGAGTAAGAAATGCATTTTACATCAGGACTCTGTGAATATTTACATATGTAAGTACACAGTTAAAACTACTGCTTCTGCAAGTGTTTACTCCATTCTACTCTACAGAGGTTCCTTTCAGTTCCACCCCATGCCATTCCATTCTATCCTATTCTATTTTCTCCTACCTATTCTACTTTATTCTATTTTATTTGAAATAATTTCTAGTTATAACCCATCAAAATGATTACATGACTCATTAATGGATCAGGACTGTAGTGTAAAAAACACTGCTAAACGGAGGCAAATTGATCATAATAACAATAAAGATAAAAAATAATGGGATGACATTATCTCTGCTCTAGTTCTCTAAAAAGTAATCTTACCACATGCATGCTTCATCAGTCTATTATTACATTTTACCAAGGAGGTTTGGACAGTGAATTAATATTTATTTTTAATCTGAAAAATCACATAAACTTAGTGTTATCTAAGACATAGAAATCATCTAATGCAAAACTTATATGATCCATGAAAATTGTCTAAAACATTCCTCCTGCCAAAGTGTGGTCCAGCCTCTCAATAACCTCAGTGAGGGTATAATTGCCTACTACTTAAAGCAATTGATTGTTTTGCAGAACAAGTTTAATTTACTCTAGATATAACCAGATCCTGATTTAGAACTTTGACAAGAACCAATAAAGGACACTGTAAAACTCCAACAATAGTAAAACTCAAATGGTATTATTTGCAGTTTTAAAATGCATAAACTTTACCTTTATAAATTTTAGAATGTCTCTAGGTAGGATAACTTTTAATAAGAAAGTGGATATTCATGCCCCAACTCTATAATCCTCTTTATTTACACATTGCCCTTCACAGACATTTATTAAAATATTTTAACCTTTTCCTTTCAGGGTGAAGACTGGGCTCTTGGAGTATTGTGGGTCTTGGAAGAGTGACAAACTGAGCCCCATGTTCTGTCTCTAGTGAATGAGAGTCCAGCAGATCTTGTTATTCTAGGTAATAGTCAAAAAGGAAAGTTGTTCTGCTTCAGAGATGATCACCGTAAGCCCTTTTCATAGTTACTTGGTGAGGGCTTGGACAATCATGGTTTTACTCATTGTCTTTATTATTCCATGCCCATTTGTTAATTCTCTCAGTTTGGTAACCTTTGTTCTCACCATACCACTGCAGACATCTTGTCTTCATCTCCACGCCCACACACAGAGGCCCCTCATCTCTTTCCGCTCAGGGTCCCACCCCAGACTTTCCTAATATGGGTCTTAACTGGAGCCGACCTGCAACAACAGCATCCCTATATTGGTTTCTGACTCTCAGGCTTTGGGCATTAATATTGAGTAGACATTTAAATTTTACTTAAACTGTGTGAATATTGGGACACTGCAACGCAATGCATCATTTTAAATTTTCTTTCTCCTATTGTTAAGTAATGAGTATCAAAATGTTTTATTTTTATACCAACAATGAAAAGTAATTATGTAATCATCCAATAAGTAACAAGTAGAATACCATATGCCCCATTCTATATGAGGCATGGGGCACTGATAAGTAGGTAGCGGGAACATAAATTAAGTCAAAGAAATGGCCTCAGCTCTGTCCCCAAGAACTTAAAAATTCAATAAGAGAGGCACAGCACAATTACATTTAGTTTTTTCGTTAATATCTCAAATATTTTAAATAGCAATCTATTTCTCTTTTTTCCTACTTTTCACACTCCTTCAATAGAATTTCATATACTATCATGCCTTTCAGTAAGAAGAAAAGAGCAATCCAGACATTTATGGAAAGAAAGGATTCCAAACTGGAGCAAAGTTCTAAAAAAGATAGAGTAATTTTGGTTGACAGAAAACTGTGAAGAAAAGAATGTATCAATTTTAACTTCCCTTGACAGATTTTTTTAATTCCCCAAAGCCTTTCTGAATACTAAGAAAGTAAAAAGTATTAGTTATATCTTTAACAGTTGTGTTCATATTTACCACATGTGTTTTTACCAAATTTATAATACAATAAAGTTGTATTTATATGTGTTATTCATAACTATAAAGAACATTAGGGACCTTGGGAAAATCAATATGTACACATTTTTTTCACCATTTAATAATATTTGGAGCATCATTTTACTGTTCTAAATGACCATGTCTCTTTTATCTGGACTTTTATGATGTCTCTTAGTCACAGCTCTGATTTATATAAGCTATGTCCTTGGTCAGAGAATTTTATCTTTAGAATTTTAAGCTTTCAAACGATGAGCTTTATGACATAGTTTCCAGAAATTTACTTTGGCAAAAATCCAAGGATGCTTGTTTCTAAGCTTTAGAGTCCTAACTATAATGCGTTTGAAGTTTAGAGAACAAAGAAATACATGTGAAGTAGATTATTCAGGGAAAACTTCCAGTTAGAGAAATGGCTTTCGCTGAGCCTTCAAGAAAAAGTAGCATTTAGCTAGGTTGAAAAGCAAAGGGTGATAAGGCAAGAAAGAAGATATAGAGATAGAAGAATATAAGGGAAAACAAAATATTGTAAACCTCTTCCCAGTTGGAAAAGGGAGTTCATGTTGAAAAATGGTACTAGCACAAAAACAGAAATATAGATCAATGGAACAGGACAGAAAGTCCAGAGATAAACTCACGCACCTGTGGTCACCTAATCTATAACAAAGGAGGCAAGAATATGCAATGGAGAAAAGACAGTCTCTTCAATAAGTGGTGCTGGGAAAACTGGACAGCTACATGTAAAAGAATGAAATTAGAACACTCCCTAACACCATGCACAAAAATGAACTCAAAATGAATTAAAGACGTAAATGTAAGGCCGGATACTATAAAACTCTGAGAGGAAAACATAGGCAGAACACTCTTTGACATAAATTGCAACAAGATCTTTTTTGACCCATCTCCTAGAGTAATGAAAATAAAAACAAAAATAAACAAATGGTAGCAATTAAACTTAAAAGCTTTTGCACAGCAAAGGAAACCATAAACAAAACAAAAAGACAACCCTCAGAATGGGAGAAAATATTTGCACACGAAGCAACTGACAAGGGATTAATCTCCAAAATATACAAACAACTCATGCAGCTCAATATCAAAAAAACAAACAACCCAATCAGAAAATGGGCAGAAGACCTAAATAGACATTTCTCCAAAGAAGATATACAGATGGCCAAAAAGCACATGAAAAGATGCTCAACATCACTAATCATTAGAGAAATGCAAATCAAAACTGCAATGAGGTATCACCTCACACTGGTCAGAATGGCCATCATCAAAAAATCTAGAAACAATAAATGCTGGAGAGGGTGTGGAGAAAAGGGAACCTTCCTACTCTGTTGGTGGGAATGTAAATTGGTACAGCCACTATGGAGAACAGTATGGAGGTTCCTTAAAAAACTAAAAATAGACCTACCATATCGTCCAGCAATCTCACTCCTGGCCACATACCTGAAGAAAACCATAATTCGAAAAGATACATGCACCCCAAGGTTCATTGCAGCACTGTTTACAATAGTGAGGATGTGGAAGCAACCTACATGTCCATCAACAGAAGAATGGATAGAGGAGATGTGGTACATATATACAATGGAATACTACTCAGCCATAAAAAAGAATAAAATAATGCCATTTGAAGCAACATGGATGGACCTAGAGATTCTCACACTGAGTGTAGTAAGTCAGACAGAGAAAGACAAATATCATATGATATCACTTACATGTGGAATCTATAAAAAAGGGGTACAAATGAACTTATCTACAAAACAGAAATAGAGTTACAGATGTAGAAAACAAATTTATGGTTACCAGGGGGTAAGGGGGGAGGGATAAATTGGGAGATTGGGATTGACATATAAACAGTACTATATATAAAATAGATAACTAATAAGGACCTACTATATAGCCCAGGAAACTCTATTCAATACTCTGCAATGACCTATATGGGGAAAGAGTGTATAAAAAGAGTTGATATATGTGTATGTATAACTGATTCACTTTGCTCTACAGCAGAAACTAATACAACACTGTAAATCAACTATACTCCAATAAAAATTTTAAAAAAAGAAAAATGTGAGAGAGTAATTTTGTGTAATTCTCTTTCCTGTGTGTAGAACTTCAAAATATAAAAGTTACTTCCAGAAACTTGGACTTATTTCACCATCAGAAAATATTAGAAAGTAAATAAAATAGATACAATTTCTCTGTAACAAGTAAAAAATGTGCAGTCCAGAGACCTCCTTGAGCCTGCATTTTTCTCAGTAAAATGGGAATAATTCTAACTTCATGCCATTTCATACACCCAACAAATATTTACAGAGTGGCTACCATGTGGTAGGCACTATTCTGGGTGCTTAGACTAATTTAACAATAAAACAGATTAAAATATCTACCCTTGCAAAGGCTATATTTTATTATGGAAGGCAGATAATAAATATAATAACAAGAAAATTGTATGATGTATTATGTAAATTCTTCAGAGGAAAGAAATAGAGCAGGAATACGGTGTCATTTGAAAGACAGGTTGACTTGGTCCCATTGCGTTTTTAAATATGTTAGTCCTCTTTATTGAGAGGAGCCCATGCAGATATCTGAACAAAGATAATTCCAGGAGAGACAAGGGCCAATGCAGATGCCCTAAATGATAAATTCTCCTCTCATATTCAAAGGATAACAAGAAGAGCAGGATAGCTCTGGTGGAAGCACGTATGGGTAATTCAGGGGGAGACAGAAGGGTAAACAAGGGTGGGGATAGGGCAAGCAGCTCATGCAGTGATTTGTAATCATTAAAAAGACTATCTTTTACTCAGTAAAAAGGAGAACTATTGGAGGATTTTGAAAAGAGGGAAACATGATCTGACTTAGGCAGACTCGTTAAGAGGCTGAAGAAGTAATTCAGACAAAGGATGATAGAGGTTCATCCAGGGGAATAGCCATAGAAGTCACAAGAAGTGAGCAGACTGTGATGTAGCATATTTTTAACATACACCCAAAGGATGTGTTAACCGACTGAATGGGGAGGATGAGGAAAAGAGAAGAGTCAAGATAATGCCAAGATTTGGCCTTGAAATGGAATAATGAAGTAAGGATAACTGGAGATGGGGAAGACTGGGTTAGAACATGTTTTGTGGAAAATAACAGAAATCCAGTTAGTCTTCTAGATGTCCATGTGGATATATGAATCTGGAGTTCAACAGAGCAATATGGTCTGTAGATATAAATTCTGAGCTATAAATCAGCTCGTAGATGGTGTTTAGAGATCTAAGAGCAGATGAGGTCATCAAAAGAGTTTGTATAGATAGAGAAGAAGCTCGAGGACTCAGCCCTCCAAAGAGAAGAGGTTTGTGAGGAGAGAAACTAGCAAAGGTGACTGAAATGGATTCATCGGTGTATTAGGAGAAAAACTCACAGTATGTGTTTTCCTGGGAAGAAAACAAAGAAAATGTATCAAGGAAGGGCAGTGAGCAACCATCAAATGCAGCTTTTGCCTACTGAGAATTGACCATTGGATCTAACATCATGAGACCCTCGTATGAGTTTCTTGAGGGCAGGACTGTGTTCTTATTTATTTCTTTGCCCTATAGTCCAGCAGAGAGATCAAAAAAGCCCAAGTGCATTATTTTTTCTGTCACAAAATCTCATTCTCTAGGTAAAGTGCTATCAGAATACGGCGAGGTTCAATCAGTTAGATCACACGAATTTTAAATAGTTAGAAACAATAAACAGGCATTGCATGAACGTGTGTTATTGTTTATGGTTCTTTTTTTCTTGTTTTTTTTTTTTTTAAATAAAAACAAGATTAAAAGCTAGTGGAAAAAAGTGATGAGAAAATAATTTAAGTGACTTTTCAAAGTTGGCAAGTTCCTGGGGTGACACTAAGGAAGAAACGATGATATGTGAAAATAGTGTAAAAGATGTATATCAGGAAACCAGAAGAGTAATGGTGCCAGTGATACACTGGAATCACTTATACTGATGTTATTATTGACTTCAAGTATTTTTAAAATTCTAAACATAGTTAGTTAATAAAATAAAACATTTCATTGTACATTAGTTATCTAAGTGGATTACTGAAATAAAAGCAGGTAAGGCTCCAACCTTCTCCTGTGTTCAGGCAAGCCCCATGCATCTACTTGGTCTCCCCAGTAGCAGAGAGGAAAGATCGCACCTGCACTGAAAGGTCCTGTTTTTCCGATACCTCAGAGGACAGAATTCTCTCTGGGAACACATAAAACAAGAACCACCTTCGTGGGCCCTCCTTATTAGAACTCAATTTAGTCGCTTTAAATTTAGCAATGCCTTATCATAAAGTATTATTTTAATTTAAAATAGTGCAGACACAAGAAGGCAAAATAACCATAATAACTCACCACAAAGAATAAAATGTTAATGCAAAGAAAAATTAGAAATTCAAATCAAGCTTGAAAAATGAATTAGGTTGTTGGAAAGCAACGTTCATACCACATTAGTGTGCACCAAAACACAATTAATAAAGAGAAAGTACATAAATACTATTTGAATATTTTTGTAATTAAAGGGAACATCTCTTTGCATGAAGTAAAACAACCCAAGAAGCATGGGGCCATCCCACGGTTGAGCACATAACAAGCAAAGATAACAGATTTCTTTGACCTCTGTCTCTCCCAGGACAATAGGAACAATGATTATACCTTGTGAGGACCATAGAAGGGAAAAATCAGCACACATGTCCTTAGACAGAGATGTCAAAATTTTACGGAAAACATATGCTCCTCTCTTCCATTTTTATAGAATCTCAATTAGAGATAACATTTTTTCCAAACTCCTTTGTACCTTCATGTGGCCAATGGGTTTTGAATGGAAGTGATGTTTACCATTTTCAACCCATTTCCATGAAGAAGCAGATTGCCTTTTGCTCTTTGTCTTCTTCTCCCCTGGGGCTGGGATGTGGTCACGTCGCTGACAGCCAGATTTCATGTAGAATATCTCAATGACTTAAAGAATGGCAGTGCAACAAGACAAGAGCCTGAGTTCTGAATGATCTTGGGAACAGAACTGTTTCCCCACCCTGGACAGCATAAAACACCCATTTCTGGACTTTTCTATGAGCGAAAAATAAATGTTATATTTGGCCACTGCATTCTGGAGTTTCTTTGTTGTTGTAGCTTAGCATATACCCTAACCAATTCACATAGAAGTCCCTAGCACACAAAGTCTACTCCTCTTTTCCTTTTTTTTCCCAATATATATTCAATAAATATATAGCAGATTCCCATATGCCTCTGAAATTTTTGAAAACTTTATGCATATTTAATTTCTGAAAGGGCCAATGAAGGCACATGAATAAAAAATATTTTCTTAAATAGCTTATGCTATCAGATTTCACAAAGGAAGTAAATAAACCTCAACTGAACGTTCATCTCTGTCGAAAGCCTTAGAAATTCCCCAATGACAAATGTTTTTAATGCCAAAAAAGTTACTTTTTTAGGGTTCTAGTATCTGTTGTGCTAAATTAGTTGCAAATTATTTGGCAGCATAGAAAATAAAACTAGTGGACTGTAAATAATGTTAATAATAGAGGAGTTGACTAAAGATAGATAATAGTGTTCACAGAAAACACGCATCAATAAAGCCAATAGCTTTTCGTATGCATGTCTATGATAAAAGAAAAAGAATTGTAAGGAAGTGGTAATGCATCACGATGATCAAATTCCTGACATAAATTCTTCTAAAAATGAGGTTCCACAAAGGGGACACAACCTCCTTTATATCTAAGATTCTTCCTTAGGTATTTTCATTTATTGTACTTGTGTCTTCTACCTATTCGTCAACTTTTTAAATGTTGAAAACAATTTGTTTCATACTATCATTTAATAAACATGCAAATTGTCCCTTTTGCCACCTTCTCTGACATTTAAACTGACAATACTGTTGTTGCAGTTTTTATGCATTGCTATTTAAATCTGTTCACTTTGTTAAGTGCTCCATAATTTAAAGATAAGTAATTGTTCTCTCGGTAGAATTGAAACGTTTTTTTAAACATACTACAATATGTCTTGATTAAATTGCATATTTTGAAATCTTTATAATTGATTACTGTTTTCTTTTCATGGATCATCCAGTGACATTTTACTGGAACAGCTTCTCCTGATGCATGACCACTTGGTGCAGAGGATAGGCTTTTCAGAAAGAAAGCAGACAATCTCTGCTTTTCTGCAACTCATGATCAAGCCTGCAGAATATATGGAGTATCATGCTAGTCTTGCTTTACTGCATAGTATTTTTATCACCCTTTGAGCATGGTATGGGCAGACGACATGTGGAGGAAAGTCTAGCTGGGGTTTTATACCCAGAGGATCCTTTAATTATCAATAACTGACCATTAGCTGAAGGCAAACAGTCTTAGAATAGTTCCCCGAGTTTCAATTCTGGGGATCGTAATATATAGCCTCCACATTACTGATATAGATGAATCCCAAGTTGGTTCATTAATTTGAAGATGACATTAAAAGCAGCAGAATTATCTTCACCTTGAAAGGTCAAACTAGAATTCACAACATTCTGAACTGCTTAGAAAAATTTGGTGAGGTCCTAAAGAAACGAATTTAGGAATTTCATCCAAAGCTGAAGTCCATTTACAAGGAAAAAAGGGGCAGTAACTAACTCGGGAGTATTACTTCTTTGCTATCTCTTTCTCTTCCACGCATCCCCTAAAAATCACAAATTTCCTCATAATACACTCTCCTTTTCCCCCTCGCTTTAGACAACTCCAGACTTAGATTTAATATTTGTTCCTGGTCGTTATGAGTTGAATTTGACTCCCTCCCCTCAATTCATCGAAGTACTAACCCCCTTAGAATGTGAACATATTTGAAAACAGGGTCATAGCAGTAGTTAGTTATGTTAGGATGAGGTCATATTGGAGTAGGTTGTAAAGAAAAGTTTTACAGCACTTACAGCACTCTACATAGAAGAAATAGAAATATGATGAATGAATAAAGGTAAATAAAATACATCAATAAAGTCCTTTAAATTATATAAAAATGGCTAATATGTAAGCAAATAGTAATTCAATAGGAAGCAAAACTGTTGAAAACTCTATGAAAACTTTTTTTGCATTTGCTTTACATTGTCAATAAGTTCATTATATATAACATTATTTAAAAAGAAATTTTGTTTAAGAATTTAGATCCAAAAAGGGTGAAAAGTGTTCAAATAGCATGGATCCCCTCTCCAGACCTGTCTTGTAACTGTCATAACAACGATGTTTACAGAATATTTGCAACACAATGATGTTGACTCAAATTGCATTAATATTTCATGAATAAATGCATCCTTTAACATTTATTACCTGCATTTATCATCTGGCATTATTCTATTTATCTTTCTCTCCTTTTTTTCTATATATAGAGAGCATTGTTTATTGGATAAGAAATTAATTTTTGGAATGGGACACACTGAAGTTTCGATTCTGGCTCTCTCTGTATTAGCTCTGTGACCTTAGGCGAGTTACCTGCTACCCTTCCAGGTTTTACAGTTTTCTCTCACCTAAAATAGACATAATAACTCACAAGATGTTTTGAAAAAATGAAATACTGCTTAACATTTATCAAGCATGAAAGAAAAGTTATTACAACAGAATACATTCTTAAGAAAAAACATTTATTATTTATCATTATTCTTACTTTCATAACTAGAAAAAATGTTGGCAAATGATTATAGGAAGTATGTTGCATACATCTGTATGGGTGTAGAAGAATACACTGCCCACAATATGCAGCTGTTTTTATCTACTTAGGGCAGTTATTCCAAATTTTATGCCTTGCTCATTTACTTCTAATTTCTGGTTAACTCTTTTTTACTTTGATTTTTGGCTTCAGCAATAAGTTTAGCCCCAGGGAAAGTGCAGCTTGCAGAAAGATACAACTTTGTATCTTTTAAAAAAATCCTGATGTTAAAAGTTAAATCTGAAAACTAATTTCACGTATCCAGTTTTATTAGCATTCATTTAACCTCACAGACAAATTGCTTTCCTTTCTGCTTATTTTACTATTAAACAAAAAAAGTTCTTAGTTTTTAAATACAAGGATCAATTTTGGCAGTCCAGAAGTGAATACTAACAGTCCTTTTGCTTTTGGTTGAGATCCAAGACTATCAACATAAATAATTCTAATACATTTTCCAGAAATTTTGACAAAAAGGACATGATTTAAGTATGTCAAGATGAAATGCAGTTTGACTTTTTACTTTTTTTCAATAAAGAAAAACAGCTATTCTACTGATATTTTTTCATTTCAGCAAGTTTTGTGAAGCCTTGAATAAATTTTTATTCCCCACCTCCAATTTCTGTCAAGTTGACATACCAATATTTTTATGAGTTGTAATGAATACATTTGTGTCTACAGTACCAAACTAAATCATGAGATGCAGGAGAAATAGTGTTCTTTGTTGTTTATTTAACAGAACAAAAAAATGATAGTCAATTTTAAAGGGATATTGGTTTCATTTCCCTGTTTATTTGTTTTATATTTTTTAAACCACCCAGTCTCAATGTCACACATTTACAATATTAGGCCACTTACAAATAAAATTTAAAATTTCATGAATCCATAGTGTAGCAATTACTGCAGAAAATACTCAGAAAAAAGTTCTTCTTTTAAGATGTTAGTGAAAGCCTTTTGAATAAGTCAGATTGAGCCCTTACTTAGTTGAGCAGAACCAGGTAATTTATATAAGAAATGACTGTGAAAGAAAGATGCCTTGAAGGAGTAAAACCATTGAGGTCTTCAATTTCACTGAAATACCCCATGGATATTAAGAGAAACCTGACAGGAATGAATGACTCTCAGATACATGTTGAAAAAATAAAATCCCACAAACCTTCCCTGGCATTACTAAGAACAAGAAACTAATGCCCATGCCTAAATCAAGAAATAATTGCTAACTTTGATAATTCAGAAATAGGTTAAATGCTGATAAATGACACCCAACAAAGACTTGGTTAGCCAATGAAGGCTTGCAGAAGGAAAGATGCCCAAACTAGGCCTGAAGACTGAGAAAGAATTAACCAAGTGAGAGGGCTGGAATATTAAGTACTTGAATTATTAATACTGATATTATCTGAAACAGCATATACAAAGAGCTAGAGGTGAGTAAAAGGTTGAGATGTTTCAGGACTTGAAAGAAGCTCTGTGTGGTTGGAGAGTGAAGGTGAGAGGAAACATCCTGACAGAACAATTAAAGCTGGGACAACATTAAAGCTGGGACATAAGCGGAATCTGATTACAGAGAACCCTGTTGGGAGCTTAAGAATGATCTGTTTCACAAGAACAATTAGGAAATCATGAAGGGTTTTAAGCAGGAAGATAATATGATTCAATTTCACTTTAGAAAGATTACTTTAACTACAATATAAATAACAGAATCAATAGATTCCAAACAGAAAAAAGGAGAACCAGGGAGAGGTTTACTGAACTCTAAGGGCAAGAGATGGTGAACTCAGTGATCGTGAGATTGAAGAGGACAAATTCAAGATAATGTTATGAAATGGACGTGAATGAAAGAGGGATAGAACAATCTACATTGATGCCAGATTTCTTGTTTGGACAAATGGAATTTCAGCAGGAAGAGCTTGTGTGTAGGGGATGGTGGATGACAGGCCAATTTAGGGCATTTTGACTCTCAGGTGTGACCTAGACAGCCCCCTGGGAATGTCTACTTGACAGTTGGTGCATGTATCAGAAGTTCAGAAGAGAAAGTATATCTGGAAATGAATTTGAACATCAGTATTACCTGGAAAGTAACTTCGGCCATGAGACTGGATGAGACTGAATGAATGATTGAAAGAATGGATGACGATAAATGCTAAGAATAGTTCCAGCTGAGATGGTACAAATAGTTTTACTTATCAAAGAACAAAAAATAAACAAAACCTCAGAACAAAACAATAAAGAGTGTCCTTATGAAAACTCAGAAGATTAAAAGACCTATGGAAATAATTTATTACTAAATCCACTGGACACTTTTAAATCCATATATATCTCTACTATGGCAGAATTTAACATTTTACGTGGTTCCATTATTCTAGCTTCTAAAACAATATTTTTATTTTCGTTGTCTTTCTGCTTCTTGGCTTCATTGCAGACTCCTATTTATTTGTCTATATATCCTAGGCTTTTCTCTTTGACATTCTCCACTTACCATGTTATGCTCCCATTCTTGAAGCATTTCTCATAGCTCTGAACTTGCCTATCACCTATATGTGGACAACTCTAAATTTTACATCCTCTACCCCAGATCTCTCTATTGAGGGAGACCAGCTCAGTCTAACTGCCTACTGAACCTCTCAATTAAATACTAGTATTTCAGTTCATTATTCCCTCCAAACCCGCCCTCTCCTTTTCTATATCCAATTTCCACTAATATAATCTCTACTTACCTAGCCAAGTTAAGCAGGTATAATCCAGAGTCATAGCCTAAGCTCCTCACTTTCTCCCCCTTCTATTATCCAGTTGGCCAAGAAATCCTGCTTATTCCACTATTTCACATTTCTTGAAGTCTACTACATTGTCTCATCAATTATCACAGTGCTAGGTCCAGAGTAGGTATTCAAAAATGGTTTTTGAATGAATGAATGAATTCCTCTTCCCTCTGCCCTTACTTGAGTTTGTGTTCCTCATTACTCTTTTCTTACATATTGGAACGCATTCTCAATAAATCACCCAATATAAATCATTTTCCTTCCTGCAACTCATCCTTTAAATTGAAGTCAAAGTAATTTTTATTTACTTTACCAAATTTTATTTGGTATAAAGTTTATAAATTTAAATTTAATGGGTTCAATCATGTTCTTAAAGTTAATCAAGTTTTCCTTCCTCCTACAATACAAAGGTAAACTTTTTAGCATGTTTTTAGCATTACCAGCCTTTTAGCATGTTTTAGCATTACCAGCTCTTCTTCCCACTCTAGTGAACTCCTATTTCTCCTCAGACTCAGCTCAGTTGTCATCTCCCCTAAAAGTTATCCCAGCTCTTCTACTTAACCTAGAGAGGTGAGCACTCCCTCTTTTGTGATTCTAGAGATTTTAGTGGTTAGTTAACCTGTGATCACTCTCAGCTATATTGTGAATTTAAGCAAATATTTTTTAAAAATCTATTTTCCTATCTTCCACATTTAGAAAAGTTACAAAGTCATGTGAGGCACTCAACATAAGTTGATCTAGTGAAAGAATAAACATATTACCTGTAAAAATCTCATAATACACTTGCGCCAACAATAATATACCAAAGGTAAGACAATGATATAGAATACAGAAAAAGGATCTTTAGAAATACCACTTCAAGGAAGTGGGACTAGTTTTAATGAAAACCTGGAAAACAACTACAATAGTCAGAAAATTCTGCTGAAAGTTACCGTTACGGTCCACTTGTGTTATGGTTTACCACGAATATATTCTTCCTCATCTGAGAACTGCCATTAAAAATGACTTTCCTTCAAGCTCCCTGCATTAGTAATGAATTCATAAAGACAAAGAGCAAAAGCTGTTAAGGGCCATATTCTTTAACAAGGGAATAGGTTACTTCATAACCTATGGTAATTCATATTAGGAATTACCAAGAGGATAAATCAAATCACTTCCAGTGTACATTTTTTTTTCAGGAAAATCAGTAGATTTCAAAATATAACACAGAAAGCTAATGACTCAGTAGTATTAGTAGTTAATGTAGTATTGGATAATTTTGAAGGCCTGCCTATGAATATATTCACCTATGCACAATTTGTACACGTTTTAATGTAATGTCACGTAATGTAAACAATGTTTAATTACTCATTGTCCAATATTTAATCCAAAAGTATGAAAACAATCCTGAATACTACTTTTAACAAAAATATCTAGAAATATATCATATTAAAACGGATAAGGATTTTATAATGAGATAGAAAATTATCCTCATGCAAAAGGCTATTTTCCTTCTTGGTATAGGGGGAATTTTAAGAAAAGTGAATTCATGTGATTCACGTGATTCTATTAGGCCCGACTAGGTAGAGCTATTTTCCTTAGAGATCTAGCATGAGAAATTCAGATACTGTCAAAAAATGACAGTGGGTACTTAGCTTAGAGGAAAAAAATAAATGCCCTAGGCCTACTCAAGTCTTTATTCACACTGGGAATAAACTACACATATTCATGTATTACACTGAAATTTTTCTTAATAAAAGCACTTTATTTAAATAGTTACATAAATTTTAAGTACTTATTGCCTGCATTTACGACCTAACTTTAAGGGAAGATTAGATTTAAATCAAGATATTAAGAAACAGAAAATTGGGCAGAATAGTAAAAGCAATGAAAATTGCTTGAGTTTTAACTTTTACTTGGAGAATTTCTTGGAGATCAAAGTCAGTTCCAATTTGAAAAGCCCCCAGACAGCTCATCCTCTGCCCAGAGAAGCAGGCACATCTCATCTCTACTGATAATTAGAGTCCCTGCAACTTCTGCATCCTGCGGATGTGGTGGACTAAAGAGTTCCAACCAACCGGGGCCATGTCATATCTAGGATAAAACCTGGAGACATGCGGCTAGTAGTCATTAAAATATGCTCCTCATTCCTGATATTGGTAACACTAGTATAAAACCTTGCTCTATGCAATGCAGACAATATAAATCTGAGAAGTCCTTTAGCAAATTATAAACAGGCAAGTATACTCTGGTCCTATCTTCTCCCATAGTCCAAACTGGACTAAAAACTTTTAAATGATAACTAAAAACTTTAAAATGAGGAAGTAGGAATCCAAGGATACTTCTCAAGTCTCTTTCCCCAACCTGTGTCAAATGTGCTTTAGTTGCCGTGGCAACAATGCTGTCAATTATGTTTTGGCTCCAGGCTTACACTATTACAGCATTACTTCAAATCAGTTCACAACAACAAAACCCTCAAAACACACATGCACACACATATGTACAAATATTTAAACAAAATTAAATATAATATTTAAATAAAATATAATATTTAAATAAAATTCTAAAATGGTTCCATTAGTCAAGTTGCTTTTCATATAAATTATATTTTTAAAGTATTTTAACATTATTTTTGTAAAGAAAACTAACATTTGAAACATAATTTAGCAAATAGTTTGAAATAACTCAGAGTAATTCGTTAGAAGCAATTTTGAACCCTACATGTCTCCTAAAGGCTAACCTTATGTTTAAAGCAGTATTAGAGTTTACGAGTCAGAAATCTTTCATTCTGCTTTGTCCTTTGTTCAGAGACAGACAGTCCTTTGTTCAGACACAGACAGAAACAATGCATTGTATCTGCGGTAATACCTAAACATTACTCAGGAATTATTTAATCACCGTCTTCAAAACACACTATATCTCATTTAAAAATACATTATTTTCTATTCATTCTTGAAGGATATGGAAATTATTGCTATGATAACCTGTTCTATGAGGTTTAGATAGTTTAAATTTCAAGAAATTGTAAACCCACTTTTTGGACCACGGTCTAGGGAAAAATCTCGAGTTCTTTTCCCATTCCTATAATACTTACCACATTGGGAATAAGAGGCAGTTTTAGTGTAATTCTACTGTTTGCAATTGTTGGTGGTGAAAATAAGCAAATCACATGGACTAAGGTGATAATGACAGGCAGAGTTATATTGAAACAAAAGCTACCTGCTTCCTAAAGGTGTATCTCTCCAGGGATGAAGGACCTTGGAAAACTTTACTAGCATACAGTAAATCCATTTATCAATGGTTCATTAGTACTTGGCAAATTAAAAAATAATATTCATCGTTGTTTGTCCAATTCACCTGGGAGTATTTTAATAATGGAAAAACACCCAGAGTCTCAGAGTATGACCTTTTAGCCCAGTTAAATATCTGAGTCATGGCCAATGAAAAAGTGAAAATATGAGTATTTCCTTGCTCTCTGTTCAGATGGGAAAGTACTGAAAAAAAAATCACATGAGATAAAATTATTTACAAAGTGGATAAAATAACTGCAACAGCATCACTTTTATTTCTATTAGTTGTGTTTATATAACTGGTAGGAAAGTATAATGAAAACATAACGTATACTCGATAAATCAGAATAAGTTGTTACTTCCTCATACCTTTCAAGAGATGTGAAATATAAAGTCATACTCATTTTTAGTATCTGTATGTATAGCCCTTTCCTTGATAATTAGGAAGATTCTGTTCCAAAGTAAGTAAGAAAGTAACATGGAGTGTTACTAGTTATGTCACCTATGTGCTTTTTCTAACACCTTGGCTCAAATCTCAACCAGATGAAAGTGCTATTTGTTGTTTGGAACTCTACACAGCAAATATTTTTCTTCTAATTGTTATGTTAATATTCACCAATAGCTTCCTTTCTTATTTTCAATGCTGTTCCTATTTAAAACCAATTTAGACGTTGGAGAACTGGTTATTTTTTTTTTATGTAGATAGTTAATTTCTTAGGCAGATTTAAAAATTTATCAGTTATAAGGAAATAAATAACTTAGCATATCCAAGAAAACACATGACTTTTCAATAAAGCAAAGGAGGATTTATATTGTCTTGTAAAGTCTAGAACAATAAATTGCTTTGACTTATATTATTTAGTATACACTAGAATGTAAGCCTAAATGTGCAGAGATTTCTGTTTCACTCACTGATACATTCCGAGCCCTTGAAAAAGTGACCTGCACATAGGAGGTGCTCAGTAATATTTGTTAAATGAATATATTTTTACTTGGTGCTCTTTGTTATAAGGAAAGATATTGTATTAATGCTTACAATGGAATTTTTTCTTCTCTTTCCCCTCTATATTCTTCTTCCAAAAGAATAAATTTAAACAGAAAATTAGTAGCAAAATAGACTAAGGGAAAAAGCAGTGTAAAGTAAGAAAGCTGTTCCCTATTAGCGTAACTGAAGGTAAAGAGTCAGCTTAGGCAGTTTGGCTTCAGAGGTGGTGATTCTTGCTCAAATTTAATCAGATTACATTATTACTTTTCACTTTACTTTGTCACTCTACCTGAAATGTTGTCTAATAGCAATTTATGTAAATTCATGAATATCTGTTATAAATGCAAATAGCTCAGAAGGTTAAGGAATAATTAATAAAGTAGCTTAATTAGATTACTTACCACCCAAAATTTATTTACTATCCTTTCAACCAAGTAGATAAAAGGTTTTCTTGCAAGAAAAACATGGGTGATTTCGAAACTGGTTAAGAAGCCAGTCAGGAAAATACAAGACAATCTGAGTTTAGCTGGATTTTGAGATTGTGGGAAATGCTCCAGGAAACAGAAAGAAGTGCAAAGGGAGAGACGGAATCATGAGCATTCCATTTCAAAAATTCCCTATAACCAGCCCTGAACTCCAAAATTGGTGTGGGTGGGGGAAGGGCATTTTTATTTCTGCTTTTTCTCTGGAGCACAACTGGCTCTGTGCTTTCAGAGGAGCATCAAGAATGGCAGAGCTTTCTTAGAACCAAGATATCTGAAAGGTGCATAATTTGAGGAGGTACTGGAGGCTTAACCTCGTCATATTTGAAAAAGTGTGTATTTGCAATGGAAGGACACTTTAATAATAAATTTGTGCTAGCTCATTTCACACACACACACACACACACACACACACACACACACACACGGAAACAATAGTAGAGAGATCGGTGGCTCCTTAAATCACACAGATGGTTAGTGAAGTAGTCTCTCTTCAGATCTAATTCTCTGTCCGTAATAAGTCTCCATGATATCATATAGTTCTTACTGTTTCTACAGGAAAATTCTTTCTCACTTCCTCAATGAATAACACTGTTACATTGGGAACACTGGAACTGAAGATGCAGATGCCAAGATTGAAAGAGTAGTCAAATGCAATGTAATATAACATAGTAAAACTATTTTACAACACAAATGTTAGATGGGGCATATCTCAAGTAATCAAAGTACAGTAAATAATTTCAAATTTAAGACTGAGTAAAAGAGATTTAGTGGCTGGGACAATTAGAGGTAGTAGAGATTTATAAACATAAATCATATGCAATGAGCAGATGGGAAAAAGGAGAGGGCAGATAGATGAAAATATTATTCAAAAAAGGAGAAGCTTAATCCATTGCAAGACAAGTATTGTGTGATAATGACTCTGCCTCCAACGTTTTTCCCAGTAAAGAATACTGATAGACATGATAGATAAATTACATTTAGCTGGGACATTACTAATATGTGTTGATGACAGAATCATTCTAAGGCACTGAAAAATCAAAGCATGGAAATAACTGAAAGACAAAACAGAGCTGTCTTGCATAATATAATAAGTTTTCATTTGATTTCCTTCAAAAAGTCATATCCTGAAAATGAAGGTTGCCTCTGTCATGAGCCACAGAAACCTATTAACAGCACAATCCAATGAATAAATCGAGATAGAGTTGTATGTAACCAAAAGCTAATAAATAAAAATGCAATTTAAGATAAAAAGATTATTAGAAGTCAGCATGAATAAACAAAGACCAATACCTTTACAATCTTTAAAAATAGATTTGCTACCTGGTAGTTTTCCTACATATAAGGTCTAGCAAAAGTAAGTTGAAATAAAAATAAAAATCCCTTTTAGGAGTTGTTACTTATCTACATATCTATATTACTGTGATGGTTAACGTTATCTTGTCAACTTGGCTATGGTGCCCAGCTGTTTGGTCAAACAATAGTCTAGATGTTGCTCTGAAGGTACTCTTTCTGGATAAGATTTAAATTTAAATCAGTTGACTGTGAGTAAAGCAGATTATTTTTCATAGCATGCATGGAACTTATCCAATCACTTGAAGGCCTTAAGAGCAAAGACTGGAGTTCCCCAAAGACAAAGAAATTTTGCATCAAGACTGCAACACAGAAACCCTGCTGCCCTGTAGAATTCAGACTCAAGACTACCTGTGCTTCCAGTCTGTCAGGCTGCCCCACAGGTATGCCATCTCCCACAATCATGTGAGCCAGTTCCATAAAATATCTCTCTCCTCTCTCAATCTCTCTCTCTCGCTTTTTTATACTATTATTATTATTATACGTTTTATTATATATTACTACATATTACATGTAACATTTTATTATATACTATATATTTATATCATATATTAGCATATATTATATATGAACATATTTAAATATGTATTTATCCTATTATATTAGTATATTAATATAGTAAGATACATAGCATATAAGATACACAAATAGAACATATAGTAGAGTTCCATATAATAGGATATGTATATATGCTATTATTGGTTCTCTGTCTCTGAATAACTCTGAATTATACAGTAGTTATCAAATCAAGGGGCACTGGGGTCAGAGAGGCTGTGGCTCTTGAATTCTTATCTCAGGCGATGCCCTATTTGGTCACTGGTTCTATTCCTCCATGCTTCGTAAATCCTAGCAGACTAGTCAAAAATCAAGGCAAATCTAAAGATACTAGGGTAAATTCGAGGTTCAAAATTTGCTTCTTAGGTAGATAACGGGACTAGTTCTACTTGTTGAGTGAACTTGCCAATTAATTTGAATAACTGGTTAATTTATATAAGGGAGAAATTAGTCAAATAAGTTGATGACCGAGAAGACCAGTCATCTCTTTCCCATTGTTACGATGCCAACATCTTGACATACATATAAAGTTGCTGTATGCTTACATAAGTAAAGGAAAAACATCTCAAACAGTATTTCTTAGACTATGGCCTACAGTCCACATACAGCATCCATATCAGAATCACCTGAGGTGTCTATTAAAAGGCAGGTCCTTGGTACCATCTGAGCCTTCCTAAATCAAATCTTGTGGAAGGAACTTAGCAATTTATCTATTTGTCAAGCATCCCAGGGCATTCTTACGCTACCAAAGTTTAAAAACCACTCATCTTTAAATAGGTATTAAATGAGTTGAAATTGCTATTTAAACTACCAAATTAAAAAATGTCTAAATGATTTTTGAATTTATATACAAGATTTTTGGCTGTGGAAAATTTTTATGAGCGCCACAAGTTGTTTAAATTTTCAATGTAACAAGATGTCTTTCTAATTGTGAAAAAAATTTCTTGCTTTAGAAATTATAATGATTTCTTTTTGTAATTTAAAATACAATTAGAGACAAAACTTTCATTTAACCTTCTAACACATGTTGGCAATTCCCAAAACAAATATTTGAGATGAAATTTTGATTGAAATTATTTGCACACTTCTATAGGACCACTTACAAAATTACCATTGATTATATATATTTGAATCTGTTATGAGTAAACAGATAAAAATATATTCCTGATATCTCCTAAGTTTTCCTAAGTAGTATCAGATCAAAAATGATCCCTGCTTTGTGTTTGGTCTTTCCAGGTGTCCTAACTAGCTTCTTATATCCTACCTACACACACACATACACACACTCTTAATCTCCATTAATTTAAATTTTGTGAACTTCTATGCAGTAGGTCCACAAATAATATATGTTGATTAACTGATATACTGATTGAAAATACAGGCATATTTAGACATTTAAAACAAATTTCATTTTCTCGGCATTAAGGAAGCATTGCCTTAATTCAACTAAATTGAGATGTTCCATAAAATACTTCATGTAATTATCTTGGTTTCTTCAAACTGTTATCTTAGTACACAAAATTTTATTACACAAAAATGAGCAAAACTGGGGACTTCCCTGGTGGCGCAGTGGTTAAGAATCCACCTGCCAATGCAGGGGACATGGGTTCAAGTCCTGGTCCGGGAAGATCCCACATGCCGTGTAGCAACTAAGCCCATGTGCCACAACTACTGAGCCTGCGCTCTAGAGCCTGTGAGCCACATCTACTGAGTCCGCGTGCCACAACTACTGCAGCCCGCGTGCCTAGAGCCCGTGCTCTGCAACAAGAGAAGCCACCACAATGAGAAGCCCGCGCACTGCAGCAAAGAGTAGCCCCCGCTCGCCACAACTAGAGAAAGCCCGCACACAGCAACGAAGACCCAACGCAGCCAAAAATAAATTAATTAATTTTTTAAAAAATGAGCAAAACTGGAAATTCATAATCTCAGAATCCTGAACAAATTAAAATAAAATGTTACATATAGGTAGTTTACTAAACTATATAAACTATTGCTAAAAAATAGAAATATTTTGTCTAAAAGTTGCTCTTTGGAAACAGTGGTACAAATATTTTAAAAATAATATTATGTATTAAAATATTAAGTATATTCATTTATGTATTGAGTATTAATTTATACATCCATTCTTCAATTCAGAACATATATTTTAGGCACGAACTATATACCAGGAACAAGGAATATGAAAGCAAGAAAGACACAGTCCCTTTTCTAAAGGATTTTCATTTGTAATGAGAATAATATTTAGCAAATAAAGACAAATAGTTATTCTTTTTCAGAATTGTAGGTCCAGCTGTCTCTAGGCTCACATTTCGGAAAGCAAGCCCAGGGGATTCAGACTGGAGTGCTTCCTTGAGGCATACTACTTTAGCCCGTTTTGGTGGAACCTGCAAACTCTGTTTTATGTCATGACTTCCACTCCCACATACTCCAATCTTTCCAACATCCCATTTGGGCAGAAATATGTAGACGGTGTTTTCATAGCCAATGTGTTTATAGAGATATGACTAATGATAAACAATAGCTCTTTGGACTGATACCAAAGAAATAATGAGACTATAATCCTCCAGCATTTACCTTCTCTTATAGGACATGTATAACATTTCTCTGTCATTATCAATGATCTCATTGTTTTACTGATATCAAAATGTTGAGAAGAAAATAGGTGCTATTATACAACATAAAAGGGCATATATTTAATATAAAAAGGCATAAATGAGATGTAAAGATGAAGAAGTTTATTGCTTTTATTTAGAGACCTGGATTAATTTTATCTACATTACCAGCTGCCTATCAATCTCTATGGGTATACAAAATGTAGCTATATGATGTGTATATATAGAGTATTCAGTTTCTCTGTCTCTGTCTCTCTCTATATATATACATGTATGTATACACATGCATACACACACACACATATCTCCAGATAACACAAATAAAGACACAATTCAGATATTTTTATCAGAGGTATGCTTAGCAAATATTTTCTTCCAATCTGTAGATTGTCTTTCATTTCATTGGTTGTCTCCTTTGCTGTGCAGATTTTTTTTTATTCTACTGAGAACAAAAATCACTCTTAATGTTGGATTACATTTCCTTACAGTATTTTGTCTATGTTTTAATGTAATTTTTATCATTTTGTATACATAATTTTGTGTTTTGCTTTTATACTCATGAACATTTTAATGGTTGCATAGTATTCCACCAAATTGATGTAACATCATTTATTAGCTCTAATTGTAGACATTTAAATAACATTTCCTAATTTTTAATGTTGCTCTAAATAAGGCTATATATCACTAGAGCACTGGGTATAAATCTTCCTTCACCTTTCTGGCTATTTCCTTAAGACAAATTCTAAGAACAAATGATTTCAGTTATGGGTCTTGAAAAAAATATTCCCAAGTACCGTTTGGAAAGTTTGTAACAATATACACTCCACCCAACGGTGTTTAAGAATGCTTCTCTCACTCTACCTTCACTACAACTACTTCTTTTCTAAAGTTTTTGATAATTTGATAAGCTTTCTAAAAAGTTTTAGCACTGCATTTCTTTGCAATTGTGATGTATAGTTTTTATGTTTATTCTCATTTCTATTTCTCCTTTTTAAAAATTTTTGTTCATGTCAAAAGCTGCATCGTGAGTCAGTCCCCTCCCAGGAGATTCTGCTGTGTGCCTCCCGCCTCACTCATTTGATAATTCCTGGACTAGGGAATGTTTAGGAGCTTTAAATGACCTGGAAGGCCCTTTTCTGGTCTACTCATCTTGGAGGAAGACAGAGAGGGACACTAAACTTGCTCCCTCTCTCCCCCACTTACATTTCAGCTTTTCTTCCAATCTGTAAAACTGTCTTTCATTTTGTTGATTGTCTCCTTTGTTGTGCAGCATTTTTTTTACTTTGCTTTTCTTGCCTGTGATTACAGTGTCATATCCAAAAAGTCATTGTCAAGACCAGTGTCAAGGAGCTTTTCCCTATGTTTTCTTCTAGGAATTTTAAGGGTTCAGGTCTTACATTTAAGTCTTTAATGTATTTTAAATTGATTTTTGTGTATGGTTTTAAGATAAGGGTCCAGTTTCATTTTTTTTGCATGTGGATATCCAATTTTCCCAACACCATTTATTGATTATTAATTCTTCCAGTCTGGAATGCAGACTTAATGGCTGGAGCTGCAACAGCCATCATGTGATTCCAAAGACAAAAAGTATGTGCTAAACATAAAAGGACTGGAGAATAGAAGGAATTTATAACCAAGATATCCTCCTTGAGCAATAGCACCAAATTTTGGACTTCATACCTCCAGAATTATTGGATATGAGAAGCACTAATCTTTAAACTGTTTAAGGCTCAGTTCTTCAAGTGACATACAGTATTATGTTAGTTTCAGATGTAAAACACAGTGATTCAAATTTAAACGTCATGACCATCATAAGTCTAGTAACCATGTGCCACCATACAAAATTATTACAGTTTTATTAACTATATTTTGTATGTATATTACATTCCTATAACATTTATTTTATAACTGGAAGTTTGTACCTATTAATCCCCTTCACCTATTTTGCCCAACCTCCCATCCCCCACCCCTCTGACAACCACCAGTTTGCTTTCCGTATCTGTAAGTCTGTTGCTATTCTGTTTTGTTTGTTTATGTTTTAGATTTCACATATGTAAGTGAAATTCAGCTACATGCAAAAGAATGAATTTGGGCCATTTTCTTACACTACATGCAAAAATAAACTCAAAATGGATTAAAGGCTTAAATGTAAGACCTAAAACCATAAAACATCTAGAAAAAAACAGGGAGTACACTCTGTGACATCAGTCTCAGAAATATTTTTTTGGATCTGTCTCCTTAGGCAAGGGCAACCAAAGCAAAAATAAACAAATGGGACTACATCAAACTAAAAACCTCGCACAGTGAAGGAAACGATTAACAAAATGAAAGGCAACCTACTGAATGGGAAAAGATGTTTGCAAATGATACATCCAACAAAGGGTTAATTCACAATATATACAAAGAAACCATACATAGCGATATCAAAAGAAAAAATCTGATTTAAACATGGGCAGAGGACCTGAATAGACATTTCTCCAAAGAAGATATACAGATGGCAAAGAGGCACATGAAAAGATGCTCCACATCATTAATCCTCAGGGAAATGCAAATCAAAATGACAATGAAATATCACCCTACACCTGTCAAAATGGCTATTATCAAAAAGACAAAATAACAAGCGTTGGCTAGGATGTGGAGAAAAGGAAACTCTCATGAACTTTTGCTAGGAATTTAAATTGGTGCAGCCACTATGGAAAACAATATGGAGGTTTTTCAAAAATTAAAAAAATATAAGTACCACACAACCCAGCAATTCCACTCTGGGTATTTGCACAAAGAAAACAAAAACACTAATTTGAAAATATATGTGCATCCCTATGTTCACTGCAGCATTATTTACAATAGCCAAGATATGGAAGTAACCTAAGTGCCCATCGACAGATAAATGGATAAAGCAGATGTGGTATAAATATACAATGGAATATTACTCAGCCATAAAAAACAATGAAATCTTGCCATTTGTGACAACATGGACGGAAGTAGAAGGTATTATGTTAAGTGAAATAAGTTCAGGTTTTTCTGTAACTAGAAAACAAACACAAAGCTAATTGCTAAACATAGGGATTTCCAGTTCTAATTATAACAATAAATAGTAACATTATATCTATTCCAATATAAAATTGTATATAAAGTAATCATTGCATTTGGCTGTTCTCCCTGAAAAAGAGAATAGCCAGCCCTACTATTTGAACTCAGCATTAGACATTTTGCCATTTCACTGAACACACAAAAAGGCTGATTCAGTGAATGAAGATAGGATGGCACAGTTCACACCTGCCTCAGTGAGTCTGTTATAAGCACTTTCCTAATGCAGGTGGGGTGGGAATCTCTAACTATAATTACATTAGGTTGCTTGAAGATAGAGGCCATATTTTACTCGTTGATTTTCCTTGTGCTTGGAAGTGTCTTAAAAATGAAATTTCAATATTTGTTTAATTGAATTGCATGGCTCTAAATGTTGTTTAGCAGAGTATGTAGGAGTAGAAATAAAAATATGGGGATTCAACTAGGAAATCAGGGTTTGAACAGAAAAACAAATATAACATTCATACTATCAGCATCTCTTTAAAGAGGACAACCCATCAATTCAGACTCTTCTCATTAAAACCAGGGTGAGACCAACTAGTGGTATTAAATTTTTTTAATGACTTATTTTAGTACATTCCAGTCTTCATGGGTCTCAGTTAGTGTATGATTTACCTTAAGTATCATTAAATCGCTGATTTTAAAATCTTATATCAACTGTTGATATCACTAGGATTAATAATTTGGATTCCATGTTCTGAGAAACATGTTCCAGGAAGAGTAAATAGCATCTGCTGCTAAATATCTTGTGTTGTTCCAAAGCTCTAAGATACAGATTATGGTTAAGGAAGCTAGATCTGCCGCCAGGTCACCTAGTTTTGGATCCAAACTCTCTGTCGCTACATGATCCTGGCCCAGTTATCTGTAAAATGGCATTGACATTTTTAGGAGTGAGATAAAGGACACTTGGCATTTAAAGCTCTTAGAACTCTATCTGCCATTCAATAAGTATCCCATGAACATTAAAGTTATTTTATTCCTGTTTTTGAAAAAGCAATGTTTTCCTTGTAGTTTTACTCAAATCACATCAAATCAATTCCCAAGACATTTCCATATCGCATTAATCATCTTTATAGTATTAATGCAACCAACCAAGGAAAAGATAAGGTATGTACATATTTCCTTCTTCCATTGTTTTAATCCCTGTGTACTAATCTTTACCAACTGCCACTAAAAGATGACAAAAATCTTATGTTAATTCTGAAATTAAATGAAAGGAATTCATTTAAGGAGTAATGTGTATAGATTATTTGAATTGAAAAAGTTAAGCTTTCCACTTTCTATTTTAGTGAATTTAAGCTTCACAAATGCAAATAATTCTACATAACATGCTTTGAGAAAAAGACGTGGACAGCAGCCCCACCTCCTGGGCAGCATGTGACACTTGCAACATTAGTCCCTGGGACATAAGCATGGACAAGAAACTAATCCTGGCAAATGAACAATCATTTGCTCCCACTCAGTTTTTAAACAACATCCCTGTTTGTCTACAATAACCACATGACTTCTGATGTTTCTGCCAAGTATCCACCTGCCTTTGAAATGTACTAACAAATACTTCTATTGCATCCAAATCCCATGAAGCATCTCATTACTGAAATGTTTGTAGGGCATAAAAGAAATACTGGCAGCATGTGAAGTAGTAAAAATGCCCTCTCTATTGTAGGTAATTTCCACATTGCTGTTTTCACCAGTTATTCACCATCAGGGGCTTATGGGATGACAGAACTGACATGCAAGGTCTTTAAAAAGCTGTCTTGCAAATGAATTAATATTTTTCATTTTATGATCGTAATTGATGACCAGCTGCAGTGAATCAGAAAACGTTAGTGTCCTTTCAACCTAACAATCTTTTGTCTGCTTAACAAACAGCAGGTTGAAGGCTATGAAAGCAAATCAGAAATAAGATGTCAATTATATCCTATCAGCACACAGATAAGTGCACAAATATTTTGCTTGGCTTTTTCCATAGATTAACTAAAACATATTTACCAGAGTTTGGAACTGAGAAAGAGAGCACAAGTTATTTTCTCAATACCCTGATAGAGAGACAAGGACATATCTTTTGCTTCTAAGATTTGCAAAAAAGAATTGAAGTATAAGTTTCTAAGAAAAAAGATAAAGCCAGGGTACATTTAATAGTTGTTTTTTTTTTTTTAAATCTTGTTGAGAGAAATAACATCCGGCATCACTGTGCTTGTATCTACGGGTTGGGGGGTGTGGGGTAGTAACTCTTCAGCCTTAGTAAAAAATAGTTATTTTAATTTCCATCTAAGTAAGTACTAAGATATTCTATAAGAATAAACTCTACAAAGATAGATGATAAATAGATGGATGGATAGATAGATACATAGATGTTGCAGTACCATCTTTAATACTCAGTTTCCCTGAAAGTAGGTATGATATAAATGAAAACTTCGAAGTTTCAATAATGATTTTTAGACTATTTTTCTGAATGGAAAAAGAGCTGAGAGTAATCCATAATGGACACATAATTAGTGTCTGGAGGACACTAGTTCCTAAACCAACCTCACATGTTTCCTCTGGCATGTTTAATTCATAAATAAGCCTTCCACAAAATTAGAAAAATTGAACACTAGAGATGTGGATTTACAAACTGCATTTACAAGATATTTATAGAACATACTTTCAAAGCATCATTTGACGCATTAGGAACCAAGTACAAACAATGTGGGAGATCTCAGCCCCTGTAGTACCTGGCCTTATGTTGCCATAAAAGCTCTTTTCACCAGACCACATAAACTTCCAGAGAAATATATCTGAACTGTTATTTTTAAAAAGAGATATTAATAAAATAGTCTTATTCTATTTTTGAAGTATTGAACACTAGTAAAGTTTTCTCTCCTTGTCTGACACTGCATTGAATAGTGTGCATTTACATGCAGTTTAGACCACAAAGACATACAAAAATCGGTTATTACTCTAGAATAGTAAAATCATGATATTTTGAATTACTGATATTATTGAACATTTGTTGATTTTCATTATGCTTGGAGCATTTTGTTATTATTTCAGAAGGAATAAAACATGGCCCCTTGAATCAAAGGGCTAGTAATTGAGACAGGTCATTAAAAAATATATATATAGTGAAAATAATGAAGAGATCACTGTTAAATGTTTTTCCTCCATATAAGGAGCTCAGCTCTATTAAGGGTACTTAAAAACAGAGTTTGCATATACCTCTTCAAGGAAAATTTGATCTGTGATCCGCTAACAAACCTGGATTCATTTTCAGATAAATTCAATTCATGTTCATAGGCAGAAATTTTTGTTATGATCATATCCAGCACGTGAACATATAATTTTTTCTGCTCAGTCACACCCCTGACTTTAAACTCTACTTGCTTTGGTTGCTTAAAAAAATAAGACCTCATGTTGTTTCAATCTTTGACATTAAAAAAAAAAAAAAAAGGCATGAAATTGAGCTCTGGACTTCCTAGATAAAATTTAAAACCTGAAATTCTACCCAGATTTATAATCAGGAATTTACTCTTAGCTCTGTTTTAAACTTCATAACTTATTATAAAATCTAAATTTTGACTACTCTTTCCTCTATATGTCTTATAAAAAATAGCCTTTGTCCAAAAGCAATAAATTCTGATATGACCCTAGGCTGAAAATGTGAGGAAATATGGAGGCATTATTTTGTCATAGAACAGCAAAGAGGCTAACGTGGAAGGATTTGCATAAGGAGGTGAGTGAAAATGCCAGCATCATGCAGTCTCATTATCATTGTATTCTTTCCAATACACAAAGAAACCAAGCCAACAAAAACTAGAAGATCCAGGAATGGGGACAGATTTTTCCCCTTGTTGCTCATTAAACAACACATACCAGTTTCCTATGATATTTTGGAAGCAATAACACAGTTTATGATTTTGTTAGCTAAAATAGTTTGTCAAAAGCAGTCATTGGTTCATCCATTCCAGCAGGAATTGTAAAAGTCATTTGCCTTCGGCAGTTGTGTTAAAGTAATCACAATATGTTCATGCATCTGTAAGAACTGCTCCAGCCTGCCTATAATCCAGATTTTAGAATTAGATCAATGAGAGGCTGTGTTTCCAAATATACTGAAAAAGTAAAGTTTTCTATAGAGGCTGGAGTGCACCCATTGTGTTTGGTGATTTGAATATATTAATTTGTAGACTAAATATTTATAATTTACCCCCAAATCAGAACAAGATAGTCTGTACTTCAGTTTATATCTAATACTGTCTTAGTTGTATTATATACTATTACTGTCAGTTTATCATTAGTCCCTCCAATTGGTATGTTTCAGTGAGCCTGGTAAAGTAAATAACTATTTGCAGTAACAGAGTTAAAGTACCTTCATGTGTCTTTTAGTCTTTCAATGTGCAAGGAAATCCAGGGAGGACCGGAATAATCAGTTAGATGAATCTGAGACCAACAAAATGTCAACAGATGTAAACTACTAAAAGTGCTCATACCTGAGGAAGATGATCCAACTAATATATGAATTGGGACACGTGCTGTAATAATAAAAGCAACAATAACCAAAAAAATAGTGCTTTTAATGTTCTGAGCCCTATTCTAAGTTCTTGCATATTTTGACTCATTTACTCCTTAAATAACCCGTGTGGAGGGTGATATTCTTGTCCCTCATTTTAAAGAAGAGGAAATGGAGGTCCAAAGGGGATTAATAACTTGCCCAAGTTTACACAACTAGTAAGTAGCAGAGCTGACATTCAAATCCGAGCAACCTGACCACACAGTTCATGTTCTTAACCTACTGCACTAAAGTGCTAATGACAGTGCACAGGGCGGAGCCAAGGAAGAGACTGGCTGAAGAACAACAACTGGCTGGTGTGTATGTGTGTAAAGAAAGAAGCCCTGTTTCCAGCCCTTAGGTTTCCTCAGTGCTGGCAGGAGCTGAGGAAAGCAGCAGTCCAGTGTGCCTTCCTCTATCTCTCCTTTAATTCCTCCAAGTTTATACAAGTCACAGGTCCTCTGTACTGCAGACTGAGACATGTGAAGGACAGAGTCATCCATCTATAGAACTAATTTCTTCTGTGACCTCTCAAAATGTTTGAAAATATGCAGGTGTGTATGTCTGACAATGGTGCAACGTAATGTGGTATCTTGCATGGCCTCTTCTGCCTGTCTCTGCTCTGGCTTTGCATAATTGGGCTTCAATTTTGGGGACCCAACTTATTTAATAAAAGTTCCTTATCAGGTGTTAAAATAAAATTCCTTTTCTTAATAGATGGGATGACATCACTTGATTTTAATTTTTACTCAGGCAAGGAAAAAGCCAACTTTGAAAGGTTTTATACATTCAATGCTGCCTGTTTTTACTGATGGTCTTACAATTCTTTGGAAAGGCATAATTATAGGCTAGCACAAACACAATTAAATTTCCTCAAGAAGGACTTATTGTGTAACTTTCTATTACAAATTTCACTTCAGAGGGTCCGGCTGAGATAAGGGCGAGGATTATAAAGACTATGATTAAGAAAGTAAAAAAAGAAAACTCATAAATTAAGCATGAGTAGTTTATAGTCTTAATACTCAGACCCTTCATTTTCACTTCTAAGCCGTATTACTACCGATAAATATTTGTAGGTAAAGTAGGGATAATAATATGAATAATTTCAAAAAACAAATCATAAACAAAAGAAAAAAAGAATCTCCTCAGAATAAATGCTTTAATTCTCAATTAATTATAAATATACACTTGGAGGCCATTTCCCCCATACAGCCTAATCCTAGAACTGGTCTTTTTCCCAGTGTAAATATACTAATATAATAAATATTTAATTATCTTAGTGCCTTTGCCAGTTTTTCTTAGTAATTTCATAAGACAGCATTTCTAAAAGCTGAGGACATAGTTACACTGAAAACAAAGACTATTTCCCAGTTTTGGAATAAATATTACAAATCTCACATACAGACCCAGAAGTTACTTTGACTCTTTTTCTTTTGAAAACAGGAGAATAGCTCTGAGAATAGAAAATGCTGTAGGAATTTAAAAAGGCACCAGGAGTTTTCTGTGTCTTCTAAATTCCTTGAACAAGTATTGTACTAACTATACCATTTATTTATCAGTTAATTATAAACTCATTTTTGAAAGCTATTTCACTGACCTATCTAAAATGTGAGACCATTAAACTTTTCAGGGGATAAGTTATTAGTAATGTGTGATTTCTTAAGCATCTAAAACTCTGTGTCTATACTCCATACTTGATAGGCTGGCTGCAAACATTTGTTGATTGCTCAGATGCACTATTTAAAGAATATTCTTGCAAGATATTCATAAGGCATTGAGTTACAAGATGGTGGTTAGTTTTTTTTAATACTTCCATGTATGTATTCAACAATCATCAGTGAAGAGCTACACTGTTAAAGAATGATTCCTGGGCCATGAAACAAACCCTAACAAATTTAAAAGAATAGAAATCATATGGTGTAATGTCAGCAAAATGGCAGTACAGGAATTTCTAGCACCTGTCCCTTCCCAGAAACATCAATTTGAAAAAATTATTCATGCACAAAACTACTTTCACAAGAGCTAAGGATTCCAGACAAGGAATTTCACTACCTCAGTGAAACATATAAATAAGAAAAGATGCAATGATGAGGGTAGGAAAGATAGATTCACATTACCTGCATCATCCCTCCTCAAACCCTAGGCAGCCCAGCATGAAAAGAGATACCCTCCCCCTTGGAGAAGGAGAGTGAAGTGAGTGCCCAAATTTACTGCAGACCCCAGTGCTGGCCTGCCCAGCACCAGGCCAACTCCTGAAGCCTGTAATATGGTGGTATATTAATTGAAACTCTAGTATAAAAGTTAAAGGACCAAAGTATTAAATATAGCTACAGCTACAAAACTTTGTTAATGAATGTATAATATAAAAAGAGATAAATTGTGACACAAATACATAAAATACGGGGGGAGTACAAGGGTAGAATATTTGTATGCAGTCAAAGTTAAGTTGTTATCAGACTGTTATATCTTTAAGATATTTTAATGTAAACTTCATGGTAAACACAAAGCAAAAATCTATAGTAGATTCACTAAACATAAGAGAATCAAGCATATAACTAAAGAAAATCATCAATTCACAAAGAAAGAAAGCAAAAAAGGAAGAAAAAACTATGAAACAGCAAGAAAAAAATAAGATGGCATTAGTTAGTACTTCTCTATCAATAATTACCTTAACATAAATGAATTAAATTCTCCAATCAAAAGGCATAGAGTGGATGAATGGATTGAAAAACAAGACACAACAGCTGCCTACAAAAGGCTCACTTCAGCTTTAAGGACACATATAGGTTCAAAATTAAGGGCTGGAAAAAGATATTCCATGCAAATGGAAACCAAAAAAGAGCAGAAGTAGCTATACTAATATCACACAAAATAGAATTTAAATAAAGATTGTAACAAAAGACAAAGAAGATCCCTATATAATGATAAAGGGGTCAATTTAGCAATAAGAAATAACAATCATAAATATATATGCACCCAACATTGGAGCACCTAAGTATATTAATAAAATAGTAACATATATGGAGGGAGACATAAATGACAATGCAGTAATAGTAGAAAACTTCAATACCCTACTTTCAACATTGGTAAGATCATGCAGACAAGAAACCAATAAGGAAATATTGGACTTGAACTATACCTTAGACCAAATAGACCTAATAGACAGGAACATTTTTAAATGCTTAGAACTAAATGAAAATGAAAACACAACTTATCAAAATTTACGAAACGCAGAGAAAGCAGTGATTAGATGGAAATTCATAGAAGTGAACGCATATATTAGAAATGAAAAAATATCTAAAATCAATAAACTAAGCTTCTATCTTAGGAAAGTATAAAAAGAAAACTAAATCCAAACTAAGCAGAAGAAAAGAAACAATAAAAATAAGAGCAGAAATCAGTGAAGTTGAAAGTAGGAATCAAAAGAGAACATCAAGGAAACTAAAAGCTGGTTCTTTGAAAAAATCAATAAAACTGATAAGCCTCTAGCCAGACTAACTAGGAAAAAAAGAGAGAAGACACAAATTACTAATATCAGAAACAAAAGAGGGGCCATCACTACAGATCCTATGGACGTTAAACAAATAGTCAAGAAACGTTATGATCAACTCTATGCCCATAAATGTGATAACTTAGATGAAATGGACAAATTCCTTGAAAAAAAACTATTTGCCAAAACTCACACAAGGAGAACTAGACAATCTGAATCGCTTTCTATCTATTAAGGAAATTAAATCACAATTAATAAACTTCCCAAACAGAAAGCCCCAGGCCCAAAGGGTTCACTGGTCAATTCTACCAAACATTTAAAGAAGAAATCATACTGATTCTCTAGAGTCTCTTTCAGAATATAGCAGCAGAAAGAATACTTCCCAACTCAATTCGCGAGGCCAATTATCATACTAACACCAAAACAGACAAAGATACTACAAGAAAGTACAGACCAATACTTCTCATGACGCAAAAATCCTCAACAAAATATTAGAAAAAAACCCTGAAAAAGTATAAAAAGAATTATATACCACAACCAAGTGGGATTTCTCCCAGCTATGCAAGGCTTGTTCAAATTAGAAATATTAATAATAATAATGTAATCTATCATATCAACAGGTTAAATGAGATCTATCATGTGATGATATTAATAGATGCAGAAAAAGTATTTGACAAAATCCAACACCCATTTGTGATAAAAAAAAAAACAAAAAACTCAGTAAACTAGGAATAGGGGAGAACTTCCTCAACTTGATAAAGAATATCCACAAAGAACCTATAGATACCATCATACTTAATGGGGAGAAATTAAAAGTTTACTCACTAAGATAAAAAACAAACAAGGATGTTCCTCTCACCACTCCTTTTCAACATTGTACTAGAAGTCCTTGTTAATTCAATGAGGAAAGGAAAGGAAACAAAAGGTATACAGACTGGGAAGGAATACATACAACTGTCTGTTCTCAGATGACATGACTGTCTATGGAGAAAATCCAAAAGATTCAACAAAAAAATCTTCTAGAACTAGTAAGTGATTTTAGCAAGTTTGCAGGATACAAAGTTAATATGCAAAAATCAATTGCTTCTGTTTATATCAACAATGAACAAGAGAAATGTGAAATTTAAAATGTAATATCATTTACATTTGCATTCCCCAAAATGAAACACTTAGGTGTAAATATAACAAAATATTTACAAGATATAATGAGGAAAACTACAAAACTCTGATGAATGAAATCAAAGAAAAACTAAATAAATGGAGAGATATTCCATATGGATGGAGAGGAAGATTCAGTATGGTGAAGACGTCAGTTCTTCCCAACTCGATGTATAGAGTCAATGCGATTACAATAAAAAGCCCAGCAAGTTATTTTATGGGCTATTGGCAAACTGATTCTAAAGTTTACATGGAGAAGCAGAAGTCCCAGAATAGCCAACACAATACTGAAGAACAAAGTTGGAGGACTGATGCTACTCAACTTCAAGAGTTATTACAAAGCTACCATAATCAAGACAGTGTGTTATTGGCTAAAGAAGAGAAAAATAGGTCAATGGAATAAAACAGACAGCCCCAAAATAGACTCTCATAAATAAAGTCAACTGGTATTTGACAAAGGAGTAAAAGCAATACGATGGAGCAAAAACAGTCTCTTCAATAAATGGTGCTGAAACAACAGCACATCCACATGGAAAACAAAAAGAATCTAAATACAGACCTTATACCCCTTAGAAAAAGCTACACAAAATGCATCATAGACCTAAATGTAAAATGCAAAACTATAAAACTCCTAGAAGATAACAGGAGAAAATCTAAATGGCCTTGGGTATGGCAATGACTTTTTAGATATAACACCAAAAATGAGATCCATGAAAGAAATAACTGACACGCTGGACTTCATTAAAATTTAAAAGTCTGTGAAAGACACTATCAAAAGAATTAGGAGAAAAGCCACTGGCAGTAAATATTTGCAAAGATACATCTGATAAAGAACTGTTACCCCAAATATACAAAGAACTCTTAAAACTCAACAACAACAAAAAACCTGATTAAAAAATAGGTCAATGATCTTACCAGAAACCTCACCTAAGAAGATACTCAGATTGCAAATGAAAATATTCAGATTCCAAATCATATGTCATCAGGGAAATGCAAATTAAAACAACGAGATAACATTACACACCTATTAGAATGACCAAAATCTGGAACACTGACCTCACACTGTAGAGATGAAGTGGAGAAGCAGGAACTCTCATATGTTGCTGGTGGGAATGCAAAATGGCACAGCCATTTTAGAAGATAGTTTGGCAGTTACTTACAAAACTAAACCTATTCTTTCCACATTACTTAGCAATCATGGTCCTTGGTATTTACTCAAGCAGTTGAAAACTTATGTCCACACAAAAACCTGAAGAGGGATGTTTAAAGCAGCTTTATTCATAATTGTCAAAATCTGGAACACACCAGGATGTCCTTCAATAGGTGAATGGATAAACCATGGTATATCCAGACAATGGAATATTATTCAGCACTAAAAAGAAATAAGCTATCAAGTCATGAAAAGATAGGGAGGAAACCTAAATGTATATTTCTAAGTGAAAGAAGCCAGTATGAAAAGGTTGTGTGATTCCAACTATATGGTATTCTAAAAAAGGCAAAACTATAGAGACACTAAGAAGATCAGTGGTTGCCAGGAGTGGGAGTAGGGGAGAGATGAATAGGCAGAGTGGATTTTTAGGGCAGTGAAAATACTCTGTATGATATTATAATGATGGATATATGTCATTATACATTTGTCAAACCCATAGAATGCACAATAAACAAGAGTGAAACTTAAGGAAAATTATTGCCTTTGAGTGATAATATGTCAGTGTAGGTTCACTCTTCATAAAAATGTACCATTCTGGTGAGTGATGTTGAGAATAGGGGACGCAACACATCGGGGAGGCAAAGGGCTTGTGGGAAATCTCTATAACTCCTCTCATTTTTGTTTTTAATCTAAAACTGCTCTGAAAAATAAAGTCTTGAAAAAAGTCAGGATAACACAGTTACATACAGACACATTTAGGTTTGTTAAATCACATTTCATATAACTTAAAAGTAGTTAATAAATATTTTTGTACTCTCCCTCACTGACTGTGGCTAAAAGAGCTTTGGGACCTTGTAGCTGGCTGATGCTCTTGGAGCTGCTGGAGGTTTGCTACCTAAGATTCTCAGAGCATACATTCTGCAAACATGGGGATATTTCTGTTGTAACTGGGTTAAGTCTTCCAAGAAATAAATGAGGCGATTTATTTGTTGTTGCTGTTAAAGCAGTTGTTTGCAAAACTCATGTGATGAGTCTTAAACTTTATTTTGGTGGCCAATCACAATTCCAAAACTCTCCTCTTTAATGAAATCTAAGTTTTAGTTATAATGAAGTTTCATGCTTATTATTGTAAACATGGAATTTACAGATAAATTTCCTAAGCAACAAAAATGTCTTTGATTTCAAAATTAACCCATTGTCTTCATGGGCTTAACCAGTTGATCAAGAGTGGGGTCCAGGTTGCAATTTTTTCAGCCACCTTTAAAAAAAAAAAGTTAATGATAACACAATGGAGAATACTGTATTGTGTTATCATTAGCCTCTATATTATGCATGCATTTAGAAGCCTACCTGAAATCTGCCTTTTATAAAGGAATAGTATGGATAAGTTGAACTGTACATTTTTTAAACTTGATTGCCATTAAAGGAGAAATTATAAGGTTGCAACAATAAAAAAAAAAAAGTTAACAAACCACATCACATCTTAAGTTATTGCAAGGAAGTATTCCCTTTAAAAAGAAAAATAATCCAATAGTCCTTCATACCCTGTTGGCAGCTGGTCCTTGTCATTTCAATAGATAGCACAGTCTTCAATGAACACACATGTGGAGGAGGGTGCTCTGTCATCTATGCGGGCTGTAATGGCTGGTCATCTGTTTAAATACGCAGTGGTACTTCCAATGTAATTAAATTTCTAACCGTAGGTCCAAACTTTTCTATGTATTGGCATGTATAATGAATTATGATTTATAATTGTTAAAAGCAATTAATTTGAAATCTGTGGGGCAAGTCTTCACCATCTTGACTGTATCATGAGATTCATTTCTTTTAGAAATTATTTGAACTATATTAATTGAACTTAAGTTTAAATATTATGAAATTGATACTGTTACAGAAGGAAAACTGAAGCTTCAAATAATATTTATGCTGTGGGCTATTTTTATCTTCTCTGAAAAAGCAGTTATTTATATCAAGAACAATTAAAATAATAAATTCATAGGAATAAAAGGAAAGTTTCTAGATGTTATGTGGTGTTTTGGGCAGACATTTCTAATTATACAGTAAGAAGGATACAAAATATTTCTTAATTACTGTTGAGAATTGGACACAGTTGAAAGTTTAGCTTGAGCTATTACGGCACATTTTAAAGTACAACTAAAAATGAAAAGGCAGTTAATTTTTCTAAATTAACAACTTTTAACCTTTTTAATCTCATAGTTTATGGTACTGGCAGAACCCTGTTATATGAAAATCTGAACTTATAACATACTTTGGGTAACCCATATCTATAGTGAATAGCATTGCTATTCACTGTCATGCTTCAGTAAGGCCACACCCATTTTTAAGAGCTGACATTATCTGATGGGCTGGGGCATTATGCCATCAGCCAAGACATGGAAGTAACCTAAATGTTCATCGACAGATGAATGGATAAAGTAGATGTGGTACATATATACAATGGAATATTCCTTAGCCATAAAAATGAATGGAATAATGTCATTTTCAGCAACATGGATGCAACTAGAGATTATCGTATTAAGTGAAGTAAGTCAGAAAGAGAAAGACAAATACCATATGATATCACTTATATGTGGAATCTAAAATATGGCACAAATTAACCTATCTACGAAACAGAAACAGGCTCACAGTCATAGAGAACAGACTTGTGGTTGCCAAGGGGGAGGGCATGCAGGGGAGGGATGGACTGGGAGTTTGGGGTTAGTAGATGCAAGCTATTACATACAGAATGGATAAACAACAAGGTCCTACTGTGTAGCACAGGGAACTATATTCAATATCCTGAGATAAACCATAATGGAAAAGAATATAAAAAAGAATGCATATAACTGAGTCACTTTGCTGTACAGCAGAAATTAACAAAACATTGTAAATCAACTACACTTCAATAAAAAGATAAATTAAAAAAAAAAACTGGCAAGTTAACAAAGTGATACTATCAATGAATATTCACTAAACAATTATCAGAGCATTCATTAAAGTAAAAAGCATTTACCTAGTTTACCTCCCCAAACCACTGTACTAGAATTTATAGCAGCAAGGCTTGGGTTTAGCTGTTACAGTAACTAACCTTGTAGATATTCAGCCTCAATATGGTAGTCTAAAAGAGAAATTACAGAAACCCATATTTCTATTAATTACTTCTTATAAACTGGATGTTTCTTTTCAACCAGGACTTTAACATCCACACTGAACTTTCATCCGTCTGACCTAGTGGTTCTGTATAAAAACTCATCTGGACAATTGATAGAGAAAATTATTCTTGTCCTCCAAACACTTCATTGACTATTATTTTATATTATATATTTAGAACTGATTAAGCAGTCTTAAATCCACTCCTGCTTTCAGGCTATAGGGAGGATAATATAATGATTAATTACTGTATTATGTTACAAGCACTATGACAGAGATATGTATAACATATAATACATCAACAAATGAAAGAAAAATCAATCTGCTTGGAGCAGCAAAGAAATGTTTACAAGGAACAGGCAGAAGGTACAGGACTCTAAAAAACAGAGAACAATTAGAAGGTTATTTCAAAAATTCAGTTGAGAGATAATAAAATCAGAAACTCAGAGGCTACTGCTGTAATCCAGGTGAGACACATTTCATTTGTATCCGGCTATACAGGCCAGTTACTCTGAATCAATATCCAATCAATCTCAAATGCATCTCACAAGCCCTGATGCAAAATCATAAACTTTTACTACAATCTAAAGTCCTAGATGGCTTATAAGAAGCAATTTCTCCATGGCAGTTTTGGTTCTGTTGAAGTGAATCCTGTGTATTACTAGAAGGATAACTAGTGATTATCAATAGAATTTTACAAATCCAGTTAAGTACCCATCACTTATTAAACGTCATTTCATCTTTCTTCATAAGTCATTTGCTCTCTGCTTCAAGAATACAATGTATTTTTAAACACACATATACACACACACACAATAAATAAAACAAAATGAAATCAGAAACTAAATCAGGAGCAATAGGGCGAGAGAGAAGAGATCTGATAGGAAAGGTGTTATTAAAGTGGAATTGATAAAATTTGGTCATCAATAGATGTAGTCAGTAAGTCATATTACGGGAGGAGTGAGGTGCAGGGAGATGGGATGACATCAGATTTTCAGTTTCTGGAGGTCCTGGACTATTAATTAGGAGAAGGGACCCCTGAAAGATGAAGCAGATCTGGGGTAATATAGGAAGTTCAGGTTTAGACATGTTGTGGTATCTGAGATTGCATATATGGTAGTGTAGAACAGCTCAAGAAAGCAGTTTGGAATAGCAACCTATATTTTAATGCATGGGTTTGATTATGACAAACATTAGTGAATTCAAAGAGATGATCAAGGTCTGATGCCCAACAAGAAGACGACACAGCAAAAGAGAGTGAGGTGATACTTCCATGTGGCTGCACCACCAACAGGAGGGAGAAGGCAGCACATCGTTATTAACACCTTTAAACCAAGCCTATGAATTGTAATTGTCTTCATAATGCACCTCACAAGATCTTCAGTAATTATTTTTGATACAGGATTACACAGTCACACTTAAAAACAAAACAACGCCCCCGTCCCCGGCATTCTCTACTTTTAAAAAATAGTCTATTTCCAAGATTTGTACACTTTATTTTGAAATGGTTATGAATGTGATTTTAAAACCTTAATAAAAATTTGATTATAAGAGTAAGACTTGAAATATTGAGCATTTTTTCCTAAGGCTCTTTTTCTAACTTACAGAAAAATCTATTTTATCAAATATTTTTTTAAAAAGCAAGCAGAGTAAATTTCCTTGTTTCAATTGTTAAAGCTATTGCAATAGTTCATTTTAATGTTAACATAAAATAATATTTGACTACTGCTGGGAAGATAATTGACAGTTTTCTTAAGAGCAATTTTGAAATGGATATTAAAAGTGAAAAATTGGGCATATATTTTATCTATTAATTCTACTACTAGTTTATTTTATTAAAAATATCTACAGGGACTTCCCTGGCGGTCCAGTGGTTAGGACTCTGCGCTTCCACTGCAGGGGCCCGGGTTCCATCCATAGTTGGGAACTAAGATCCCGCAAGCCGTGTGGTACAGCCACGAAAAGAGAAAAGAAACAAACTTAAATTTGCAACAGTAGTAAAGAGGCCACGAGATACAAACAAACAAGACAACTGAAGAGGGGAAAGCAAAATTAAACCTTCTCTTCTACAGTCTGCAGCTCTAAAAATAAACTGTGAATTTGCTTAGTTGATGACCACATCTTATGAATTAAAAGTGAAAACATTTTTACTTGATTACAAATTTATTTTCAATCTACATCAAATTATATATTTGGAACCTGAGTTTTTTCTTTTAACATATTCTGCTCCTAACAAATATTGAAAGATCTTAAATGTAACATTTCTCAAAAATCTCCAAACGTTTTACTTCGTTTAGAAGCTTTAGTATGTATAAAGTTAATATTGAAAAAATACAAATTACATGTTAAAATTAAAACAATTATTTCCTTCTTATTCCATTAACACATGACCCCCAGAAATAGGACTATGAGAGATAATTTACAATTTCGCTCCATAAGTAATATTTCAAATAATAATTCATTCGTTTTGCAGTAGTTATTTTGATAGAAGGGCCAATATATTTGGAAATTTTTTAGCACACTCAGGGCTTTGTTATTGCTAACATAATTAAATTCTAGATTTAGTGAATTGTATTATATACAAAAGTACACCTACTTACCAGTGGGAGTAATCTGCCCTATAGAAATCTGTTATAATATTTAAATGAAATTGTTGATCAGGGACTATTTACAGCTGCACCTGCTCATATTTGCAGCATGAAACTGTGTAATCACTGTCAGTTCTTCCAGATCTAGGCAGAAGATAACCATTAATACAACAGAAACATAACTAAAGAGAATCCCCATCTGCTGTATTATCCTGGCTTTGTTAAAGAGCGAGCGACGTGGGTGCAGAAGGCACCAAGGAGAAGAATGCGAGGATACTGGGTGTTATGACAACACCACCTATCTCCTACGCAGGACACTGAGAGAATTACCCAAGAAAGTCCAGCGATTAAAGGATAAAGAATAAAGTTAGAAAAAAAGTTTAATGAACCAGACTATGGTGAATCCACTTACTTTTAAAGGAAGATTTTAGAATAGAAAATCAGTTTGGAAATGGAACAAAAGCCCCACAAACATTTCTAAGCCATTTCTAAGTCTATGAGTTCCCATAAAGGTTATTTTTGACCACCTCATGTGTGTAGAAGATACTGCAGCAAGTGCATTAAATGTTTTCAGAGGAAGAATTATGTTATGGTCTGAAAATCATTCATGCATCTTACCTTCAAGTAGTTTCTCCTCCTTGTTTGAATAGTTCCACAATTTCAAAAGTCCCTTCAAACACTTATTCATAGAATATGGGTTTGTGCATTTGTGATCATATACATATGATAGGCCAGACACTGTGTTAGCGTCACAAGATTTACAGTTATGTATGTGATGTAAACACTAAACTCAAAGTATTTCAGATTACGAAGGCATTATGGACAATATTCCAGGCAAAGATAAGCTTAGAATTCTACCTACATCTATGAGAGAAATATGTGAAAGAATCAAGAAGATAATATGAGTCTTATTATAGGTATCACTTTTTAATATACTATAAATTTACCTATTTATTATTTTATTGTCTGTCTCTTCACTGATACTTAAGCCCCTACATAATAGAATGTCTTTTTCTTCAGTGATGGTTGAACCCTATCTGAAATAGTATATGATACTGGTTGAGATTCTCAGTATTTGCTGAGTGATTGAATGATCTTCATCTGAAAAATACAGAAGAAACAAATACTCATGTTGTTGTGTGCATTTTAAACAGAATGTTGCAGTATTTATCTTAGTTTTAAAAAAGCCAGAAGTGTTCATAAATATCCTTAGGTGGCAGAGAATCTATAAATTATGTCAGTTAATGAATGGCCAAATGAGTTGTGAATGAGATATAACAGAAAGGAAACAAAAGAGGAAGATTCCATTTGGAAAACTGGGAGAGTTGCTTAATTCCTATGTTTAGTGATCCAATTTGCATGATAGCGGAAGACAGGCAATATTAAACAGAACCAAAATATTTACACATTAATAAGCACAAGTGCCTCTTGGAAAGGGTGAGCTAAACTTAAACATCACAAGTATGAATAATATCCCCTAAAAGGGGAATAATTGATTACTATAGTAAAAATATTTCTATAAATTGTTAGATTGGGATTGACATATATACACTACTATATATAAAATAGATAACTAATAAGAACCTATTGTATAGCACAGGGAACTCTACTCAATAATCTGTAATGACCTATATGGGAAAATAATCTAAAAAAGAGTGGATAGATGTATAACTGATTGACTTTGCTGTACAGCAGAAACTAACACAACATTGTAAATCAACTATACTCCAGTAAAAATTAATTTAAAAAAAGAACATGATTTATGTTGGTCAATTGAAACACCATTCTTAAAAATCATGCCCACATATAGAAGGACAAAATAGCAATAGTGGACAAGTTGAAATGTGAGTGGGAATAATTTTTATTGTAATTATAAAGGAGGTAAAATCAGAAGTCCAAGTTAGCATAAGAAAACAAAACAAAAATGTTATCCTAAGAGAGGCCTTTAAAATTATTTCGTAAGAAAATAAACCACTAATTTAGCTTCCACACATATGTTCTCGGGTTTCTGTCAAATATTTTGTTTATTACATTTCCATAATTTACACATAAAAGGTTAGAAAAATTTTTTTACTCATTATCAATTTGTTGAAAACTTAATTTCTAGTCTTATTTTTAAATCCCTTAAAAATATCAACAATGTATCTTATTATTCTTAGGAATTTCTTGTGACAAAGTATAATTAAGAACAATGAAATCCTGGCTGCATCTATCTACTAATTTTTTTTTTGATACTTAAATTATATACTTAAATTGATGTTATAGCAGAATGACTAATTTTTATGAATCTCAAAAACTTAAATCATTAAGTTAAAGATATATCTTCGACTAAAACAATGGATGGGAAATGATCAAATGAGCTGGGAGGGAAGCATAATTAAAGATATTCCTTATGAAGCATCTATGAAAAAAGGTGATTTATATTTAACATATCTGCCGAGATGGTCCCATTGATATGACTAGGACTATTGTCAGAGAAATTTATTTTATGCACACACTCACATACACATCAAGAGGAGCTACATGGGAACATCATTTTAACTTATTTTTTAATATTAAGCCGTTCTGGTCACACACATTCAATAAAATTTTCAGGCATATTTTCATCTGGTCTTTACCAAGTGTCTTTATAGCACATATGAATAAAGTAACTGCTTTTGGCAAAAATATACATTGCTATCTAATACAGAGAGTTTGAACTTTGGTTTATTGTCATTTGCGATAAACTGAACAAAGCTTATTTTAAAACTATGCCTAAATTATGGGAATTATTTTATTCCTATCTCGAAAAAAATTACCTAAATTCTTTCAGAGTTTAAAGTTAGTTAATTATGGCAAGTGTTTCATTCCCTAATGGAGTATCACCTGGGACAAGAACTCTTCAATTTTCTGATCTCACTAGGTGTGATGTCTCAGATACAGAAACAAATAACGATCCCCAAACCTGATGGAAAGAAAATTTGCTATGATTGGTTTTCACCCAGGAGAGACCATGGAGTGATAGTCAAAATATCCCCAGAGCTACCTGTAAAACTTTAAAGCAGGGCAGTTAAGTTGCAATTGTGGCTCCAAAACTGATTTTTTCTGTTTATACAATTCAGGCATAGTAAAATGGATTATAAACAATTAAGCAGACACAGGTATTGTGGTAAAGGTTACCTATACTGAGTCGATTGTGATTTCCATGTTTTCTTTGTAAATAAATATTCTTCGACTGCTAACTGGCAAAATAATTGAAACAGCCATTGATTGAATACTCTAGTATGTTAAAATGCCTACAATAATTTTATTCCTTAATAATTACACTTTCATTACAAGAAAAAAGATTAATTCAATATCTTAGTATTTTGAAGATATATACTGTCAGCATATAGGGGTATACAAAGGGGTGTTTCCTAAACACTTGTAGGAGGTGGGGCATGATTATCAACTGAGAATATGAGTAGAAACACTAAACACCACCCTAAATAGTAACTGTAAACAATAAACTTAAGAAAGTTGTCCATGACAGCAGTCAGCATGTGGCTATAGGTCTGCAGTTCTAAACTTTGAGAATCTTATGAAACCTCTGACCCACCCATTTCCTCAAGGAAGTAAGTGCATATATATATGCAAAGTTTTACTCTTATTTCCAGAAGTTTCCAGAAATTCTTCCCTAATGCCTCAGTTCAAACACCTACTCTAGGCAAATCCAGGCTGCACAACATGTTAAGCTCTGAGGTTTTCATCCAATCTTAGCCAGCATTGATTGCAACACACGACATTATATTATGTCTCACCAAGAAAGCAAAAATGCAGTCAATTGATCTCTGACACGATGCTTTCTTAACTGCTTTGAATCTTTATTTTATACTTGTTGAAAGGGCTATTTGAGGCAAATTTAGATGTGGATTTTTATCCTATCAGGCAGCTCTATTTTGTTGCCTTTCTGTGTACACAATATTTTGTTTGTTTTAATGTAAAATCAGTGTTAATCTTTTTGAGGATATTTTAAGTAGCAATTAATTTCTAATCTCATCATTAACACACATCATGCAATTGAACAGTTATGACCAAATCTGCACATTTGTTGGCAATGTCAACTATATTGTGACTGCTGCCTGGCTGATAGCAATTATAAGATGCCATTGATTACAAAACAGAAAAAATCTACAGATATTAATATTTGGAGAAAGTGTGTTAGAAAATTGATGAAATATAACACACAGAAAGAAAAAACAGGCAGAGGGTAAATATATTATGCTTAGTGCATATTCAGCACAGTGAGGGCAAAAGAGAACTTTGGCCAATATTGATGACCTTGGTTCCAAGGGCAAGGCTATCTTGATGAACCTATTTTAACTGAGAAACCTATAAAATGGTATAAGTTAAGTTTTCTTTTATTCTATTCTTACAAAAGCGCTCTTTAAAATGTTGACTGTCCTTTAATACATGGAGAGAATCTATTGATCTGGGGTATTTTGCACATTCAGATTCTCCTTACAATTGATATTAAATGTAAATTAATTAATTAGCACTCCAGAGTTTACTTCAGTCTTTGCTCATTATAATTGTCATGAATCAGTCCCTCAAGGCTTGATCATCCTTTAATCCTAATAAGTAGAGATATTTTTGTCTTCAGAATGGGAAATTTGATTCTAGAACTCAACTTCAACTTTGTTGAAGATTTGCTACCTCCAGTCTGCCCTGATTCTAAATTTCCATGGGGACAGGGTTGTGATTGTCTTGTTCACACTTAACACCCCAGCATTTAGCAGAGTGTCAGGCTCAGTAAATTGTAGTTGAATAAACCTTACTGTCATTTCAATATAGAATTTCTTATAGAGTTATGCTTAATTAAATGAAAAATCTCAAGCTGATTTTTATAAATTATTCTTTTTGCATCTAAAAGTCACCTTTAAGAAGATTGCTAGGTTAGTTAGTGAAGTATGTGTTCAATACCTTCCAGAAAAAAAAATACCAGTTTGCCTCTCCAAAATTCATCCCAAATTTAGATTCAAAACGTAATATTTAATGCAAAGAGAAAAGAAACAAAAATGATTTCTAAAAGTTACCTTACAGCAGGAATTTAACATACACGTCAACATGAACCAGGACAAGGAATAAAAAAGAAAGAACTTTCAGTGCTTTGGAAAATAAATTACTTGTCTTGCCTAAAAAAACACAAAGTCTCTAACTCCCAAGGAAAACTGATGTCCAGAGATGTTTCAGGAAAGAGAATGGTCAGTCAGAGCTGATTTGGGTGTAAAAATAAGGTAATAGCAAACGCTAGAGATATTTTTTTATGGTGGTAGTGATGATATTAATGATATTTTGCCATTACAGAGTATGAACAACTATCTTGTGAAGAGCTTTTTTCACAGAGCAATAACCTAGAACAAAAAAGAAAGTTAGAAAATAAACTCTTAAAGGAATACACAATTTATCACAACTATGTAAGACAGTAGAAGAAACAGCAGTAAATGTACATGAAACAAGCATCACTAGCAAAATTCCAAAGAATTTACCTCATGTTGAAAATTACATATAAGATGATACATATCATGACATTTGTTGGGGCAGCGTGGAGTAGGATACAGCCCAGGTATCATCAGCAAAAGATTAAATAAGTAGAATGTGGTGCATCATTAGATGGCATCCCATGCAGAGATCAGACTTAATGACCTTAACTTACATATAGCAACATGAGTAGATATTTTGATTATAGTTTAAAGATAAAAGTAAGAAATAGTCTGAAATCTATATAACACAATATAATGTACACATTACAAATTAGACACATACCTACACAAACCAATGTTATATAGTTTTTGAAGATGTATGCATATCTAAGGACATAAATTCATTGAGGTGATTACCTACAAAGGTGATGGGAATGGGAAGAGTCCTAGAAATGATGGGAACATATAATAGAACAAGACAAAGGCATTACCAAAAAAGAAAATAGTTAATAAACTGAGGAGCATGAGTACTTCAAATCTGTGCAACCAAGATGAAAACATAAATATTAAAATAAAAGCTAAAACCTAATTTGTCTCCTACAGCAATACCATATCAGAGGAAATTTTTAAGGTATCAGTTTCTTGTTTCACCTTAAATCTCCAGAGAGTTTATGTGACAATTAATAGTGGTTTTATAGAAATAATTGATTAATGCAGTTGTATTTTGGATGCTTTTTCAGGTTATAGGAAATTTCATTTTTCTAAAATGCATTTTCCATTAATGCCTTCATTGTATAAGGGATGACACTGTAACACATTTGTAAAAGTGAATCAGACGTTTAATATTCCTTTGATCTAAAACCCCTCTAAACTGTGTGATTTAATTAACAGATAATTAAATACCAAGTATGAGAACTTTAGGGACTCACGCATTGAGGCTGTATCAGGATGAAAGATGTTTACACTTATCGCAAAGATTCTCCTCTGACTGAATAAGGCTGGGAATTGCAAGCAAGGCAAAGTGAAAGCCAGCTGATAACAAGCTGTTCATTAAAGTATTAGCCTCCCTGAGCTTAAAGAATGTCAAAGCCTCTTCTCACACATCCATGGAAAAATAATTACAGAGCAAAAAAGAATGCTGCTTCACATTTGTAGTAAGGGGCAAAAAATTACCTTATGTTATATTCGAAATTAGTTCTAAAAATACTCATTTCCAAGTTTCTTGTCTGATGGTTTTATTTTCAGGATTTATCATTATGACCCTCTCTTTATTCAGTCTTTCTCCCACTCATCTGCCTTCCCTTTTCTGCACTGTGAATTTGCTTTTGTGAGTTGTCGTGTTGTCCCATTTTATCTTGCATATTATATAGCAGCTTTAACACAAGTAACACACAGAATCATTGGTATATTTTGGATATATTCTAAAACACAGTGTTAAGGTCCAGAGACAAAAAAGATATGTTTTTCCCAAACAGTTATAGTAGACAATAATTTGGAAATTTAATATTGGTAAAGTGAAAAAGGACAAAGAAAATATTAGAACATTAGCTAGAAATGAGCTTAGTGTAGTCTTACATTAGGTATGGGGAAACAGCAACCTATAGGGTTTAGGAGAATTGTCCAATGTTCTGTAATCAGTACTAGAGATTAAAATCTAGAAATGCATCCCCCCCTCCATTTATGTGGTATAACAAAACATTATATACCGAGGATAGGTAATAGATATGGATTCATTCCATTCAGTTTTTAAAGTGGCCAGGACACTGGTTAGGAGAAAGGGCCTGGAGTCAGAATGCTTGGATTCAAATTTTGGCTTTACTACTCACTAGAAATGACTGTTTGCAAATCTCTCTAAACTTCAGTTTCCCTATCTAGACAATGACAAAAATAATCATGCCTAACTCATTGGATTGTTGAGAGGATTAAATGAGACTATTCAAGTAAAGCAATCAGCATGGTGCCAGGCACATAATACTTTTTAATTGTATTACTTATCTTAAAAATATATTAGCTCCTCCATTCACAAGACATCTGAATACCACTCCCCATGCTAAATTCTGACATAACATACAAGGTACAATCCCTACAGGTAAGACAGGTATACCCTGTTTCCGCTGGTTATATAATTCTTTAGTGAATTCAACAATTAGCTCATGTTTTTCTTTTCATCTTGTCCCATATGTAATATTTACTAAATTTAATAAATCCACCAATAAACCCTTCTAAAATGTGCTTGAGAATCTCTTTACCTCCTCATTGTCAATTATCTCCATCTTCCCACAGACATTCACTACAAATCCAACACTCTGCGTCTTATAATATCTTCAATAGCTTTACCTTTAGCACCTCAACTCTAAAATCTTATTTTATATTAAAAACAAGAGTCTCGCCATCTTATTCCCTTACTCCTCAAAATCTGCCCTTTTCACTACTGACTTTGGAATCCTTGATCGCTTTCTCTCTTCCTCCATTGTCAATCTTCCCTACCTATATATTAGAATCCACAATCAGAAAGTTCAGGCATATGTTTGAACCACTCTGGTATTTGCAGACTGTTCAGTTTGCTTCTGAGTATTATCTTCATTTTAAAAGGCAACATCTCAGATTTAGCCATTTAAAGTTTTGAAGACTAAAAGTATCCCTTCCTATTTAATAACTACTCATCATTCCAATGATCACCTTCCCAGAGGTCAAACAAAATATAGACGTGTTCCTTTTCCTGCAAGAATGAAATGTCATATGACTTGATTGTTTTAGCACCAATAACCTAATAAAATGTGTTTCTAAGTGATATTATTATTAAGACCCTCAAAAAGTACATCATAGTTCCTAATATGATCTCATTAAGCATTGGTCTTGGGAAAGTGAAATACACTGCAGATTGCTGGACAAAATTTTCTGGTACCCAAAGTTGCTACAGTTTAACTTCATATTAAACTTTTGAATTTAACTAATTACAATATTATATCAAGAGTCAAGGGATAATGAGAAAATATATAGGTTATGAATTTTATTAAAGGTTATTTCATTTCATTAAAAGTATAAAATTTAGAAGCATAATTTCTAATTATAACCCAAATCATATAATTATAGAAATTTGGCACTAGATAAAATATTTTCTTGAAAAGTAGCTAATTACTGAGCTAACTTGTTACTAACAAATTGCATCTTTTCTGCATTCAGCATATGTATATATAAATCATAGATATATATACACATGTGTGCATATATAGATAATTGTTTACTACATGACACTTTATATTCTAATCTATAAATAGAGCCAAATAACCCTCAGCTTCAGAAACCTGCTGCTCTCAGTCAGGGGAGAGTGTTTTGCACTAAGGCTGAGCCAGTGGACACTCATTAAGTCACCCAGAGACTTGATGTTGTCATATCGCTGCCATCCTGTATTTGAAGCAAGTGAGATACAATGAGGAACAAACTGAGTTGCACTTCCAGAAATGAGAGTAGTGTGACCAATATAAACACATGTGTTCTTGTCCTTACTCATTATGGGCTAGAAAGGTAAACCAAGGCAGACCAGATATCAGGGTAATCCTGAAAGCCTTGAAGGAGTGGATTCTCAACCAGAACAGAGCCTCTGGCCATAAGTAAATAAAAGGAGACAAAATAAAATATGGTAATAGAATATAACAAAAAGTTAGGAAATTAAATAAAGAATAATAAACCAATGTTATGAGAATCACTTAAGCACCCTGAGCTTTCTTTTTTTTTGCATTAGTAATTTTTTATAAAATTCCTAAAAATACAACCTAATCTCTAGTGATAAAAATTGAACAGTGGTTGTCTGGGATAGGAGGGCAAAAGAGGTGGGGGATATGCAAAAGGAATACAAAGAAATCTTTAGGTGACTTTCATGTGCATATTCTTGATTACAGTGATAGTTTTATGTATGTATACATATGTCACAACTCATTAAGATGTACACTTTAAATATGTCACATTTTCTTCCGGTTTTCTTTTTTTTTTAGCTTTAATTTATACAAACAGAGGTGAGAAGATCCCTTTCAGCTTGGAATTATATTACCCTAAAAGATTATTAAAAACAAAAAAAATCAATCTAAGCAGTATCTATTTTGTATTTTTTGACCATTATTTTGCTAGAAAATAATATTAAATATTTATAAATTTCTCATCTATGTTTTACATTTTCTCATGTTAAATATAAATATATCATTCACATTCTTGTATAATCATCTATTGCTGACTCCACTGGCAGAGACTAGTATGGCATGAAAGAAGTACATTGATGGTTTAGAATCCAGGCCTTGCAGTATACTCTCTGGGAGTCCCAGAGAGTGTATGTGTGTGTGTATATATATATGATGCCTTACAGATAGTAGATGATCAAATAAGTAGAAATTGTTATTGTATTTGGTAATGTCATTCTATAAATGAAATTCCACTCTTTAAAAAGAAACATGGTGATAATTACCGAACTCTTAGTTTTATAATATGCTTATAAGATTAGGAATAGGCATAATATTTAGGAAATCTGTTCCTCAAGCAACCACAGAATACCTAACACATTCTGAATGCCAACATGTTGTGAATACAATAAAGTACATGAAAAAAACTTAATTCGTAAACAACTAGTACTTCTTTTTAATAAAAGGTTAATTCCTACCACAAAAGGAAGGTGGTAAAAGAAAAGGCTTATCAGGGAGTAAGTAACAGGAGGAAGATGGGAAAACTTTTAAAATAATTAGCAAGAAGAAGGAATGGGGGAAGAGTAATAGGTAAGTAAAAGAAAGACAGGTGAAGAGGCTCACACAAGCATGAAGTTAATTCCTTTATTTAAATATTTTAATTTAATTGGGTTATTAAATTTTAGTGACAGAAAAGAACTGAAATTATGTAAAAGGACAAGACAGAGGCATACAATATCCAGAACAAAACACCTTATATGGGTCTTGTTGTAAAAGAAAAAATACACTCTGAGAAACTGAATCTAAATTAAATGTTAGAACAAACATATTTCATTAAAGGGAATTGCAACGTAGCATAGTTCAAATATTCATCTTTCGCAGAACCCTGTCAAGCTTCTAACTCTTTTTTCTGTCATATAAACTATTTGGGAAGAAATTTTCCAAGTATCAGAGAAATGAACGATATTTTTATTGACAAAAGTAATTCTCCTTTAAATGGTGACCATATGACCACTAAATACAACATACTACCCTCACAACTTTTTTCCCCCTTGTGTATTCATCTAAAATAAAGCCTCAGTCCTGTTTCAACCAATTCTCTTCTCCTCAGCACCTACTCTGAAGGAGATGAGTATAGAAGAAAACAACCATCGAGGCTTCCTGGTTTCATCACTTTAAATTTAACATCACAAATTCTAGGGTCCCTCCAGGCTGCCTGATGATGCTACTATAGCCCCTTTGTCAGTGACCTCTCCCACTTTCCAAGACACCTAACCTATACATTCTCCACAATCTTACAACTTCCTCTTCATTCCTCATGGTCAGTTAGCTATCTTGCTCCTTATACTGAGAGAGTAGAGGCTGTCATAAGAGTAATTCTTTCGCCACTACCAGACCTACCACCCTATTAGCCTCCTTGCTCTATACCCTGTCTCACTACCATTAACAGCATGCCTTTCTGCTACCCCTGTCTAACATGAGCTTTCTCCCTGGAGCACTGGATTCCATCCAATCTCATCTACTCATCCACACATTTCCTCAAGAAGCCCCTATCTCTCTTTCAATATCAGCTTGTTTTTTTTCTCTTTACTTGGTCATTCTCATCAGCTTAAAATATGTGGAAATATCTCTCATCTTTAAAAAAAGCAAACAAACAAATCTTTCTTGATCTACATTTGCCTCTAGCTATGTCCTAATTGTGTCCTATTACTGGCTACACTTCTTAAAAGTTGTTATAGTCAGTGCCTATACCTTCTCTAGTCCCATTTCCTCTTAAGATTCTCTCATCAGGCTCTGGCCCTCCCCACTCAACCAAACTGTTCTTGACAGGTTCACTAATCACTTTCACTTTGTCAAACCCAGTGATGAATTCTCAGTCCCATATTACTCAATCTCTTGGAAGCAAGGACATAATTGATCACTTCCTCTCTGTTGAATTAATCTCTTAACTTGGTTTGCATGTTTCCACTTGAAAGGCTCTCTTGATTTTCCTCCTACATTAATGTCTGCTTCTTCTCTTTGTGTCTTTCGCTTTTTCTTCATCTTCCTTACATTTAATGTTAGAGTGTTCAAGGGCTCAGCTTCCTATAGACATATACCTGCCTTGGGTGATTCAATCTACCCTTTCTAAGTGTACTCTATAGTATAGTGTATAGATTCATTACACTGATGACTACAAAACACACCCCTTCAGTCTCAGCTCTGCACCATTCCTGATCTTCAAACTGCTATATCCAGATTTCTACACAATGTTTCCACATGAATAACTAAAAGGCAACTCAGACTTATGTCCAAATACAGAAATACTGATCCACCCACCCCTCAAAAAATCTCCCTTCAGTGTTATGCATCTTAATAAAGGACACCACGATTTACACCTTGGAATCACTAATGACCTTCTCTCAAACGCCACTTCATATATATCAGTAAATTTTGTTGGCTGGGGAATTCATGTCTATCCTTAATCTCCAATCTTCACCTCCTCCATCACTATCACCTTGGAGCAAGCTTCCATCATTTTCCCCTGGGACTGATGCAATAGCCTTATAACTAGTCTTCAGTAACGTATTTTCAGTACAACAAATGTATTCCTTTAACATTAAATCTGATTATGTTACCACTCTAATCAGAACATTCCACGGCTTCTCATCATAATCAGAACTGAATTCAAGATACTTACTTTGGTCTCTGAGGCACTATATGAATCTGGCTCTGGCTACTTTTAAAAATTTCATCTCCTATCATTTATGTCTTTGTTCACTCTCCTTGGCCACACTGGCCTCCTATTGGTCCTTGAAAACAGCAAGCACACTGTTACCTTAGAGCATTTGCATTTGCTCCTCTCTTTGCCTGGATGGTCTTATTCCAGTTATTTGCATGACTTAATCTTTTCCTTAGGATTTCTGCTCAAGTATTAGGCCCCTGAGAGGTTTCCCCATTTATGCACTCCAAGGTATCACCTCCACACTGTCTCCTTATGCTGCTTTACTTTTTCTCACGATATCAAATACTACCTTATGTTATTTTACATAAGCTCCATGAGGGCAGAAACTGTTCTGCTCTGATACATAGAAGACACTCAATATATGTTGAGTGAGCAAATAAATCATACGGCATTCCATGTGAAAATGAGCAGGTCTCTGTGGGGCTCCTGAGCAAGAAAACCTTTCTGTGTCCCTCATTTCTTGATTGTAGGGAATAAGTTTCAGCCTCCATGACCTTCCCTGCGTTTCAAAGGGCAGGTTCAAACAGCTAATCAGGGAAGGGAGGTGAAGCAGAGACAAGGAAGGAGCAGTCAAGAAACAATAGTGCAGCCTTGGTACAGGATGCTGGTTCCACCTCAAGGGATACACATAATGATATCATCGAACTCTTCTGCGGAACTAAAACCCCCAACAAATGGAAGATGCTAACTACCTGATGAAGCACTCTTCATTCCTGAGAGGTCACAGTTTGATAACCTGAGAACCACAGAACCTCATCAGGAGACACCCCCGAGGCCAGATTGAAGGAATGCAGGCCCTGCACACACCCTGATCCTTAGCAGCAACCCCACCCTTGAACCACTGCAATAAAACCCCTCACCAAATCCCCCGGGGTTGGGACACACAGTTTTGAGGGTATTAGCCCACTGTGTCCCCACCCTTTGCCTGGCAAAGCAATAAAGCTATTCTTTTCTACGTCACCCAGAACTCTGTCTCCAAGATACATTCAGCACCAGTGCACAGAGGCTGAGCTTCGGCATCACTTGCAGCCATAAATTCATATATAGTCCAAAAGCTTTGTGGACAGCAGCTGGGAAACGATGTTTCCTAATATATTGCTCTTCACTTGATTATATAAAATGGCTTCAGTGGCTGTGGTTTCTTAATAACAATAACTTTGATTGAAGAGCCATGTCAAGCAATTTGGGCTTTTAGTTATTAATTTAAAAACTGAGGATGAAAGAGAAGTTGATGAATCATACCAGTTATAGAAAATTGCTAATTTAATAAGCAACTCATTAGAATTTGCTATGGTGGCTCTGAAGTTTAATGAGCAGAAATTTTCCCTCTAATTTTTCTGAAGCAGTGAGATGCCAGTGAACTGAATTGATGCTTTAATAATTGTGATTTCTCCTCTACTTCCTTCTTCATGAGAAATTAGCCCACATAGCCTCTAACTCACACTCACATGTATCAGTTGTACCAGTGTGAGAAATCAGAAATCATATAATTTATAGGGTTTAAATACATTACATAGCACGCACTTCAATACCTTGGTTGTAGCCTTGTGGTAACTAGTTCACATTTACACAAAAATGCATATACATAGATTTTTCTAATATGTTTGTTTAAGAGAGTAAATTAATAATAATAGCAGTAACTACTGCCAAGACCCTTAATACTCACCCTACATACTTTTTAAAATTCTTTCTTTAATATAACAACTTTTATTATCATTAAAGGGGAAAATCCACTGATGCATTTTTTAAAAAACTTAACTAGTAATTCACACATATACGTTCACTTCATAAAGCTCTTTTAAAATCATGCTGCTTTTGCACCCAAACTTAAATCTTGATAGGCTTTTTTAAAGGCCAAAACTCTTCTTTCTTCACTTCATAATGCTCTTTTAAAATCATGCTGCTTTTGCACCCAAACTTAAATCCTGATAGGCTTTTTTAAAGGTCAAAACTCTTCTTTCTTCCATATGTAGTCAAATTTCATACACCCTTTAGGAAGTCACCTTCATGATGATTACGGCAGAGAAAAGTGCATTTCTCAAAATCATATGTTTTGAAGTCAGATAGAACTGAATTTAACACCAGATCAGTCATTTAGTAACTGTGACCTTGGGCAGTTAGCTTAATCTCTCAAAGGCTCAATTTCTCCATCTTTAAAATAAGGGTAAATCTGTTATAGAGAATTGCTGTGTGGCTTAACTGCATACACTTTTATAAAATGGTGACTCATGGTAGGCATTTAATAAGTGTTTTTTCCCACTCCACTACCCTTCTTGAAATACTGACCCATTCATTCTGCCATTCTTTACAAAAAAAATTTCTTAGGCATAAATTAAATGCCAGATATTGCAAATATAATGATATGCAAGCCAAACTTCCTTACTTCAAAGACACTGTAAGAACTGAGGCACTGTCAATCATTTTTCTGTTCATTGCTACTGGCACCAAAAAACCCCCAAATGTCCAAAAAGCCTGATTACCTTAATAGATCTCAAATGCACATTTAGTAGAAAATGTTCACATGGATTAATAATCATTAAAACAGCGATTATATGATTATATTTAATTTAAAAGGTTAATCTTTCTTCCAGTTATAAAGTTTAAAACTGTGCAAATGGAGACCAGGAATAAAGTATTTCAGGGATAAAGTCAATGCTCATTCATTCAGAAGAATTTTTTTTAGACCTTACTGTCCTTGTGACAAGTACATAAGCAAATTCTAATGACTAGGTTAAATAATATTGCTAGTCAATATGTAACTTTGTGGGGAGTATGGAATACATGGTTTTTAAGACCATTTATTACAGGCATAAAGGTTTTGGGTCTACAGGTTCTGCTTCAAGAGCATTCACTTTGAAGTTTGACAGTCAAGATTTCTGAGCCTGGCTATGGTACATGAACTATGTATGTGATTTTAATCAAATTACTCTCAATTTCCTCATCTGTAAAGTGTGTCTTGAGTATTAGAAGTGGTAAAAAGCAAAATGTTTGCCATACAATAAAAACAGAGTGTTGGTGTTTTTTTCCCAAACTTTGTCTCAAGTTACTTTATTTAGTTACAGTTTTTAAGTATGTAAGTGGATGAAAATGTTTCTGTTTTCCTAGAGAATGATTATGCATTTAGTTTCCAAATGAATGCTGTGTTTTGGAGCCCTAGTTTCTTACGAGTGCATCAAAGAGACTTTGTTATCTTCAGATTACAAGGAATTCTGGGAAGCAGAGGTTTTGAATAGAAGTTAGTAAAAGTATCAATAGCTATGGAAAGCAATACATCTAAATATTAATTTGCCTTCAAGCTAATCTTTTACTCTCCTTTCATCAGTCTACAGAACTTTGAACAAATTTTTTATCTATACTGACTTTCTGAATACTATAATACCATTGTTTTGAACTGTCTGTATTTCCCAACAGAATGAGTTCTTTAAGGACATAGGTTCACTTACAATGCTTGGCATCCCACAATTATTTGTTGAATTAGTAGCTTAGAATCATAATAGAAAGAGAGAACAGTCTGGGAATATAAGATAATAAAAGAGATTTATTTCCCTTTTGAAAAGTATCATGGGAGCGTTGAGTCAAGATGGCGGCATGGGAAGACGTGGAGTTCGTGTCTCCCCACAACTAGGGTGCCTGCCGGATGCTGGTGGGGGACCTCAATGCCCAAAGAGATGGGAGGAACCCCCAAGTGAACCAAACCAGTAGAACGTGGGGGGACTGAGGGGGGAAGAGAAGTGGAGGCTGGACAGGACCGGTGCCCCTGAGGGGTGGCTGAGAGGGGGAAGGGGTTCCCATGCCTAGAGGGACCCTTGGGGGCTCAGATCGGGGAGAGCGTGCCGAGTGTTTCCCCTGCCCAATCGACCCAGGAAGGCTGCCCAGCTCTCAGGCCGGATCCTATGCCCTCAGAGGCCCCCTCTGGGCCGTGTTGGTCCTGGGAGCATAGGAGGGAGGCTGGGGGAGACTAGGAGAGGCAGGTGGGAGGGGCTCTCCAGGACTGGAGGAGAGAAGGAGCGGAGGACGTTTGCCCCGTCCACTCAAGCCTGGGGAGTCTGCTGGGCTCCCAGGCTGGGTCCCCCAGCCTCTGAGACCAGAGGCACACCTGGGCCCCTTCTGTTCTGTTGAGCCTAAGCCCCACCCCCCCACACCCCCAGGGCCTTTTCCGGCCCTGCTGGTCCTAAGCATAGGCCCAACCAATGCCCAAACCCCGCCCCTGCCTATACCCCACCCTCCACAGCCAAGGCCTTTTCCACCTTTTTTTTTCCCCTTTTATTTATTTATTTTTTCCTTCTTTTTTACTATTGTGGTTCTGTTTTACCCTCTGGTTGTCGTTTCATCTATATTTTTATTTTTATATACTTTCTAACATATCTGCTAGTTTCCTAGTCTAATTTTATTTTTTACTCTTTGTTATTGTTCTCCTTTCTTCCTTTTTTTTTTTTGGGCCACCCTGCGTGGCTTGCGGGATCTTGGTTCACGAGTCGGGGGTCAGGCAGAAGCTCCTGCGGTAGGAGCTCCAAGTCCAAACCACTGGACTAACAGAGAAACACAGACCCCAGGGAATATTCATCAGAGTGAGGTTTCCTGGAGGTCCTCATCTCAGCACCAAGACCCAGCTCTACCCAACAGCCTACAAACTCCAGTGTTGCAAGCCTCAGGCCAAAACACCAGTAAGACAGGAACACAATCCCACCCATCAAAAAAAAAAAAAAAATGAGATGGCAAAAGAATATGTCACAAATGAAGGAGCAAGATAAGAACCTACAAAACCAAATAAATGAAGAGGAAATAAGCAATCTACCTGAAAAAGAATTCAGAGTTATGATAGTAAAGATGATCCAGAATCTCGGAAATAGAATTGAGGAACAGATGGAGAAAATACAAGAAAGGTTTAACAAAGATCTAGAAAAACTAAAGAACAAACAAACAGAGATGAACAACGTAATAAGTGAAATGAAAAATACACTAGAAGGAATCAATAACAGAATAACTGAGGAAGAAGAATGAATAAGTGAACTGGAAGACAAAATGGTGGAAATAACTGCCAAGGAGGAGAATAAAAAAAAAGGATGAAAAGAATTGACGATAATCTCAGAGACCTCTGGGACAACACTAAATGCACCAACATTCGAATTACAGGGGTGCCAGAAGAAGAACAGAAAAACAAAGGGTCTGAGAAAATATTTAAAGAGCATATACTGGAAAACTTTCTTAATACAAGAAAGGAAATAGTCACACAAGTCCAGGAAGCACAAAGAGTCCCATACAGGATAAACCCTAGGAGAAACACACCAAGACACATATTAATCAAACTAACAAAAATTAAATTCAAAGAAAAAATATTAAAAGCAGCAAGGGAAAAGCAAAAAATAACATACAAGGGAATCCCCATAAGGTTATCAGCTTATTTTTCAGCAGAAACTCTGCAGACCAGAAGGGAGTGGCAGGATATACTTAAAGTGATGAAAGAGAAAAACCTACAACCAAGATTACTCTACCCAGCAAGGATCTCATTCATATTCAACAGAGAAATCAAAAGTTTTTCAGACAAGCAAAAGCTAAGAGAATTCAGCACCACCAAACCAGCTTTACAACAAATGCTAAAGGAACTTCTCTAGGTGGGAAACACAAGAGAAGAAAAAGACCCACAAAAACAAACCCAAAACAATTAAGAAAATGTAAATAGGAACATACATATCGATAATAACCTTGAATGCAAATGGATTAAATGCCTCAACCTAAAGGCACAGCCTGGCTGAATGGATACAAAAACAAGAGCCATATATATGTTCTCTACAAGAGACCCACTTCAGACCTAGGGACGCATACAGACTGAAAGTGAAGGGATGGAAAAAGACATTCCATGTAAATGGAAATCAAAAGAAAGCTGGAGTAGCAACACTCATATCAGATAAAATAGACATTAAAATAAAGACTGTTACAAGAGATAAGGAAGGACACTATATAATGATTAAGGGATCAATCCAAGAAGAAGATATAAAAATTATAAATGTTTACGCACCCAACAAAGGAGCACCTCAATACATAAGGCAAATGCTAACAACCATGAAAGGGGAAATAGACAGTAACACAATAATAGTAGGGGACTTTAACACCCTGCTTACACCAATGGACAGATCATCCAAACAGAAAATAAAAAAGGAAACAAGCTTTAAATGACACAATAGACCAGATTGATTTAACTGATATTTATAGAACATTCCACCCGAAAGTGGCAGAATACACTTTCTTCTCAAGTGCCCATGGAACATTCACCAGGATAGATCATATCTTGGGTCACAAATCAAGCCTTGGTAAATTTAAGAAAATTGAACTCGTATCAAGCATCTTTTCTGACCACAACGTTATGAGATTGGAAATCAATTATAGGAAAAAAACTGTAAAAAACACAAATACATTCAGCCTACACAGCGTGCTACTAAATAACAAAGAGATCTCTTAAGAAATCAAAGAAGAAATTAAAAAAATACATAGGAACAAATGACAACGAAAACACGATGACCCAAAACCTATGGGATGCAGCAAAAGCAGTTCTAAGAGTGAAGTTTATAGCAATTCAATCTCACCTCAAGAAACAAGAAAAATCTCAAATAAGCCATCTAACCCTACACCTAACACAACTAGAGAAAGAAGAACAAAGAAAATCCAAAGTCAGTAGAAAGAAATCATAAAGATGAGAGCAGAAATAAACGAAATAGAAACAAAGAAAACAATAGCAAAGATCAATAAAACTAAAAGCTTGTTCTTTGAGAAGATAAACAAAATTGATAAACCCTTAGCCAGACTCATCAAGAAAAAAAGGGAGAGGACGTAAATCACTAAAATTAGAAATGAAAAAGGAGAAATCACAAGTGACATTGCAGAAATACAAAGGATTATAAGAGACGACTACAAACAACAAGTATATGCCAGTAAAATGGACAACCTGGAAAAAATGGACAAATTCTTGGAAAGGTACAATTTTCCAAGACTGAACCAGGAAGAATTAGAAAATATAAACAGACCTATCACAAGTAATGAAATTGAAACTGTAACTAAAAATCTTCCAACAAACAAAATTCCAGGACCAGATGGCTTCACAGGCTAATTCTATCAAACATTTAGAGAAGAGCTAACATTGATCCTTCTCAAACTCTTCCAAAAAATTACAGAGGGAGGAAGACTCCCAAATTCATTCTGTGAAGCCACCATCACCCTGATACCAAAACCAGAAAAAGATATCACAAATTAAGAAAATTATAGACCAACATCACTGATGAATATAGATGCAAAAATCCTCAACAAAATACTGGCAAACAAAATCCAACAATATATTAAAAGGATCATACACCATGATCAAGTGGGATTTATCCTAGGGATGCAAGGATTCTTCAATATACACAAATCAATCAATGTGATACACCATATTAACAAATTAAGGAATAAAAACCATAGGTTCATCTGAAAAGATGCAGAAAAAGCTTTTGACATAATTCAACATGCATTTATGATAAAAACTCTCCAGAAAATAGGCATAGAGGGAAGCTACCTCAACATAATAAAGGCCATATATGGTAAGCCCACAGCAAACATCATACTCAATGGTGAAAACCTGAAAGCATTTCCACTAAGATCAGGTACAAGACAAGGATGCCCACTCTCGCCACTTTTATTCAACATAGTTTTGGAAGTCCTAGCCATGACAATTAGAGAAGAAAAAGAAATAAAAGAAATACAAATTGGAAAAGAAATAAAACTGTCACTGTTTGCAGATGACATGATACCATACATAGAAAATCGTAAAGATGCCGCCAGAAAACTACTAGAATTAATCAATGAATTTGGTAAGGTTGCAGGATACAAAATTAATGCACAGAAATCTCTGGCATTCCTATACACCAGGAACCATTTTCCTAACAACGAAAAATCAGAGAAATTAAGGAAAGGATCCCATATACCATCGCAACAAAAAGAATAAAACACCGAGGAATAAACCTACCTAAGGAGGCAAAAGACTTGTACTCAGAAAACTATAAAACACTGATGAAAGAAATCAAAGATGGCATAAACAGATGGAGAAATATACTATGTTCTTGGATTGGAAGAATCAATATTGTAAAAATGACTATACTACCGAAAGCAATGTACAGATTTAATGCAATCCCTATCAAACTACCAATGGCATTCTTCACAGAATTAGAGGGAAAAATTTTACAATTCGTATGGAAACACAAAAGACCCCGAATAGCCAAAGCAATCTTGAGAAAGAAAAACGGAGCTGGAGGAATCAGGCTCCCTAACTTCAGACTATACTACAAAGCTACAGTAATCAAGACAGTATGGTACTGGCACAAAAACAGAAATATAGATCAGGATAGAAAGCCCAGAGATAAACCCATGCACATATGGTCGCCTAATTTACGACAAAGGAGGCAAGAACATACAATGGAGAAAAGACAGCCTCTTCAATAAGTTGTGCTGGGAAAACTGGACAGCTACTGGTAAAAGAATGAAATTAGAACACGACCTAACACCATACACAAAAATAAACACAAAATGGATTAAAGACCTAAATTTAGGACCAGACACTATAAAACTCTTAGTGGAAAACATAGGAAGAACACTCTTTGACATAAACCACAGCAAGATCTTTTTTGACTCATCTCCTAGAGTAATGAAAATAAAAACAAAATAAACAAATGGGACCTAATGAAACTTAAAAGCTTTTGCACAGCGAAGGAAACCATAAACAAGAAGAAAAGACAATGCTCATAATGGGAGAAAATATTTGCAAATGAAACAATGGACAAAGGATTACTCTCCAAAATATACAAACAGCACCTGGAGCTCAATATCAAAAAAACAAACAACCCAATTAAAAATTGGACAGAAGACCTAAATAGATATTTTACCAAAGAAGACATAGAGATGGTCAAGAGGCACATGAAAAGATGCTCAACATCACTAATTATTAGAGCAATGCAAATCAAAACTACAGTGAGGTATCACCTCACACTGGTCAGAATGGCCATTATCAAAAAATCTATAAACAATAAATGCTAGAGAGTGTGTGGAGAAAAAGCAACCCTCTTGCACTGTTGGTGGGGATGTAAATTGATACAACCACTATGAAGAACAGTATGGAGGTCCCTTAAAAAACTAAAAATAGAACTACCATATGACCCAGCAATCCCACTACTGGGCATATACCCTGAGAAAACCATAACTCAAAAAGAGTCATGTACCACAGTGTTCACTGCAGCACTATTTACAATAGCCAGGACATGGAAGCAACCTAAACGTCCATCGTCAGATGAATGGATAAAGAAGATGTGGCACATATATACAATGGAATATTAGTCAGCCATAAAAAGAAACGAAATTGAGCTATTTGTAGTGAGGTGGATGGACCTAGAGTCTGTCATACAGAGTGAAGTAAGTCAGAAAGAGAAAAACAAATACTGTATGCTAACACATATATATGGAATCTAAAAAAAAAGAAAAATGGTACTGATGAACCTAGTGGCAGGGCAGGAATAAAGATGTAGACATTGAGAATGGACTTGAGTATACGGGGTGGGAGGGGGAAGCTGGGGTGAAGTGAGAGTAGCATCGACATATATACTCTACCAAATGTAAAACAGATAGCTAGGGCTTCCCTGGTTGCGCAGTGGTTGAGAATCTGCCTGCCAATGCAGGGGACACGGGTTCGAGCCCTGGTCTGGGAGGATCCCACATGCCGCAGAGCGACTGGGCCCGTGAGCCACAATTGCTGAGCCTGCGCGTCTGGAGCCTGTGCTCTGCAACAAGAGAGGCTGCGATAGTGAGAGGCCCGCGCACTGCGATGAAGAGTGGCCCCCGCTTGCCGCAACTAGAGAAAGCCCTTGCACAGAAACGAAGACCCAACACACCCAAAAATAAATAAATAAATAAATAAATAAAAAACAAAAAACCCCCAGATAGCTAGTGGGAAGTAGCAGCAAAGCACAGGGAGATCAGCTCAGTGCTTTGCAACGACCTAGAGGGGTGTGATAGGGAGGATGGGAGGGAGGGTCAAGCGGGAGGGGATATGGGGATATATGTATGCATATGGCTGATTCACTGTGTTGTACAGCAGAAACTAACATGGCATTGTGAAGCAATTATACTCCAATTAAGATGTATTAAAAAATTAAAATAAAAAATAAAAAGTATCATGATTTCCTATTCAAAAACCCTTTCCTCCAAAACCTAGTTGTTTTTTTTTTTCTTTTGTCATGGCTTAATGACCAGTCTTTATTGAAATCTTAGCTTTACATTAAGAACATTATCATTTGTTCTAAATGAGTTTCTGAATTAAAAATTAGATGAACCCATGTCATGTTGCCACTTTTTAAACCAGAATAAAATAAAGTCTTATTCACCCTCTTAAGAGTAATCAAAATCCTAACTCACTATAAGGATTCTCTTTTGACAAGTATATTTTATGTGAAATCTCTGGGATGTTTGTAAAAGCCAACATTTTACCAAATGTCATATTTAATTTTACTTAAGGGTGTTCTTAAGCTCTGTAGGAATTAAATTACATTCAGAGACTCTATTGTTTTGCCTTCATAACTAAAGACATATCTACAAATCTTTTCCAAGTATTCCAGTTGTTCCATTTCTTATACTTAATAACCAAAGTTGAAAAATTTCTTAGAGTTTATCAAATTTAGCAATTATGAATTGGAATTTCAAGTTCTAACTCTCCGATTATATCCTATAGCCATAGCCAACTTGTGGGTCCACTACATTAGAAACCCGGCCTTAGCCAGCAATGGAGAAACCAAAGCTACTGATTAGTTAAAATGAATTATTCTTACAATGCTAATGCAAATGCATTAAGAAGATTTAAGTTATTTCAAATATTTTAAATTATAGGATTATTAATATCACAATACTATACTTTTGCCTGTATGTAAGGCTCATGTGCTTATATTAGAGCCAGATGACACTGAGTTGGTGTTAAATCTTTCCCTAAGTTTATGAAAGTGGTTTCATTATAAATGTAAAATATAACCAGACATTCTTATCATCTAGAGAAAAGTTCTCAAAATTATTTACGAAATTATTTTGTCATTTGGTCAGAGATTTTTTGTTTTTAAATAAAGGATTTTGATTTGCCCATATATGTTTCAGTGATTAGAAGACTTGATGAGTAAGATTAATAATGGAAAATGCTATAGAAATAGTTGTAGGACATATAAACAAGATTGACATTTCCCAGAACAAGGAGAAAAACCAACAAAACTAGTCTTTAAAATTTCAGTTTCAGCTCCAGTTACTGCTCAGAAGTCTATCGGGGAAAAAAAACTAGGGAACCTCAAACCTGCTCCTATAAAAGACTGAAAAATTAGAAAATTCACAAATACCTTTCTTTGTGATTTTTTTTTTTTTTTATCCTGAGAATAAGGAGAAAAAGATTGCTTTCTACTTGATTACAATTTTCTTATTTCAAATCATAGCAACATCTCTAAAACTCTAACCATGATCACAGCATTTATTTAATAGGAAACTAAAATCAACAACTTTTAGAACACATGCTGAAGGAACTAACCAATCCATCTGAGTAGCGTTGGACCATAAGAACACACTCACGGTGTCTTTCTTATTGCCATTTTCCTGAGGCGGAATAAATCACAATTAATCTTTGTTGCAACTGGATTTAACTCCAGCTTTTATTAACTCTCAATTATATTAACATAAGATGCAGCCATTAAAATAATGTGAGTGGAAAATGGTTATGATGTAGTGTTAAGTAGGCAAAAACACAAATATATGTAATTACCAACAACATAAGAAAAGGCAGAGGTAAGAAAAGAACTGGAAGGAAATGAAACAGAATAATATCTGTTGTGTATGTAGGAATATGAGCACTTAAAAAAAACCCCAAGTTCAAATTTTCTACAATGCTTTTTCTATAATAATTTAAAATTTTCTATAGTAATTTTAAATTACATTTAAATTATTAACTAATTTTATTAAATTATAATAAATCTTAATTTTGTCTACAATATTTTAAAATTAAAAAATGAAATTATAAAACCACAAGGCAGATTTTTTCAGCAAAATATCAACATATTCAACTTCTTTAAAACACTTATGCAATTGTGAATATTTCATAGAATACTAATTTATGTGCCAAGAATCTCTCAATGCATTAAATACTTATCAGTTTGATCAGTATAAATATTGTACATATATTAGGAGATTTAATCATTTAAAGCAACCCTAGGTGAAGATATTTTAAAAACACAAAAACAAGCAATCATCCCTATATTTGCTATCTGTTTTGTAAAATTTGGACATTTGTGCACTAGGTTTTAACTTGCAGCAAAAAGCATTTAAATAGTAGCTATTTGCTATTTATTACTGATTATTCTGTATATAGAATATATGAGATTTCTGACATTCCTGAGTCTGTGCCTGATCAACTTCTTGAAAATGTTACTCAGGAACTGAACAGAAAACTTGGCATTTTGTCAAAAAGAATAATAGAATACACAGAGACAACACACAAACATCTTATATCCAGGTATTTATAAACTTCCTACTTCTTAAAAATATGTTAGCTTTCTATAATAATAGAAGAGTATTGGGTTGTTTTTAAAAAATGGACAAGGTTCTACAGGAAAAGGCTTCTGTAAGGGTAAATTTGCCATTATGCTTTCTACTTATTTGAAATTATGTTTTCATCAGTTTTATAACCCTACAATATTTTTTTCACATTTAATACTCTCAAATTCTTCCCATTTGGTGCCTAGTAACTGCTTCAACAACAGCCTGTTGGAAAAGAAAAGAAATTTTATGCCCAGAATTTTTTGAACCTTAATCTGATTTATAAGTCCTTAATTGCGGCTAAACTCTCTAATTCAACAGATTCAAAGGCCAAATATTTAAACCAAATTGTGATTAAATGCAGAGAAAAATGAAAAGTTGAATTTTATTCCTTCTCTTTTTTTCTGTTCTTACTAGATATTATAAATACTTTGTCAAGATCTAAAAGCATCTTATCTAAAAGCATACTGTGCTATTACCAGTCAACTGCAGAGATTATCTGTACATCAACTTGAACTGATCTAGCTTCTATCAAACCCTCAAATAAGAAATTTGATCCTCAAGAAATGCTGAATGCCTTAAGAATGCATAGCTAGTCCCTCTGCCCAAGTGAAAGTTATAAGCCACACCTTATTAATTTAGCTGAAATAGCTAGCTATAAATGAACGCATATTCTTTCTGTATAATATCACAAACATGTAATTTAATCACTGACTGAATGCTCAGTTATTCTTAGGATAATAATTGACGGGGAAAGAAATGGAGGGACATCATTTACTGAATCCAGCTCTGTGTGGAAATGGTGCCCTTTTTAATTGTGTAGACTTCAATAAACACTTCTGCTAATTCATGGTCTTACTACATAAGAGGGAAGGCAGAGTTAAATCATTGTTAAAATTAATCTTTCACAGTGGTTTAAAAATCAAATTCACAATGATATACAAAACTGTTTCATTTACTGTGACCCAGGTTTGCAAGAAAAAAAAAAGAGAGACAAACTATTTGGAACTAACTCTTCATGAAGTAAAAATAGCAATGCTGAAATAATTTACGCAATGGCTTGGAAATTAGTACATTGGGCTGTATTCAAATGCCACTAATCTTTATTGATGACTATATCACTTACTGATTACTATGTGCAAGGAATTTTTCCATGAATGTCTGACATCATCCACACTAGACTTTTATGAAGCAAATAGTGTCCCCATTTTATGAGAAGACAAATGATAATCTTTATATTAATTACTTGGTGATGTCTTTATAACAAAATAATAGAGGAACTAGGACTCAACCAGGTAATATTCACAGTATTTACACTAGAATCCTATTCCACTCCCATTTGTCACAGCCAGTGAGAAATTTCCAATCCCGAAGAAACTTCTTAAAAATAAATTAATGGACACTGTCTTTGGAGTAGACCTTAGAATTCACTAGGAGAATGTGAATTTACAGTTTAAGAAAATGTCCTGTGATTCTGATGTAACCAATCCTTGGTCCACGTTCAAGAATTTAGAAAATGTTGTTTTTACAAACCTTTTTACTGCTTTAATGATTTTGTAAAATTATTTTCAGTTAGCATATTAACTATATGTGCTCCTTATTTATTATTTATCGAAAATATCTTTAAATAAAAAATACAAATAGAACATCATAGAGATAATTTAGTTTACATAAAAGAGATTTAACTTTTTCATCTTAATTCATTCCAACATTTAACCTTTTATTGTCATTAAATTAGTACGTATGGCATATGGCAACTGTACTAGTAGAAAACAATGAGAACACATATAATGAGTAATATTTACCATGTAGCAATAATGTTAGTGAGCCTTTGTCATACTGGTTTCATTACTAATACAGTAAACCATACACAGTAACACTAGTCTATCTTATCTGGTGTGCTATGATAGGAAATGGACAGGGAACTAGATACTTATGGAAGACATTTCTACTAATATTCTTTCACTTAAATCTCACAGAGACCTTTTTTATCCAGGCGTCATTAGAGACATTTAGTTTATTTCCAAGCTGTTCGTAAAGGTTCAAGTATGCAGCATGTAAGGTTATACAGGATTGCTTCAAGCTTGTAGGGTGCCTATGAACTGATTTTTTAAAGTTCCTGTTTTGGGCAGAAATATTAGAAAAATGAACTCCTCCTGGGGAGACAAATGGCACCTCTAAAACAGAAACAAGCCCATGACTTGGCAAGGGAAACATCTCTTGGATTCTAGCCCCCATTCATCCCCTTAGCTGGGTGTCTTTGAGCATTACCATACTACACAACTGTATGAGGAAGCCCCGAGAATACTTTTATTTATCTGATGATTCATTTATTTTATTACTTAGCACATATATTTTTTTGTTTTTGCATTTTACAAATTCTAAACTCAGACTCAACATGTCTTCCTGCAAGCTGCAGAAACCATATTCAAAACATGACCTTATTGTTACTTTTGTAAAGGGAATGAGTCATTGGATTCTCCATTGTGCTGCCAAAAGATCATATAGAAGAATGGCTGTTCCAAATTATGACCTGGTTCTTTAAGAATAAGCCAATTAGGGGGCTTCCCTTCCCTGGTGGCGCAGTGGTTAAGAATCCGCCTGCCAATGCAGGGCACACGGGTTCGAGCCCTGGTCCCGGAAGATCCCACATGCTGCGGAGCAGCTGGGCCCGTGAGCCACAGTTACTGAGCCTGCGCGTCTGGAGCCTGTGCTCCGCAACAAGAGAGGCCGCGATAGTGAGAGGCCCGCGCACTGCGATGAAGAGTGGCCCCCACTTGCCACAACTGGAGAAAGCCCTCGCACAGAAACGAAGACCCAACACAGCCATAAATAAATAAATAAATAAAATTTAAAAGAGATAAGCAAAACCTTCTCTCTATAAATTTGATCTTTAAAAAAAAAAATCTAATTTGTTAAAAAAAAAAAAAAGAATAAGCCAATTAGGAGATTGACCTGCACTGCCAAGACATAAAACACTTTCTCCTCAAGACTAGGACATCTGGGTGACAAATGTATTCATTTGCTAAACTACTGTGTGAGACCCCTAGTTGCTCATTTTTACTAAAAAGTAATTAACTAAGCACCATATAAGAGTTCCAAGCTTATTAGCAAAGTTTCTTGGGAACTTAAATAAATTAGCTATGATTAGAACTAATGAAATCTCCAAGAGTACCAGATTTAATTCCAAAAGTTGTTCAGATAAGATACCTAGTAATTTGTATTAGAAATCTGGAGGAAGTTAAATAAATGTCCAAGTGTATCAAAGAGAGAAGAAAAATCCAACATTTGAAAAATAGTAATAATAAAAAAATTTTTAAAGGACAGTAAAATATATTCAGAAATATTCATGTACTAGTAGAAACATTCAATATAGTAATGTAATGCATGTTAATTTGTTATACTAACACTTTATGTGTAATTTTGGGGGTTCTTTGAGGAAAATCACTCTTTTAATTGGTGCATATAGTTTATTTTGAAAGACTATTTTCTATGGTATAAGTAAAACAACTGAAATTTTCTTTACCATTTGCTGAGGTTTTAAAAGTTTGAAAAAGTTTGTGAAAGTTAAAGAAGGAAACAGTGCCACATTGCAGCTGAAGTATAATATTCATTTCAAGCTCATAATTACTTTGAGTCAAAGATTTAATAACATGATTTATTTTTATACAACATAAACAGATACGAAAAACTAAGTATATCTCTAAAAAAAAGCAATATAGTTTGTATTTTTTGCAATAAATAAAATGTCTTATATCCAGAAAGGTTTCCTAAGATGTTTTCCTATTAAATCACTTCATTTGTCTTGGCCAATAATAACTTTATTTTCTAATGGCACACACATGTTTTTGTTTTATTTTATACTGTGCCTCAATTTGCATATGATTAAAAAAGAATTCAAATGAAAATACCTAGAATAAAATTGTGATTAAAAAATAAATAAAGCATTAGGATCAGGAAAATGAATCCAGAAATAGAAATGAAACATTAAGAAAAAGAAAAAAAAAGTAAGTCATAGGACTTACATATTTAAGGACAGTTAAATTTCAAATGGAATTGAACATCTTAGCGGGCAAAAATAGTCAGTTTCACAATCCTCACTGTCAGAAATTGGAAGACTCACCAGGAACTGCAGAGGATTTTCTTAGTGCTAAATTTTAAAATTAAATCAATGTGAGGTTTTACATTATAGAAGTGAGAAACAGACGCAAGTGGTGAATGTCCTTAGTGATATTACTATATCAAATGTAGTGGTTTAATGTGGCCGAACCTTGTAGCTTCCTGCTGTAAAGCCAAGGATATAAATAAAGCTGTTATTTTTCAAGGGCCATTGTAAGGTACTCTTAGATTGTAGCATTTTGATAGTCTGGTGTGGCCTAAGGATAACATTTGAGCACGTGGATTTATTTTTTTAAGTTCGTATGCTTCAGGCCGTTTCTTTAAAAAATTTTTAAACAGGAAAAGAACACTTCTCTGTGTTGTGTATTCAATGAAACTGGCAAGTAAATAGTTGAGAGCTTAAAAGCTCAAAAATATTGAGCTTTTGGTTGAGGGTAAATATATAAAAATAGAAATCAAATCAACATATATGGTTTGGTCCTTCTCCAAATGTTCAGATAAAACTCCTCTTAGTAGTGTATACTGACAACTTTTGGAAAACACACACACACACACACACACACAGTCTTTTAATGCGTGGGTCAGCTAAAGAAGAGTAAGGTAACTCCTTAGAGGCCAGAAAGGACAGGAAAGAGCTTACCTAAGCAAGGACTGCAATATGTAGATTCACAAAGGTACCTGTTCATCCATCTATGCTCTAAAGCCTGCATATAAGAAACTGTAACAAAACTAGGGCTTTAAGCATGGGGAAGGTTAGAAAGATGTCTTCTACCACTACAAAACTCAGGACTCTGTAGAAAAACATGATCAATAATGAGAGTGGGGAGAAATATCTTTCCAGATATTTTTAAAGATAAGCCTGGCACTCCTACAACTTAGAAAAGCTCTATATGGCTGGGGGGTGTATGGCAGAATTGCGGAGATGTCATTTAAGGGTACAAACTTGCAGCTAGTAGATAAATAAGTTCTGGAAATCTAATGCACAACAGTGATTATAGTCAACAATACTGTATTATAAACATCAAAGTTGCTAAGACACCAGATCTTAACTCTTCCCAACACACACAAAAAATGGTAATTATGTGATATGATAAAGGTGTAAGCTAACTCTACTGTAGTAATCATAGCGTAATATATAAATGTACCAAACCAACACATTGTACACCACAGACTCACACAATGTTATATGCAATTATATCTCAATTGCAAAAAGCCCTAAGCAGAAAATTTAGATTAATGTCATCTTGTTTTGGTAGTGCCCATGGCTATTTTTTTTTCCTCATTAAACTTTGTTTTAATGGGTTCAAATTTCTGTGACAGATGTTTGGTCAAGTTGTTTCCATTAAAAAAGTCCTAATTTTAAAAACTAATAACTTAAAATTGCAACACAGAAAACAAATGGTCCATATAACATTCTCCTTTTCTTCTGAAGGTTTCAGAATGCACTGTTACCATTAATCAGCCTTTCACTATTAAACTGAAATGGCCAATTGAGACAAACAGTTCTGAGACAGTTTTTCCACCACTGGCTAAGACTGGGGTGGCAGAAATTGGGGATAATATCTATTTAGCCTTATGAGCTTTCTGGGCAGACTTGGTGACTTTGCCAGCTCCAGCTTTGATGGCAGCACTGATTTGATGACACCCACAGCAACTGTCTATCTCATGTCACGAATAGCAAAATAGCCCACCGAAGGATAGTCAGAGAAGCTCTCAACACACATGGGCTTGTTAGGAGCCATTCTACAAGTTTATACTTTAAAACTGTCTTGAATGTATTTTCAAAGGAAAAATCTAATCAAGAGGAGTTCACAATTTTAAAAAAGGTCACAAAATATATTGGGAAACACGTCATCATCAGTGAGATGCATGAACACAAAAATTTGATATAAAGACATCACTATATGCTGTTAAGATATTCAACTCACCAGAAAGGATAACAATTGCAAAGCTGATGGCTCCCAATTACCAACTTCAAAAGCTAAACTGATGAAGTTATAGGAGAAAGTCACTAATCTCCATCATTATAGTGCATTTTAACCATTTCTCTTAGTAATTTATCCATAAAACAAATGAAAAATCAAGATGGATATATGAGATTTGAATAGTATATATATGTATAGATATGTGTATATATATATATGGAGAGAGAGAGAACTGTATCTACATGAAACAACTACAAAAATGACAACATCATGGATAATAAGTCATAATGAATGTTTTGAAAATCATTATGATGGAGATCACATGCTTTGTATATTATACAAATCAGAAAGCAGTACCAAAGGATAATGAAAAGATAACTCAAATACATTTCTCAATCATTTAAAAATGCTAACGAAAATATCACCTAGCAAAACGTGAGAGGCAGATAAAGTGGTACATAGAAAGAAATTTATAATCTTCTTATGTTAAAAAAATGGGAAGAATGAAATAACTGAGCTAAGCCAAACTTTAGAATATAGTAAAAATACAATAGAATACACACAGAAGTTAAAAGGAAAAAATAGTTAGTAATATAAATAAATGAAATAGAAAACAAAGACTAGAAAGAGAAAAATAAGAGCCCAGAATTTTTTTTCTTGAACTGCCTGAGAGAAAAGTCATGAATTAAAAAAAAAATAACTTGCAGTTTTTATGTATATTTTAAAAACTGTCAAATGTTATGTTTGAAATGATATTTTATAGTAAACTGATTACTCATGCTGTAAGGACTTACATCTTCCAAAATTGAATACACAATTATAATTATTTTGGGGGATCCTCAACAGTGAGTTTGGTTTATAACATACTGGAATTATAATTTAAATTAAAATTACATCATTTACTTATATCATAGGAAACTAAAAGTAATTTCTTTTGAGTTCTTTTTATACTCAAAATGTCCTTTGTTTGTAACTGAAAAATTAAAATCAAACCATTTTACATTTCTTTCTTCACACATTTTTTGTAGCTCATCATTACACATAGGAAAAATAGCTAAAACAGTGTTAACTCATTACAAGTCTCTGATGGCACAGGTTATTAAGGAAAATGTAGCTTTATATCTGATGTTTTACCTTTAATTCCATTTACTTTCTGGCACTCTAGATGGAAAGAGAAGATTTTATGATCATTCTACTCTTATTGCTCCTGTATTTATATTTAATGTTCTTAAACTTTTTATAAAGCCTAATCTCTGCAATACTATATTACTTTCAAAATGTCCATCTTATATAAGTGCAGTTACATTCCACATTATCAATAATGCATGAAAAGATTTCATCAGTCCTGGGTTGATAAAGGTCAAAAAAGAGTGAATGTTGAGGCGGGAAATCTGCATAGAAGTGACATTTTTGGATAATGATAAAAAAGCAATTCCGTTTCAATGAATTTCATATTTTATTTTTATTTATTTTCCCTCTGTCTAGAATATTCTCCCTCATGTGTTTCCATGATTCTCTCCTTCACTTCCTTCTCATCTTTTCCCAGCTGTTTTCTCAGTTATCTTTCCTGGTCAATCTATCTAAAATGTCAACTCTATTTCTCTTGCTTTTTCTTATTCCCCTTTCCTTCTTTATTTTTCCTGCTTTGCACTTATAAATATCTAACATGTAATTTATTTCATTAATGTATTTTATTATTTTATCTTTTTCCACCATTAGAATTAACTCCTACAAGGGCAGATATTTATGATTATTTTGCTAACCACTGTTAAATCCACTAACTAGAACATAATCTGATAGGCAGTAGAGACCAAAAAACGTTTCTTGAAAAAAATGAAATTATTGTCTTCATTTAGAACAATGAAATCATTTTCAAAAGGGTGTATTTCTCTAATAATAACTGATATTTCAGCCATGATTTAGAAGTGGAATAAAATAAAAATAGACGTGGAAACTTATTACCAAAGACTTTATAAGCATAATCAAATAATAATTATTATTTGATAAATATTTGATAAACTACATAGAATTTTCTCAATATGTTGAAACACTTTTATACATGTATTTGTGCATACTGATTATGTATTTTTGTGGGTATACTATATATTCATTACCTTTCTGCCTGAAATGGGAGATCTATATGCATATTTAGTTGTGCTTTTATGCATATACATATGAGTCTGTACACATGTATTTATGTGTATAAAAGCAGGAACTAACATTTGTTGTATTTCTACACTGCTAAACACAGACCCAACTATGATTTAATCTCTGAATAATCCAAGTACCAATTCAATAGAAAGCAGGACCAGAATTCAACTCAAGTCATTCAGACCCCAAATTTCAAGTTCCTCACTTTTATTTTATTGTTTGTTTCTTTTGTATGTCTATTTTGCCGGCTGGGTTTTGATGAAATACATAAGTGTTAATTTACAAACAGTAGCTAATCACCAGAATGAGGCATGGTTTCTTTGCATATGTATGTTTACTTTATCATTATGTTTAAATGATTTAATTCCAAGCTAATATAATGAAGTGATAAATGTTATTGAATGGTTTTAGTCATGTGTTCATTCTATCAGCAAGAGTTATGAAAAAGTGGAAATAGTAGAGGAAAAGAGAGAGAAATAGATTCCCTAATTTTCTCTTTCTCCCTATTCTAAAACTGCTTCTACACAAAGCGTGTCACATTCTCAAACATCTGCTTTACTGAAGGCAAAGTTAATGATGTGAGGATGGTTGGTAAGATGGTTGGCATCATGGAGGTATACTAACTAGTATAATGATGATGATGTTGGTCATCATCTCAGAAATATGACAGCATATGAACCAGCCAATATAGGTTTAAAAAAATAACAGGTGATCCTACTTCTAATGGAGCATGTTTTCAAAAGAACTTGACTGCAATCGTGAAAACACATGTTAAAACTATTAATTAATCTTCTGAGTCAAAGATGAATTCTTAATCTCTATAAAACAAGGCATAGAACTAGAAATTTAAAACCAGATGTTCATTTCATTTGAATATTATTAGTGATTTAGTACAAAAAACAGGTTTAAATCATATAAAATTTTATTTATTTTATATATGTGTATTATATATATGTAATTTTATGTATGTGTATATATATAAACAGTGCATCTAAGTATGCATGCACACATATCTACAATATATTTATATATTATATATACACACCTGAATGTATATTATACATACATATGTATATATATAATATTTAATGTTTTAAATGCAAGAAAAATTATTCAGTAAAAAGGATCTCCAAAATTATGTTAATAAAATTTTAGTGTTTCCTTACTCTCTTTCAAAAGGTTTGCATTGCCTTTATAGCAACAGAATGGTCACTGAAGCATAACATGATAGAGATGAGTTCTGACTGTATTGATGGACTGATGTTTAAGAAAAATGAATAGCTTCGTGCAATGACTATTTTATTCACGTTCTTGGTGTTAAAAAACAATTGCTGAAAGTCTATAAAATCTCTAAAGAGCTATATATCAACTAAATTATGACATAAAATGAGAGATTGAGAAGGGATTGGAAACAGTACTGAAGAGAAGGCAGGATGAAAATATATATATTTACTTTATTTTCCTTTTCTTTTATAAAATCTTCCAAAAATAAAAATTCAGAGAGATGTATAACAAAAACCCAGGTAGATATCATTAAAACTTAATAAAGGTTAATGATTTACTATGTTTACAAAAATTATTTTAAATAAAATGAAGCATTAGCTAGAGCTGAAATCCACATTTTGCTCTTCCAAAAATCACATTTGCCTTCTGTGTCTGAGAGGCAACCACTACTCTGAATTTAGTTTGCATCTTTTAATTCAGTGTTCACACATGATCTGTAAATTCAGAGTGAGGATGAAATAAAGACTAAGAGTTTCTTTACCACCTACATGCCATGATTGAAAGAATTACAACGAAATGATTTAACTTAACAAACAGAAAAGCGAATCCAAAGAAAACAGAAGATAGAGGTATGGGGAGCACAAAAAATTGGTATAAAAATGTGAATACCAATTTAATGTACATTTTTTCTCATTTCAATATTAAAAATATCTATTTCTGTATTAACTTAAAAAGAGAACTAAAATTCTAGATAATGATTCCAAGGAAAACAGAGAAGGGGTTTTCTACACGCTGTAATTATTAATTACCCCTAAATCACCCCTTGTCTTACTTAAAAGGAAGAATGAGTTATACAAAAGATTTACATTTATTAGAATAATTCACAGTTAAGAAGTTATTTAAAGATGTAAAGGCAATTGCTGAAAAATTAGAAACATCATATAGAGCTTGGAAATCAGCAAAGGAAATATATAGAAATAAAGTAATATTTCATTAAAGTAAGAAATTAGCACATTGTATTTTTAAATTTCAGATACACAATCCATACATGTTATTAAGAAGTCATACAGGAAGAATGAAAATAAAAGAGTAGATAAGCATGTACTTTGTACAATTTATTTTAAAAGTTATTAATCAGTTAATATTCATGTCAAAAAGAAATAAATTTAAGACTGAAAATACTTTCATGATAGAGAGGCACTGCAGTAGTTGATTGAGAAAATATAGCAATTATATACCTGCTTCCTCCCAGCCATAAACCCAGACAATTAAAAAAGAAAAAAAATATAAATATTCACAATACTACTATGAGATTATAATACACATCTATCAGTGATTGAAAGATTAAGCATACAAAAGATTAACAAGGGTATAGAAGATGTGAACGACAATAAAATTAGAAAATTTAATTTAATATGTAACCCTGCACTAATATGATTTTTGCATGAAGTAAACTAATTCAGATATCAACAATAAAAAATACGATAAAAAAGCAAACTTTTTTTTGTAAACTGAAAAATATACTCTGCCACACAACGAAGAAGAAAAATTGGTGAATATTATAAATATTAACTAATAAATAACAAAGAAATACTAGACTTCAAAACTTATGGGGTTCACTAACCATAAAGGAAAAGTCTGATAAACTGACTTCATCAAAATTAAAATTTGTTTTTCATCAAAAGACATCTTTAAGAGTTTATGTACTTAAGCCACAACCTGGGAAAAAATATTTACAAGACACTTATCTGGCAAATGACTTTTAACCAGAATATATAAAGAACTCACGCACACAAAACAATAAAAAGACATATGACTCAAATAATAAGTTAGAAAAATAGCTGAACAGACACTTTACCAAGGAAGAAATATAAATGGTCAAAACCACATTAAAAAATGCTCAACATCTTTACTCATCAGGGTTATAAAAATTAAAACCACGATTATGTTCCATTTAAATACTCATTAGAAGAGTAAAAATTAAGAACTTTTCACAATGCCAAATGTTGGAGAAGATTTGTAAAAATTGAAACTATTATTCATTGCTATTGAGAAGTTAAACAGCACAAATATGTTGGAAAATTGTTTGGCTGCATCTTATAAAATTAAACATAAATCTACCAAAAGAGACAACAAGATCTAAAAAATTAAATGCTCATCAGGCAAAAGAGTAGACAGAAATAAATTGAATTATAGTGGTAAACAGAATTCCTCAGAGGACCAAATATATTGTAAATTCTGAAGCAACAGAACATGCTTCAAATTTGAGCCATTATAATCTTTGAACTAATTTTATAGAAAGTATTTGAATGTTACCTATCATATAAACTTGCTTGATATGTTCATTCATGCTAAGTCAATTTTTCTGAGTAATCTAGTTTGTAAATCAGACTGTGTAACTTTGTCACTAGGCAAATCAAGAAAGACTGACTTTTGTACCCTCAAAATTCATATGTTGAAGCCCTAACTTGGAGATAGGGCCTTAAAGAGGTAATTAAAGCTAAATGAAGTCATAAGAGTCAGACTCTAATCCAGTAGGACTGGTATCCTTTTAGAAGAGGAAGAGACACCAGAAAAGGCCATGTGAGGATACAGCAAGAAGGTGGCCATCTGCAAGCAGATGAAATGAAGCCTGCAGGAACCTGGATCTTGGACTTTCAGCCTCCCGAACTGGGAGAAAATAAATTCTTGTTGTTTAAGCCACCTAGTCTGTAGTACTTTGTTATGGTAGCCCTAGCAAACTAATACATTTTATATGCAAAACATTGCTATAAAACCTGCCGTTCTATGAAAAAAAAAAATCTCTAAGTGTCACATATTGTATGATTTCATTTCTATACCATTCTTAGAATGACAAATTATAGATGTGGAGATCAGACTAGTTTTTGCTAGAAATTAAGGATGGGGGAGGGGAAGGAATGAGTGTGACTGTAAAGAACAGTATGAGGGAGATCTTGCAGGGTATGGAATCAATCTGCATCTTGATTGCAGTGGTGGTTTCACCTCTCTACACATGCTATACAATGATATAGAACAATACACACTCATTGGACCAATGTCAAATTCCTGGTTTTGACATTTTACTATGGTTATATAAGATGTAACATTATGGGAAACTAAGTAAAGAATACACAGATTCTCTCTGTACTATCTTTGTAATTTCCTGTGAATGCATAATTATTTCAAAATAAAAAGATTTTTTAAAAAACACCTGCCATTCTGGTTGAAATAAATGGTACCTCTTTAGCTTTTCGACAAGTTTGGATCCCTGATCAAAATCACATGAAGAAAATCTTATCAGACATCATCACTGGATGAGGGATCTGCAGTGCCACAAGAAGCTTTATGCTCCAACTGGCATATTCTCTTCTTTGTTTGATGGATTAATGTATATTCATTTGAAAAAAGATATAGATATGGAGATAAACAAATACAAAAAGTATAAAGATAGACTGATTACAAAATGTAAGTCCAAATGGCAGAAACAAAGTTCTGGGGGGAAAAAAAAAAGTGGCAGTATATGTTCATGTGCATATAGGAGTGGAGCGAGGGGGTGGGAAAGGTGTAAGAATAAGCAAAAATGAGTAAAATCAATTAGAATATTAAACTGCAATTACTCCTTGCATGTTCTAATTTGTTCCTTTTTCCCTATTAAACGTTATGTTTGAAGATATCTGAAGCCTTGGCTAGTATTTTTTCGATACATGACATGGTTAGAGTAAGGAAATCTGGAACAACATTCAGCTGGAAACAATTCTAAGTAAATATTTGATCCACTGATACTACATTCTGGAAAGTGTCACTAAGACCCTGTTTTGCATGTCATCCCTCTGACACCAGGAACTGTGGCCAGCACATTCATCACTGCATCTCCATTATTTAGGATCTGTGTTTATCTCAGGAAGGTCAACAAATATTTGTTGAATTAGAACTGAATAGATGTTAAAAGCAATTAACAATTGTATTTTCCAATTAACAAAATGGATAAATATGGTGTTCCTGTTCAATTCAACAACACTTGTAGAAATGGAATTTCACTACTCATTTTTTTTTACCATGTCTTCTCTACTCTTTGCTCTGTGTGGATGACTCCGTCTATCTTTACCTCTCCATTTTAGTGTACATATGACATACTTGTAAATATTACATATTTTCACTTTCTTTCCCTTCTGGGCCAGTCTGTTATTAAATTCTACTTCTCACAAAATCTCCAAAATCAATAAAAAATTTTAAAAACTGAAATGCTTAGCCAATCTGAGTTCTGTTTTTACTGCAATGTATTCCTCCACTGGATAGTCTCTTGAATCTTTCTCCCCAGTATATCTAGACCATCTCCAACTCATTATCATGTTAATACATTTAAATATCTATTGTATCAAATCACATGCCTTTTCCATTCTTGATGACATTAATGTGTCCTATGATACTCAAATGAAGTATGCTTAATGAAACCAAAAATTAAAATGAATCTCAAGCATAACTATGATTCCAGTAGAACTTGTTAAGCCTTTACTTTAGAAGTAATATTACTTCTGAACTCAGTCTTAATGCCAATGGAACCACAGTATACTCAGGTTATTTAAGTGATAACAGAATCCAGGTCCTTTCTTCCTTGCTTTCTCACTTTCTGTCACTCTCTCCTCACAGCCTGTAAGCCCATCCTTGCCCGCAGCCCTCACTCTAATTAGGGTAAGTCGGGATATCGCCAGCCCTGCTGAGAACAGTATTATGAGTGTAGACTCCCTGATTCTACGCCCTTCTTAGCTCCAACTTCATTACCCACTGATTCTTCTCTCAGTATAGCAGCTAAGAAAAAATAGATAAAGAGATAAAAAATGGATGACTGATGCTGTATGGAGGAGATAAAACAGTAGTGGGGAAAATAGTTCAAAATGGTTTCAATTTCTTTAAGCCTTTTGCATGATCAGGAAGCTGCTAAAGTTCAGTCAGACCCATAGCTATCAAAATTTGCATGCTAAGCCCCTCACACTCACCGGAGGAGTAGTCAGCAAAGCAGTGGGGTCAGACAGTGAGATTTGGAAGTAGATGACTGGGCTTCTATTGCCATTTACTGATAGGGTGATTCTAATAAGTAACTTAACCTCTTTATTTTTTATTTATTTATTTTTTAACATCTTTATTGGAGTATAATTGCTTTACAATGGTGTGTTAGTTTCTGCTTTATAACAAAGTGAATCAGCTATACAAATACATATATCCCCATATCTCCTCCCTCTTATGAAGAAACAGAAAATATAAACAGACCAATCACAAGCACTGAAATTGAGACTGTGATTAAAAATCTTCCAACAGACAAATGACCAGGACCAGATGGCTTCACAGGCGAATTCTATCAAACATTTAGAGAAGAGCTAACACCTATCCTTCTCAAACTCTTCCAAAATATAGCAGAGGGAGGAACACTCCCAAATTCATTCTACAAGGCCACCATCACCCTGATACCAAAACTAGACAAAGATGTAACAAAAAAAAGAAAACCACAGGCCAATATCACTGATGAACATAGATGCAAAAATCCTCAACAAAATACCAGCTAACAGAATCCAACAGCACATTGAAAGGATCATACACCATGATCAAGTGGGGTTTATCCCAGGAATGCAAGGATTCTTCAATATACGCAAATCAATCAATGTGATACACCATATTAACAAATTAAAGGAGAAAAACCATATGATCCTCTCAATAGATGCAGAAAAAGCTTTTGACAAAATTCAACACCCATTTATGATAAAAACCCTCCAGAAAGTAGGCATAGAGGAAACTTACCTCAACATAATACAGGCCATATATGACAAACCCACAGCCAACATCGTTTTCAATGGTGAAAAAATGAAACCATTTCCTCTAAGATCAGGAACAAGACAAGGTTGTCCACTCTCACCACTATTATTTAACCTCTTTAAACATATCTCTTCCTCTCTATAATGGGGAAAAACCACACATGCAAGATTTGAGGCACGACAAACAAAATACTTTGTGTAAGTCTTTATAAACTAGAACTCACTCTAAACTGTAATTTTTTTTTTTTTTATAGTTCAGGCACAAGAAACTAAGCACTGTATTTTCCTTATACTGGCAGTATAACTAATGGTCTAGCAATGATGTCTTGGATATCATGCTCTAAAACACATTTTTTAAATCTTATCTACAGATTTCATGGATTGTACATAGGTTTACAATGTTAAACACGTATTAACCATGCATTTCAGATTATTTGACATCTGATGACTTACTGGCCCTGGAGAGAATGTCCCACACAAGGCTAGCTAATTCCTAGAGATACTAAACAACTCACTTGTAAGCATACCTTTGATATGCAAACCAGTCAGTCAGGAGCCCATACCCGCAACAGATCCTTTGGCTCTCGGAAGGCTCATATTCTGGGCCACTATCCACCTATTCTATCAGCCAATTAGTGATAGTCCTTACAGCCCAGAATCTGCCAAAATTACTCAAACTATCCAATCCTAAACCTGCTAAGCCTGCTACTCTTGCCCATTCCTTCCCATTGTAACCACAATTAAGCCTTTGGCGTATGTTTTCCCCTTACTCCTTTTGTCATGACTGACCCTGGTGCTTCCCTGTGTGGCCCTGAGTGGCATGCTGTTCTTCCCTGTTTCTAAGAACCTGTGACTATAAAAACTTCTCCTTTCATGACAGTGTCTGTATATTTTACCACACCTGTTAGCAAACAAGTCCTGGGTAACCTTAAAAGAATAATTATACTCTTTGAACATTTTCTGTCAAGTATTTTCTTGTTTTACAAGATTTTAATTCTTTAAATAGGGACTATTGATCACTTTTTTTGTAATTCCAACTTGTTTACAAAAATATTTTAAATGAATTTGTATAAATGCAGATATGTTCAGATGAAGGAAACATGGAGAATTTAAATAATAATCACAACATTAAAACATATCTGTAAGAACCCACAGAGGACCATAGGATTAATTTTAACTTAGTTGTGAAAACTTGATGTAAAATAGAATGAGTGAAAAGTAATTTCAAGGCTTTGGAATCATATTTGTTAATTACATACTCATGAATTTCTTATTTTTCTCTTCCTTTGACTAGACACTTGTCTGAATAGTGAATCAAAGCAGAGAATAAACCTACACTGGAAATATTTTTTTTATCCTCTTCTATCTTCAGTCCATAAATCAGTTAATGGAGAAACTGAACTAGTTTTCTAAACCATTGTGTTTAGCATTTACGTACCTTGAAAGGACTTTGACATAATAACAGAAGCAGCAATCATGGATTCTGTTACAGATGAAGAAGCCAGAGGAGAGTGCCACAGGTTTTGAACATAAATTTATGAAATAAAACAGGAAATGTCAAAATGCATTGCTACTGCAGTAGCTGGCTTTAAAAAAGGCTATGACAAGGTTATGTTGTGTTATCAAGATTGAATTCCCAAGAATGTGAGTTGAGGTCAAAAATAACAGAAGACAGGTATCTGTAAAAATATAATAAAATACTAGGAATCTACCACTGAATAATAAATGGTAAGAAAAGTCCAGCAACAAGAAGTCAGAGTACTTGACTCTCTTAATCTAAACAAAGTACAAAGAAATGCTATAATAAAGAATATATATGCATTTGCCCAGAAATTTTACAACAAAGTGCATCTTTTTAAATCTTCCAAGAGGCATAATGAAGGTCTGACACCCCAGGGAACTTAGTATTGTTGCCATAGTCCATAAGTATTTACCCAACATTCTTTTTCTAAATGCCTGATGTATGAATAGAATATTGAAGGGATATTATAACCACATTCACTTACACTGATATATGAAGAGACAATTCAAATGTGTTGTTTCTGTACCACCACCTTCTCCAAACACCCTCCTCCACAATATAAACTATGTTGGAAAATACAGTATTTAATAAGAAAAACTGTCTACTATTCTATTTAATGGTAATAAGCAGTCCTACTTAAAGTCTGGTATTTTCTCATCATTCATTGTTATAACAGAAATTTATATGTATTTTACCATGATTAAAAATATAAATACATTCAATAATTACATAAAATATGATAAAGCTACTTTTATCTTGCTCAACTTGGTATGCGAATGGGAGTTCTGGTCCATCAAATACTGAATAATATCTTATGTATACAGTAAATAGAGTATCAACTTCAGAACAGTAAGACTACAAAAAATAAACTTAGTTTATCCAAACAAGCATTTGTCATAGAAGATATAAAGACTGAAGCCAGGCATATAGATTTTTCACTCTAAAGTACCTCACAAAAAGATTTGAGAAGAAATGAAGGTGAAACATTGATTTTGATGCTTTCTCAGAAGTATACCTAGTGCCTAGCAGAATGCCTAATCCAAAGTAGATGATCCAAAATTTTTCTGAATTATTGAATGATATTAATTAAATATATCACTGCAACATGTCATGGAAACACAAATGACGGAAATTTTTACTTTGTGCTCTTAAAGAGGCAGGGTTAGTTGATGACAATCAACCTGAGAAGGAGTTTATCATGGGCGGAGGCAGCAAGAATGAGTAGGGCCATTCCAGCCTGAGTGAGAATCATGAGAAAAAGCACCAAGGCAGGCATCAAAGTCCATTATAAACCCTAGAACTTTTGATAAGTGTAGATGAATACAGGGATCGAAAGCAGACTGAGGACTTCCCTGGTGGCGCAGTGGTTAAGAATCCGCCTGCCAGTGCAGGGGACACGGGTTTGAGCCCTGGTCCGGGAAGATCCCACATGCTGTGGAGCAACTAAGCCCGTGAGCCACAACTACTGAGCCTGTGCGCCACAGCTCCTGAAGCCCGCACCCCTAGAGCCCGTGCTCTGCAACAAAGAAAAGCCACTGCAAGGAGAAGCCCATGCACCGCAACGAAGAGTAGACCCCGCTCGCTGCAACTAGAGAAAAGCCTGCGCGCAGCAACAAAGACCCAACGCAGCCAACAATATAATTTAAAAAAGAAAAAGAAAGCAGACTGAGATTTAACGAACATTCCATCTCAGTTTGTGATGTCTACTCTGCGGTTAGGCCTTCATCTAAATTTCTTCAGATCATAAACCTTAATTGTAAGTACCTTTACCTAATATGTTTTCAGACCATCCTCCCTTGCTTGAATCTACCTCATGCCAGAAGTGTGAAATACGGTCCATATGTTGTGGAAGTTCAAGTAAACCACTGTTTATTCTTCTGGCTTTGAGAACTCATAAATCTCAGAGTCAGTGCAGTGCAAACATATGTAATTGAATCCTTATTATATCTAAGAGGAATACATTTTCTTTAAGTAGCCTCTGTTACATTTTTCTTAGTCCTTAGTTGTTGTATTCTATGTTAAGTAACTTGCCTCAAAATATTCCAAAATCAAAGTAGCTATAAAAGCAAAATGAATGAATGGTATTTTGGTATTTTTCTTTGATAGTAGAGATTTCTCAGAGTCTTATATTCTCATTCGAAAGAGGTACAGAGTATTGTCAGTTTGAAAGACATTCCCAGAAGTTCTAACAAAACCCAAAACTTCAGAATTATAGATGGTCAATTGGAAGCAAGCTAATGTGACCTCTTTTGATAGAAGCCTATTAAGATGTACATTTTCCATTGTCACTGAGAATCCAAGTTTCCTAACTTCAGCAACAGCCAACATCCATTTTGTGCTCACTGATTCAGGTACTGTATTAATTTTCTAGGGCTGCCATAACAAATTACCACAGACTGGGTGGCTTAAACGACAGAAATTTATTTTCTGGAGGCTGGAAGTCCAAAATTAAGGTCTAGGAAAAGTTGGTTTCTTCAGAGGCCTCTCTCCTTGGCTGGTAAATGGTTATCTTCTTCCTGTGTCTTTACAGGGTCCTCTCCCTGAACCTGTCTGTGCACAGATATCACCTTCTTATAAGGACATCAGTCATACTGGATTAGGGCCTACCCTAATTACCTTATTTTAACTTAATTACCTCTTTAAAGACCTATCTCCAAATACAGTCACATTCTGAGGTACCATAGGTTAGGACTCTAACATATGAAGTTTTGGGGGACACAATTCAGTTCATAAAAGATAGACTACTTTACATACATGATTTTATTTGATATTAAAAACCAACCTGTGAGACACTATTTTTATATACATTTTACAGATGAGAAAATTAAGCAAAGGGATGGATAACTAGCCCAAGTTCACACAGGCAGTAAGTGAAGAAGCTCTCACGTATAAATCCTGACATTCTCACTTCAGTACCCGTGCTATTCACAACCACCCAATATTGTTATTGAGATTAGCTAATCTTCTAGATAAAATCTCTCCTATATGAATTTCTTCAGAATCTCTCCTTTACATCTCAAAAACCTCTCTGTATCTATCAACATTATTTTGAATCATTTGTCTTCTTTCTAAAGTAGAAAGATATTACCTTACTGACAAGACTTTAGCTTTGTGCTACAAATTCCCCTTTTACAGAGCTTCAATCTTTCTTTTTACCAGATTTTCATGGTCTCCTTTTTCCCCTCACAGTGTATGATCTAAAGTACTCTCAAAGGTTCTCTTTCCCATTCCATTTACTATCAAATACCTCTTTAAAAATAAGTGATGTCAGCTAGTCAGCTACACCCAACTGAAATAACTTTTTCTTTTCCTTCACCAGTGAAACTCAGATCATTTAACTAATAGCCTTTTTCTCAGCCAGCTCTCATTAGGAGCTGTGTACCTAATTCATAAAATTTCCTCTGCACTTACTACTCTGATATATCACTCTTGCTTTTCCTCTGACACCTCTGATGGTTTGCAAAGAGTTTACAAGACTTGCTAAAGCCTCTTAGGGTTTAATAGACAGAATATTACATTCATTAAGATTCCTTCCTTCAGTGGAGAGCCAAAATGAACAGAAGTGAAGATATCCCAAGGACATAAAATGGTAACAAAAGTCGGTGCTTTCTGAAGATGTCCTGGCATCTGTGTTTTGTTAACTAAAAAACAAAAACAATTTGTTTGTTTTTCTAAAGGGTGTCTAAAAATGAAAGTGGGTGTAGGGGGCAGGTAAAAGTTAGGTTGGATTGAACTGTTTTGACTAATGTATATAAGATACTTCACCAGGTAGGATATTTCTGGGAGAGAGAACCTAGACATATAACTACCAACAACTACTACACCAACAAACATTGGTGGCTAAAGGGTTGACAAGGGACCTCGGAGAATATGCATATATTGTGAGGGATTTAAATGTGTTAGCTGTGGATTGTAGAATGCATCCCATCTCTATCTGTCTCTCTGAAAAATCTTCAATAGTTATATGTTGTTCACTACTGTTTTTTGTGCGAGTAGATCCTCTAGGGGAATTCAGAGCTTTTAATTTCTAAGGTGGGAAATGGGACGTAAAAGCCATGATGAGAAGGGGTCAGCTAATATCTAAATAGTTTAGCATCTTCAAAGAAAGTTAGAGTGAAAAAGAAAAATGAACACATAAAAACAAATGATTTCTAGTATATCATCCAGTGATGATTAACTAAATTATTAATTGCACTTACTTATATTCAGTAAGTTTGTCTACATAGGAAAATAAAATTGAACTAGATTAATTCTGTAGAAATTTGATATGATTTAAAAGCACCTTTAGATCACACACACACATACATACAAACACACACACACACTAACTGGTTGGAAGATTAATTATCCAGCTTACCATTTAGGAAAATAGAGATTATGTACTTCTATTTCTCCTTTTGGTGAACTCAAAAATTATTCAACGGTGAGATGCTATACACCACAGAATTCTAAAACTATTTATTCTCTGAAACTGACCAGTCGTATTCATTTTTTCATATAAATACTCCTTTTTCTTGTATTAGTTTTCCTTTTAGAAAACTGTTACAATTCTGTACCGCCACGCATATAATGAGTAACAGAATCCTCAAAGATGATAATGATGATATTACTTACAATTAATCTCCTAACTAACAAAGATTCTCAACATAAAAAAAGAAGAGGAAAGGGCACTCTCTGATGTGATCTCTATGCATATTCCAGGGGGAATGCTTATCATACTAGGTCATTAAAGACTTCCATTTTTATTCAGCAAAAGTGCTATTGCAGGGCTTCCCTGGTGGCGCAGTGGTTGAGAGTCTGCCTGCCAATTCAGGGGACGCGGGTTCGAGCCCTGGTCTGGGAGGATCCCACATGCCGCGGAGCAACTAGGCCCGTGAGCCACAATTACTGAGCCTGCGCGTCTGGAGCCTGTGCTCCGCAACAAGAGAGGCCGCGATGGTGAGAGGCCCGCGCACCGCGATGAGGAGTGGCCCCCACTTGCCACAACTAGAGAAAGCCCTCGCACAGAAACGAAGACCCAACACAGCCATAAATAAATAAATTTAAAAAAAAAAGTGCTATTGCTATTTCATATTTAATTTTATTACAACATAATCTTTTGGTACCAGGGAAAAGAAAAGACGTACCTAAGTTCACACATAATAAGCAGCATCTGCATATGGAAATGGTCTCCCTGGCTCCTTTTCCAAGCACACTCTTAGGCCCCAATGCAAAGTAAATTCTTTCTATACCCTTTGTTGGTGGGGTTAAAATTGGCAGTTAAAAAAAAATTGGAGAGCATATTGAAAGATAAGTGACTGCAGCTATTGGGCATTTCACAACTTCAAGAGGTTACTTTCAGCCTTGACTCTAGACTGAGTCACTGTCTCCTGGAAGATGTCATAAAAGCATTCCAAATCAAAGCCTTGGTATATTCAAATGCTTACCTTTCAATCAAGATAGTTGGAATTCTTCAAATTGCTAATTCAAGAGAAATATCCTTAAGTGATTTAATATTGACTTCGCAAGGAACCGTGTCAGGTTTACTAACAAACACAGATCCATCAATGGGTACGTGTATGGTTTTTCTCTCCCCTTCCCTTTATAACCCCAACTTTGTGGCCCATGTTTTACTTCACGGACTACCAAAGGAGCTAAGAAATTGCTTTCTTTTTTAGCGGGACCCTGCGATGGCTCACAAACAGACATTTGGTAGGCTGGCAAAATACTGTACTATGAGTGTCCACTAATGATGTCCCATTGTTTTAAAATCTCCTTCTCAGTGTGGAGCTGCACTAATTGAAAGCTGACATAGGCACAACTCTGGTTCCTCAGGGGCTACACAGTTAATATTCGTCAACTCTGTGCTTTCTCTGTCGTTCTGGGTTACTGGAGTGCTTACCACATACTTTGAATCACATAGGGGAATAAAATTACATATTTCATTTGAGCATTATTATTGCCCCCTTTTCCCTGAGTTGATCTGAAGTCTTTCTCAAAAGAAATTAAAAAAAAAAAAATCTTTGCAAAAGTAACCCATAGATGTAAGGGCATGTGCTGAGTCAGGGAGCCATTCACTTCCTGAATATATATTGTTTCTTTTGCCAGTAATCTTCAGATGGCATGGATAAATCGGGATAAAGCATGAAAACTATTAATACTACAACATACGCAATCAGTTAAGTATGTCATAAAAAATGATTGGCACTTATAATTATGTACTTATTATTTTGCCTTAAAATATTTGACCTCTAAAACATAGGAGGAAACAAAAGTTTTCCTGGTACCTATACTAACCAGCTAAATGAAAATTAAAACCCAGTTCTGTGTAAGTCTAAATCTTGGGTCTATAAGTGTTAAACAGCTCTGGCTCATAATTGTTTCCTTGCTTTCCAGGGAGATGCAATATACTTAATTCTGCTTCCTACCCTTCCTTTGAGTCACACTGTATTTTGAGAAATAACCAGTGTTACACAACTGACATGTGCTAAAATGAAGCCCATCCTGTGGACCACATTAACCATGAGATTAGCAACTGATTTAACTGTAAGTTTGTGTATTTATAGTAGATCCTTACAAGGGAAGCTTTAAAAGCCCCTTGCATACATTGTTCCATTCTATTCTACCTCTCTTCTAAATATATGATACTATAATAATTTCAGATTTTTAAATGGATAAGCATTTACAATTTTTCAAATATTTTAAGCACTTTAGCTTCCCCATAACATAACATTTTATGGGCAATAACTAATAAACATTTACATTAAAAATATTAACATGCTCTTATTTCAAAGATCTGTTAAATGTATCATTTGAGAAAATTATATTAACTTAAATAAATGCTTTTTATAATATTGCCAGAATTGGTCGGCAATAAACCATGTTAGAGCAATTTATGAGCAGATATAAAATATAGATAGTTTCCTAAATTGCTTTTCCAAAAGCACGCCTGAAAGGAAAATTAAATGTGGTTTTTGAACATGAATCATTAAATAAATTCAAAGCACTGCAAAAGATATAGAAAGATTTAATTACTTTGGTAAAGCTTAGTTAAATGATCTTAGAATAATATCAATATCAACTTCTATTTTAACAACTCAATTTTTTTAGAAAACTATTTTTCTGAAGCTGTTTCAACTCCTATATACACTTGGTTCAAAATAACTAGTTAAATATTCCCATCTGCTCAGTCTTACACATGCAGAATACAAAAGCATAACTATTTATTGATCTATGATTGCAACAGTATTAAAATCATGACTGGAGTACTGCATTTAGAGGGAAGAACTAGATTTAACTTTATAAATATTCATATATTCTAGAGAAGAAACACGGGCCTAAAGTTTATTCAGCACACTAACACTCTAAACATGCAATTCAAATATACCACCTGTAGTTGTCCTGCTGATCCATTTGTGGGGATATTTAAACACTGACAGCGCAGGTGAACAGTCACAGTAGATCTCTTGAATTAAAATATACAAGCCCACGTGCATGCGTATGCAGGCGCGCGCGCACGCACACACACACCGGTGACTGATGTTAGTTTTGCAAAATTATCAAACTTCTAAAACTCAACAATGACTTAGTCTAATTGTTCATGTTGCCTTTTCTTAGACTCACTTGTGTGGATTAAGAGGAAAGTTTAAGCAACTATGATATCCATTTAGTGAACAAGAAAATGTAGAAAAATCAAATCACGTTGCCTGTTTACAGTATAGCACATTCAGGGAAATAAAGGGTAAGCTAGCTAAATTATCTATTCAATTTACTTGAATTTCTGTTTTAATAATATTTTGCCATAAACATATACAGTCTGGATACTCTGATTCATCCTTAGCAAAAATTATAGCCCACAAATTCCAAGTTAGTTAATATGAGTGAAGATATTTACTGACAAAAATACTATGTAAGAATGCAAAGCACTAGTAAACCATTATCTTTAAAGAAAAAGGTTAGAAAGAATTTACATTTCAGTTGCCAAATAATGTAAGATATATCTACATTGACTCTTTACCTTTCATCACGAAGTTGAGTTGCTAAGCCTGTTACTGATAAGGATAAATATTAAAAGGTTATTTTCCAAGGACCAATTACCTAAAACCTTGAGATTACATATGATTTTAATAGGAAACTGCATTTGTTAGAATGTGCCATGAAAGCTTGAATACGCTCACTAATCTGCTATGACCTCACTGATCTACCTAACTAACTCAAACATTATAAAAGACTGTGTGAATTTTCTTGAAGTTAGAAAAAGTATAGGGTTTCAGCATTTTCTTTCTTTCAGAGTAAATTTTTTCTAAATAAAATAGATTAACGATTACTAACATGTTCATTTTAATGTAAACCCCAAAGTCTCATTTTTCCATGCTTTTTAGAAGAATTCTTATTTTAGAGACAGTATCAAATGTGATCATTTGGAATAGTCCCATTAAACATAATTTTCCATTAATTTACTACTGAACTAAACATTAAAGATATGATTACTTTAAAGTTTTATTTACAAATATTCATACTCCTTAACTGTTCTCATAGTTTATATTTTGAACACTTTTAAATCTTAAATCCTTAATGGAATATTATTTTGATGTGAAACAACTTTACATATATTGTGTCCCATACAAAAAGTTTTGCAAGAAGACTTAATTTTTTCTGTTCATGACTTGAAAATCTGGCAAGCTCTGCTCTTTATTTTGTGAAGTTAATTGAAGAGTATGAGGAAAAAATAAAACACACAAATTCACTTCAGAATCTATACACAGAACTATGCATAGTCTGATGCAATAAAATTGACAATGTTTTAGAAGAAGAAGGAATATTCGCTTTAATTTATCTCATTCTACACCCACACCCACCAAAGTGATTGAGCCATACCTTGGGCAAACCTTATTATTCTTTTTCCTTCTTGCAAAAAGCAAAGGCTAAAGAACAAGGGTCTTTGAGAAGGGAAAAAGAGACTCGAAAGCCATCTGGCCTCGATTTAAAAGTGAAAATTATGAGGATAGGAAATAATTACACAGTGAAATTCAGTGACGGATTAAATCCAGCAGAGAATTCCCCACGTACTGTGTATTGGAGATCAGGAAGGACAGCTTTCCTTGGCCTGTTGTTTCATAATCTTTCCCCCAGCAAATTTTGCCTCTTGAATTCTCTCCTACAGGTTCTGCATGTGTAGAGGAGAGGCTGAGCCCACAGTCACAGGCTGTGGAATAGCCACGGGCTTAGATATTGGCAAGGGTTTCATCTTTTTAGTCTCCTCAAAAAGAAAATAAAAACAATTCACAAAAACCACCATAGGGGTAATAAGAAAATGGAAAGGAGCACAGATAAAGGAAGAGAGACACTACTCTCCTGCAGACTAAGCCTGCACAGCAACATGCACTACAAAATCTTTTCTGCACTGCTTTATGTTGAAAATGTCAAATATGCCTATGTGACTCTCAAGAGTGTAGCTGGGCTGTCTGTTTGGGCCAAGAGGTCCTTAGACCTGTACATATTGCAAAGTTTTTCCCCGGAGGCTGTCTGCCCAGATCGACGTGACATCTTCTCTTGGTAGGATGTGGCCTGCCATCATGACTGTCATGCAGGGAAATTCATTTGTACCAAATTTTACTCTGGATCCCTTTCCAAGTCCTTGATTATAATTAATTATACTGTTTTATATACTTTAAAGTCAGTATATAAGTCAGCTGACAGTAGATCTTAAATGTTCTCACCACAAACATGAAATGGTAATGATGTGATGTGATGCCAGTGTTAGCTACCTATGCTGGTAATCGTTCTGCAATTTATAAGTTTATCAAATCAACACGTTGTACACTTTAAAACTACACAATGTTATATTTCAACTATATCTCAATAAAGCTGAAAAAAGAAGAAATAATGGCCTAGAAGAGGAGAACAACAACAGTCTATCCCCACTATAGTTTTCCCGGACAATGATAATCCCAAGCAGAGAATTTATACTTTTTAAATACAAATAACAAGCCTTAGTTTTCCAAACATCCAGAAGTCTGAAAACTTCTTCAGGAGAAAATGCAACCAGATTTTTAAAAAAATGACTTCATGCTTAAAATTTTTATTTTATCATTTTCAGCTACTTCCTGTAGTTATAATTCATATATAAACCTAGCAGCAATTAACCTCTTATTTTCTGAGATATAAATCATAGAAGAAATCATATAGAAAGCATCATTTACATACTTAGAAATTACTTATGTTTAAATCTGTAACAATTTTCCATATGCATCTTTTTTCTTTTAAACATCTTCATTGGATTATAATTGCTTTACAATGTTGTGTTAGTTTCTGCTGTATAACAAAGTGAATCAGTTATGTGTATACATATATCCCCATATCCCCTCCCTCTTGCATCTCCTTCCCACCCTCCCTATCCCAGCCCTCTAGGTGGTCACAAACCACCGAGCTGATCTTCCTGTGCTATGCAGCTGCTTCCCACTAGCTATCTATTTTACATTTGGTAGTGTATATATGTCAATGCTACTCTCTCACTTCATCCCAGCTTACCATTCCCCCTCCCCATGTCCTCAAGTCCATTCTCTATGTCTGCATCTTTATTCCTGTCCTGCCCCTAGGTTCATCAGAACCATTTTTTTTTTTTTTAGATTCCATATATATATATATATGTTAGCATACGGTATTTATCTTTTTCTGACTTACTTCACTCTGTATGACAGACTCTAGCTCCAACCACCTCACTAAAAATAGTTCAATTTCGTTTCCTTTTATGACTGAGTAATACTCCATTGTATATATATGCCACATCTTCTTTATTGATTCATCTGTCGATGGACACTTAGGTTGTTTCCATGTCCTGGCTATTGTAAATAGTGCTGCTTAGATATTGCAGTGAACATTCTGGTAGATGACTCTTTTTGAATTATGGTTTTCTCAGGGTACATGCCCAGTAATGAGATTGCTGGGTCATATGGTAGTTCTATTTTTAGTTTTTAAAGGAACTTCCGTACTTTTCTCCATAATGGTTGTATCAATTTACATTCCCACCAACAGTGCAAGAGGGTTCTCTTTTCTCCACACCCTCTCCAGCATTTACTGTTTGTACATTTTTTGATGATGGTCATTCTGACTGGTATGAGGTGATACCACATTGTAGTTTTCATGTGCATTTCTCTAATGATTAGTGATGTTGAGCATCCTTTCATGTGTTTCTTGGCAATCTGTATAACTTCTTTGGAGAAATTTTGCACCAGTACCATACTGTCTTGATTACTGTAGCTTTGTAGTATAGTCTGAAGCCAAGGAGCCTGATTCCACCAGCTCCGTTTTACTTTCTCAAGTTTGCTTTGGCTGTTCAGGGTCTTTTGTGTTTCCATACAAATTGGGAATTTTTTTGTTCTAGTTCTGTGAAAAATGCCACTGGTAGTTCGACAGGGATGGCATTGAATCTGTAGATTGCTTTGGGTAGTATAATAATTTTCACAATGTTGATTCTTCCAATCCAAGAACACGGTATACCTCTCCATCTGTTTGTATCATCTTTAATTCCTTTCAACAGTGTCTTATAGTTTTCTGCATACAGGTCCTTTTGTCTCCCTACGTAGCTTTTTTCCTAGGTATTTTATTCTTTTCGTTGCAGTGGTAAATGGGAGTGTTTCCTTAACTTCTCTTTCAGATTTTTCATCATTAGTGTATAGGAATGAAAGAGATTTCTGTGCATTAATTTTGTATCCTGCAACTTTACCAAATTCATTGATTAGCTCTAGTAGTTTTCTGGTGGCATCTTTAGGATTCTCTATGTACAGTATCATGTCATCTGCAAACAGTGACAGATTTACTTCTTCTTTTCCAATTTGTATTCCTTTTATTTCTTTTTCTTCTCTGATTGCCGTGGCTAGGACTTCCAAAACTATGTTGAATAATAGTGGTGAGAGCGGACATCCTTGTCTTGTTCCTGATCTTAGAGGAAATGCTTTCAGTTTTTCACCATTGAGAATGATGTTTGCTGTGGGTTGGTCATATCTAGCTTTTATTATGTTGAGGTAGGTTCCCTCTATGCCCACTTTCTGGAGAGTTTTTATCATAAATAGGTGTTGAATTTTGTCACAAGCTTTTTCTGCATCTATTGAGATGACCATATGGTTTTTATTCTTCAATTTTTTAATACGGTGTATCACATTGATTGATTTGTGTATACTGAAGAATCCTTGCATCTCTGGGATAAACCCCACTTGATCATGGTGTATGATCCTTTTAAAGTGTTGTTGGATTCTGTTTGCTAGTATTTTGCTGAGGATTTTTGTGTCTATATTCATCAGGGATATTGGTCTGTAATTTTCTTTTTTTGTAGTGTCTTTGTCTGGTTTTGGTATCAGGGTGATGGTGGCCTCATAGAGTGAGTTTGGGAGTGTTCCTTCCCCTGCAATTTTTTGGAAGAGTTTGAGAAGGATGGGTGTTAGCTCTTCTCTAAATGTTTGATAGAATTCACCTGCGGAGCCATCTGGTCCTGGACTTTTGTTTGTTGGAAGATTTTTAATCACAGTTTCAATTTCATTACTTGTGATTGGTCTGTTCATATTTTCTATTTCTTCCTGGTTCAGTCTTGGAAGGTTATACCTTTCTAAGACTTTGTCCATTTCTTCCAGCTTGTCCATTTTATTGGCATAGAGTTGCTTGTAGCAGTCTCTTAGGATGCTTTGTATTTCTGCAGTGTCTGTTGTAACTTCTCCTTTTCATTTCTATATTTAATGATTTGAGTCCTCTCCCTCTTTTTCTTGATGAGTCTGGCTAATGGTTTATGAATTTTGTTTATCTTCTCAAAGAACCAGCTTTTAGTTTTATTGATCTTTGCTATGGTTTTCTTTGTTTCTATTTCATTTATTTCCGCTCTGATCTTCATGATTTCTTTCCTTCTGCTAACTTTGGGTTTTGCTTGTTCTTCTTTCTCTAGTTCCTTTAGGTGTAAGGTTAGATTGTTTATTTGAGATTTTTCTTGTTTCTTGAGGTAGGATTGCATTGCTATAAACTTCCCTCTTAGAACTGCTTTTGCTGCATCCCATAGATTTGGGTCGTTGTGTTTTCATTGTCATTTGTTTCTAAGTATTTTTTGATTTCCTCTTTGATTTCTTCAGTGACTTCTTGTTTATTTAGTAGCATATTGTTTAGCCTCCATGTGTCTGTATATTTTACATTTGTTTCCTGTAATTGATATCTAGTCTCATAGCATTGTGGTGGGAAAAGATACTTGATACGATTTCTTAAAGTTACCAAGGCTTGATTTGTGACCCAAGATATGATCTACCCTGGAGGATGTTCCATGAACACTTGAGAAGAAAGTGTATTCTGTTGTTTTTGGATGGAATGTCCTATAAATATCAATTAAGTCCATCCTGTTTAATGTGTAATTTAAAGTTTGTATTTCCTTATTTATTTTCATTTTGGATGATCTGTCCATTGGTGAAACTGGGGTGTTAAAGTCCCCTACTATTACTGTGTTACTGTCAATTTCCCCTTCTATGGCTGTTAGCATTTGTCTTATGTATTGAGGTGCTCCTATGTTGGGTGCATAAATATTTACAATTGTTGTATCTTCTTCTTGGATTGATCCCTTGATCATTATGTAGTGTCCTTCTTTGTCTCTTGTAATAGTCTTTATTTTAAAGTCTATTTTGCCTGATATGAGAATTGCTACTCCAGCTTTCTTTAGATATCCATTTGCATGGAAAATCTTTTTCCATCCCCTCACTTTCAGTCTGTATGTGTCCGTAGGTCTGAAGTGGGTCTCTTGTAGACAATATATATATGGGTCTTGTTTCTGTATCCATTCAGCCAGTCTATGTCTTTTGGTTGGAGCATTTAATCCATTTACATTTAAGCTAGTTATCAATATGTATGTTCCTATTACCATTTTCTTAATTGTTTTGGGTTTGTTATTGTAGGTCTTTTCCTTCTCCTGTGTTTCCAGCCTAGAGAAGTTCCTTTAGCATTTGTTGTAAAGCTGGTTTGGTGGTGCTGAATTCTCTCAGCTTTTGCTTGTCTGTAAAGCTTTTAATTTCTCCATCAAATCTAAATGAGATCCTTGCTGGGTAGAGTAATCTTGGTTGTAGGTTTTTCCCTTTCATCTCTTTAAATATGTCCTGCCACACCCTTCTGGCTTGCAGTTTCTGCTGAAAGATCAGCTGTTAACCTTATGGGGATTCCTTTGTATGTTATTTGTTGCTTTTCCCTTGCTGCTTTTAATATTTTTTCTTTGTATTTAATTTTTGATAGTTTGATTAATATGTGTCTTGGTGTGTTTCTCCTTGGATTTATCCTGTATGGGACTCTCTGCACTTCCTGGACTTGGTCGACTATTTCCTTGTCCATGTTAGGAAAGTTTTCAACTATAATCTCTTCAAATATTTTCTCAGACCCTTTCTTTTTCTCTTCTTCTGGGACCCCTATAATTCGAATGTTGGTGTGTTTAATGTTGTCCCAGAGGTCTCTGAGACTGTCCTCAATTCTTTTCATTCTTTTTTCTTTATTCTGCTCTGCGGTAGTTCTTTCCACTATTTTATCTTCCAGGTCACTTCTCTGTTCTTCTGCCTCAGTTATTCTGCTATTGATTCCTTCTAGAGAATTTTTAATTTAATTTACTGTGTTGTTCATCATTGTTTGTTTGCTCTCTAGTTCTTCTAGGTCCTTGTTAAATGTTTCTTGTATTTTCTCCATTCTATTTCCAAGATTTTGGATCATCTTTACTATCATTACTCTGAATTCTTTTTCAGGTAGACTGCCTATTTCTTCCTCATTTGTTTGGTCTGGTGGGTTTTTACTTTGCTCCTTCATCTGCTGCGTATTTCTCTGTCTTCTCACTTTGCTTACCTTACTGTGTCTGGGGTCTCCTTTTCGCAGGCTGCAGGTTCGTAGCTCCCATTGTTTCTGGTGTCTGCCCCCAGTGGGTGAGGTTGGTTCAGTGGCTTGTGTAGGCATCCTGGTGGAAGGGACTGGTAACTGTGTTCTGGTGGGTGGGGCTCGACCTTGTCTTTCTGGGGCACAGGGCCGCATCCGGTGATGTGTTTTGTGGTGTCTGTGAACTTAGTATGATTTTAGGCAGCCTCTCTGCTAATGGGTGAGGTTGTGTTCCTGTCTTGCTATGTGATTGGCATGGGGTGCCCAGCACTGGAGCTTGCTGGCCATTGGGTGGAGCTGGGTCTTAGCATTGAGACGGAGATCTCTGGGAGAGCTCTTGCCAATTGGTATTACATTGGGCTGGGAGGACTCTGGTGGGCTAATGTCCTGAACTCGGCTCTCCCACCTCAGAGGCTCAGGCCTGACAGCAGGCCAGAGCACCAAGACCGTATCAGCCACACGTCTCAGAAGGAAAGGGAGAAAATAAATAAATAAATAAATAAAAATTATTAAAATAGAAAAAAAAAATAATAAAAAAACCCAGAAGAGCAACCAAACCAATAAACAAATCCACCAATGATAACAAGCACTAAAACATATACTAAGGCAAACATAAAAATCAGAAACAAATCAGTCACAGCCAGCAAACCCTGCCTATAGTTGCTCCCAAAGTCCACCGCCTCAATATTGGGTTGATTCGTTGTCTATTCAGGTATTCCACAGATGCAGGGTACATCAAGGTGAATGGGGAGATTTAATCTGCTGCTCCTGAGGCTGCTGGGAGAGATTTCCCTTTCTCTTCTTTGTTCCCACAGCTCATGGGTTCAGCTTCGGATTTGGCCCCACCTCTGCATGTAGGTCACCCTCAGGCATGTGTTCCTGCCCAGACAGGGCAGGGTTAAAGCAGCAGCTGACTAGGGGGCTCTGGCTCACTCATGCCACGGGGTGGGAGGAGCGGTGGGTGGGAGTGGTTAGATAGTTATAATTGGAATGCAGGGTGAGCCTGTGCCGGCAGAAGCCAGTGTGAATTGGCAACAGCCTGAGGCGCACTGTTTGTTCTCCTGGGAAGTTATCCCTGGATCATGGGACCCTGGCAGTGGCGTGTTGCACAGGCTCCCAGGCATGTAGATAGTGACCTGTGCTTGCATACAGGATTCCTGGTGGCTGCAGCAGCAGCCTTAGCATTTCATGCCCATCTCTGGAGTCTGAGCTGATAGCCGTGGCTCATGCCCATATCTGGAGCTCATTTAGGTGGTGCTCTGCTTTCTGTGGGCAGACAGGGAAGGAATCCCCTCTACTCGCACACCCCGAAACAATGGTCTCTTGCCTCTTCAGCAGGTCCAGACTTTCCCAGACTCCATCCCGGCTAGCTGTGACGCACTAGCCCCCTTCAGGCTGTGTTCACACAGCCAACCCCAGTCCTCTCCCTGGTATCTGCTCCCAGCCCCAACGTGCCCTGGCGGGTGAGCAGACAAGCCTCTCAGGCTGGTGAGTGCTGGTCGGCACCGATCCTCTGTGTGGGAATCTCTCCGCTTTGCCCTCTGCTCCCCTGTTGCTGCGCTCTCCTCCAAGCTTCCCCCCCCCCGCCCACTCCCCCGTCTCTGCCAGTGAAGGGACTTCCTAGTGTGTGGAAACTTTTCCTCCTTCACAGCTCCCTCCCAGAGGTGCAGGTCCTGTCCCTATTCTTTTGTCTTTTTCTTTTTTCTTTTGCCCTACAGAGGTATGTGGCGATTTTCTTGCCTTTTGGGAAGTCTGAGGTCCTCTGCCAGCATTCAGTAGGTGTTCTGTAGGAGTTGTTCCACATGTAGACGTATTTTTGATGTATTTGTGGGGAGGAGGGTGATCTCCACATCTTAATCCTCCGCCATCTTGAAGGTCCCCTCCCACCATATGCATCTTTTCCATAAGGTTATTCGTACAGTATCAAACCTTAAAAAGTCATCAGCATAATAGAGATTCCATGCAATGAGGTATTGAAATTTAGAGATTTTTTAAAGTAATGGAAATTCAGTTTCAGTAGAATTTTAAACATGGCCTTTCTATTCTCATCTTTGATTCTTCAGAAATTTTATATACAAATTTTTTTTTCTCTGTCAAAGACTTATTTTAATAAAGTATATGCAGACGGAAAAATTCTACATTCTGATAGACATTTAGAAATCTCATTAATATAATGATTTCATGTTAATGATGTGACTACTGATGCATTCTATTTATGGCAATAGGCAGATGACTAGGACCAGTTATCTCATTAAGCACAGTATTAGAAGTGCCTTAACACCCACCTCCCCCACATCCCCAAACCCACATCCAAGTATATTTTATAGATATACATTTTTCAAGTTTCACAAAGGGTAAGTAGATCGCTCACTCTTCCTTAAAAATGTCTTTTACTTATTATGCTTAACTTTCATGACATGAATAAAAATTTAAAATAGCTGATAAGCTTAACCAATAATAATAGACAAGTCAAATACTGCATTAGTAGTAAATAACAATACAGTGTTTAGTACTAAATTAAAGTTACTTGGTACCTACATGAAGGCAAAAATCAAAATATTCAGATTCTCTCATTTAGTCTTTTACTTCCTTCCCTCTCTTAACCATAGTCTTCATAGGTAAATATAAATGGAATAAATAAGCCTACCTTTCAAATTAAGATTAAGAAGTATAGAAACACTTCTAGCATAAAGGATAGTCAATTTATTACGCAGTAAATGGAATGGATATCACACATGCCAAAAAAACACACTCTCACTTATTTCAAAATTTAACAGCATTGTACTGTGCATTCTAACTCCCCAAACATAAACCATTTAAACTTAAAATAGTACATGGAATTTTTGTATATATCAAAGAATAATTTTTTAAAGAAAAGCAACTTCCTTTGAAATGAAGATAGGTGAATCCAGACATACTTTTCTCAATATAAGTATCCATCACTTTACATCCTACACCATTGATTCAAAGGTTCAGCTGTGATTTCATTACAGAAATCTTCATGAAATGAGTTCAACGATTTGAGGGTTCATACCTGATATAATTTATTCCTTAGAGGGCCAAAGAGTTTTCCTAGAAACAAGTTATGCACTGAATTTGACTGATGCCCATTTTTATTTTTGATATGTCTCTTTTATGAGTGCTGTTTCAATAAGGATAAGACCATATATTTGGTTTCTTTTTATAGTTTAGGTACTTTCTGCCCAGCTGAAGATACTCCATCTGGGAATTACTTTCTCACTGAGCCACCTTGTTAGGACCTGTGTACCTGAATACAGCCAGAGCTTCTGAGTCCCATGATGAACACTTGTCCCCTGTCCCCAGGATGTCAGAACCTGGAACTCAGTGAGTGCATCTAGCCACCCTTATACAGCAACTAAAACTTTAAGATTTAAAACTCTAGAGCTATTGGTAGCCTTGGCCATATTTTCTGCAGCCTTCAACAATACAGGTGACAAAGCTAGTACACATGACAAAACCAGAGAGAGGCCAAACACACACAGAATTCTAACAGTATACTCATATCCCTGAACACGTAATTACTTTTATTCTAATGTAGGTAGAAGATGTGTTAAATAAGGAGAAAAATTCAATTTTGAATTGTTTTTGAATTAATGTATTTGTTATAAATTTTCTCAATTAAAAATACATTAACACATATTTTGTGTTACTGTTTTTTTAACTGAGAAAATTTATAACATATATGTATAACTGATTCAATTTTCTGTACACCTGAAGCTAACACTACCTTGTAAATCAACTATATTTCAATTAAAAAAAACCATTAAGACTGAATTATCTGCAGTGTTGTTCATGATAGAGGGAGAAGGCACATGACACTTTTTGGATGTTCAAATACTGATATATTATTATTGTGTTTAAAAAGATAGAAACCAATGACAAACACCTTCCAGGACTCTGGTCTCCAAACAGTACATGGCATGGAGGTGTTACATACATTTTTCAAGTGCTTCTCATATCCCGAAGCTTTATGAATAGTGAATCGCATGTATGAAGATCTTCTAATATATCACTGAGGTAAAGTCTTTACACATATTACTTCATTTAGTCTCCATAACAGCTTTTTGAGGTAGTAATAATTATCTCCATCTTAGAGTTGAAGAATCTGAATTTTAGGTAGAAGGTACAGCGGCAAAATTCAAACCCTGGTTTGACTGAATTCAATGTCCAAGCTTTTACGTATTGTATTGCACAATCTCAAAATTCTTTATCCCCAGAGGCAATATGGTGGCTTGGATTGGCAAGCAAACAGATTGGGAGTTTCACCTGACTCCTACCATTTAGGCTCTGAAAAACTGGCTAAAAAAGTTTAAGTAGCAGAGTGAGAATTTCAGCTCAGCTATGCCCCAGGCTTATTCATTGTGAACCATAAAGACTCCTCAGGAAAATACGACTCAGCTTTTTCAATACACTCCTTGGAAATGCATTAAAATGTTTATGCATGTTTCTCTATCTGGAAATACGTAAAAGAGACCACCAAAAAAGATCTTTAGCAAAAGCTAAAAGGGGCAAGGGATGCTTCCTCGAGAAAAAGAATCACCTATGAATAAGAAATCTAAACAAAATTAAGTGACTATTTTAAAGCGGTGTTATGTTTAACCCCAGGAATAAAGTCGATTGTGATATCTATTTACGGTGTGTTTGGTGTTGTGTTATGATCCTGACATGCTTTTATTTTATATAATCTTCACAGCAGTTTATGATGTATGTAGTGTTATTTTACCCATTTTACAAATGATTTAATAGAAGCTGGAGTAGGTTAAATAATGTATCTGAATTCCAGAAAATAAATTTTATGTGTGTATATATATATATATATATACACACCACATTTTACATATAAAAGTGAAAAATTTGGGTAGGATTTAATACACAACAATTAGGGTGACTTCTTTTCATCCAATTTCCATCCAATTTATTATAATATTTCAGCTCATTAAATTAATCTTGTATTTATAATATTAAATTATATTTAATTTGCCAATAAGCCTACACTCTTTAAAACCTAGATTATATTTATCATTACAAAATAAGAAAGCTAAACCTGTCTGATTTATTATTACTATGAGATTTACTTTATTACCCAACTGATGATGTTAAAACCAAAATGAACCAGCCATGCTGCAATCAGGTCAAAATGGTTACAGTGTTCTCTGCCTGATTTCTTCGACAATAAATGTGGATATGATGAAAATCTTCCAATGGTCCTGTATGTTCCTCACTCTAATTTTGTTCTTAGTGAGAGCAGAAAGTTTCATCAAATAAAGAAAAAAATTTTAATTGAAATGTTTCTTAAAAAAAACGTAACGTTAACATTGTAGTATTACTTCTGCCACTATAATTCCCAATACACTGTTAACCAGCAAAAGAAGTCACTTTTTACATTGCAAATGGAAATACTCCCAAATTCACTACCACAGCTTCTAGGATGAACACTCCACTGGTGAGTATAGGTGTGTGCGTGTGTGCGTGCGTGCATGTGTATGTGTGTGGCTTTTGGTCAAAGTACATCAATGTAATAACAACCAAATAACAAATAACAAATAACAAATGTAGGGTTCCCACCTGCAGAGAACTATCATGCTGAAAGTGTTTTATTTGGAAAATTCAGTTCTGTGTTACTGCAATACCAAAACTTTTTTGGATGATGATGGCTTTTGTAGGACAGATTTTAAATGCAATTTGTCCAGGTTCAGATAATTTACTGGGTAAATAACTCTCCCATGCTTAATAGAATTGTCACCATAGCAAAGAAATACACAGAAAAAAATAAGTAAAAAAAAGTGTATTTTATAAAATCAGAGGCAAGATTTAGAATGAAAAAACTAAGATTTTATTATCTTTGCCCAAAGTCTGTGATTTGCCTCCACTGGAAGAAAGAATTCTTTAAATATTACCTATACACATTTTTACAGTTAAAATCTCAACATAAGTAACACTATTTAAATCCAAAATGGCAAATTGAATGAAGAACATCATATATAAAAATCCAAGATACACAATGTTTTGTTGAATCAATATATCTGTGAAATCTAAGTATGATAAGTATTATTAAAGTTTATCACTCAAGCTACTTGTTAGAAAGGAAGTCAAAATAAATTAAAAAAAACCCAACAAATTGGGAGAATTACCTTATGAATAGACAGAAAACTTTAAAATTGTTTCTTACTCTCAATAGTTGAAATTATTAATTCAAGTGAATTAAATTGAGTAAAATAAATTGATATGTATAATGCCTTGTGACGTATGATTGAAGGAGGACATTTTACATCTGGGAGAATGAAGGGTAAGCAGAGATAAGATAATAAAATAAGATAATTAAGTAAGATTAAATAATTAAATAAGATAAACTAAAAAGACTGCTTTCCTGTTTTCTGTCCTGAGAAAGCAGTGCTACTTTTAGGCCCAGGTGAAAAGGTAATTTTTAATATTCTGATATCATCTAAAAGTTTTCACATATTAAAAATCCAGGGACCCGGAGAGAAGATGGCGGAAGAGTAAGACGTGGAGATCACCTTCCTCCCAACAAATACATCAGAAATACATCTACATGTGGAACAGCTCCTACAGAACACCTACTGAATGCTGGCAGAAGGCCTCAGACCTCCCCAAAGGCAAGCAACTCCCCACGTACCTGGGTAGGGCAAAAGAAAAAAGAAAAAACAGAGACAAAGGAATAGGGACGGGACCTGCACCAGTGGGAGGGAGCCGTGAACGAGGAAAGGTTTCCATGCACTAGGAAGCCCCTTCGCGGGCAGAGACTGCGGGTGGCAGAGGGGGGAGCTCCGGAGCCGCGGAGGAGAGTGCAGCCACAGGGGTGCGGAGGGCAAAGCGGAGAGATTCCCACACGGAGGATCGGTGCTGAGCAGCACTCACCAGCCCGACAGGCTTGTCTGCTCCCCCGCCGGGGCGGGCGGGGCTGGGAGCTGAGGCTCGGGCTTCGGTCGGATCGCAGGGAGAGGACTGGGGTTGGCGGCATGAACACAGCCTGAAGGGGCTAGTGCACCACAGCTAGCCGGGAGGGAGTCCGGGAAAAAGTATGGAGCTGCCGAAGAGGCAAGAGACTTTTTCTTCCCTCTTTGTTTCCTGGTGCGCGAGGAGAGGGGATTCAGAGCACCGCCTAAACGAGCTCCAGAAACGGGTGCGAGCCGCGGCTATCAGCCCGGATCCCACAGCAATAGGGGCGCAGAGGAAAAAACGGAGAGACTCCCGCACAGAGGCTCGGTGCCGAGCAGCACTCAGCAGCCCGACAGGCTTGTCTGCTCCCCCGCCGGGGCGGGCGGGGGATGGGAGCTGAGGCTCGGGCTTCAGTCGGATCACAGGGAGAGGACTGGGGTTGAAGGCATGAACACAGCCTGAAGGGGTTAGCGCACCACAGCTGGCTGGGAGGGAGACCGGGAAAAAGTCTGCAGCTGCCGAAGAGGCAAGAGACTTTTTCTTGCCTCTTTGTTTCGCGGCGCGCAAGGAGAGGGGATTCAGAGCGCCGCCTAAACGAACTCCAGAGACGGGCGCGAGCCGCTAAGGCTGCTGCTGCTGCCACCAAAAAGCCTGTGTGCGAGCACAGGTCACTCTCCACACCGCCCCTCCCGGGAGCCGGTGCAGCCCGCCACTGCCAGGGTCCCGTGATCCAGGGACAACTTCCCCGGGAGAACGCACGGCGCGCCTCAGGCTGGTGCAACGTCACACCGGCCTCTGCCGCCGCAGGCTCGCCCTGCATCTGTACCCCTCCCTCCCCCCGCCTGAGTGAGCCAGAGCCCCCGAAGCAGCTGCTCCTTTAACCCCGTTCTGTCTGGGCGGGGAACAGACGCCCTCAGGAGACCTACACGCAGAGGCGGGTCCAAATCCAAAGCTGAACCCCGGGAGCTGTGCGAACAAAGAAGAGAAAGGGAAATCTCTCCCAGCAGCCTCAGAAGCAGCCTCAGAAACTCCACAAACAACTTGATGTGCCTGCATCTGTTGAATACCTGAATAGACAACGAATCATCCCAAATTCAGGAGGTGGACTTTGGGAGCAGGATATATTAATTTTTCCCCTGTTCCTTTTTTTGTGAGTGTATATGTGTATGCTTCTGGGTGAGATTTTGTCTGTATAGCTTTGCTTTATAATAGCTTTATTTTACTTCACTATATTATAGCCTCTTTCTTTCTTTCTCTCTTCCTTTCTTCTTTCTTTCTTTCTTTCTTTCTTTCTTTCTTTCTTTCTTTCTTTCTTTCTTTCTTTCTTTTCTTTCTTTCTTTCTTTCTTTCTATTTCTTCTGCCTTTTACTCTGAGCCGTGTGGATGAAAGGCTTTTGGTGCTCCAGCCAGGCATCAGGGCCGTGCCTCTGAGCTGGGAGAGCCAACTTCAGGACACTGGTCCACAAGAGACCTCCCAGCTCCACGTAATACCAAACGGCAAAAATCTCTCAGAGATCTCCATCTCAACATCAAGACCCAGCTTCACTCAACGACCAGCAAGCTACAGTGCTGGACACCCTATGCCAAACAACTAGCAAGACAGGAACACAGCCCCATCCATTAGCAGAGAGGCTGCCTAAAATCATAATAAGGCCACAGACACCCCAAAATACACCACCAGACGTGGACGTGCCCACCAGAAAGACAAGATCCAGCCTCATCCACCAGAACTCAGGCACTAGTTCCCTCCACCAGGAAGCCTACACAACCCACTGAACCAACCTTAGCCACTGGGGACAGATACCAAAAACAACGGGAACTACGAACCTGCAGCCTGTGAAAAGTAGACCCCAAACACAGTAAGATAAGCAAAATGAGAAGACAGAAAAACACACAGCAGATGAAGGAGCAGGGTCAAAACACACCAGACCTAACAAATGAAGAGGAAATAGGTAGTCTACCTGAAAAAGAATTCAGAATAATGATAGTAAGGATGATCCAAAATCTTGGAAATAGAATAGACAAAATGCAAGAAACATTTAACAAGGACGTAGAAGAACTAAAGAGGAACCAAGCAACGATGAAAAACACAATAAATGAAATTAAAAATACTCTAGACGGGATCAATAGCAGAATAACTGAGGCAGAAGAATGGATTAGTGGAAGATAAAATGGTGGAAATAACTACTGCAGAGCAGGATAAAGAAAAAAGAATGAAAAGAACTGAGGACAGTCTCAGAGACCTCTGGGACAACATTAAACGCACCAACATTCGAATTATAGGGGTCCCAGAAGAAGAAGAGAAAAAGAAAGGGACTGAGAAAATATTTGAAGAGATTATAGTTGAAAACTTCCCTAATATGGGAAAGGAAATAGTTAATCAAGTCCTGGAAGCACAGAGAGTCCCATACAGGATAAACCCAAGGAGAAACACGCCAAGACACATATTAATCAAACTGTCAAAAATTAAATATAAAGAAAACATATTAAAAGCAGCAAGGGAAAAACAACAAATAACACACAAGGGAATCCCCATAAGGTTAACATCTGATCTTTCAGCAGAAACTCTGCAAGCCAGAAGGGAGTGGCAGGATATACTTAAAGTCATGAAGGAGAAAAACCTACAGCCAAGATTACTCTACCCAGCAAGGATCTCATTCAGATGTGAGGGAGAAATTAAAACCTTTACAGACAAGCAAAAGCTGAGAGAGTTCAGCACCACCAAACCAGCTTTACAATAAATGCTAAAGGAACTTCTCTAGGCAAGAAACACAACAGAAGGAAAACACCTACAATAACAAACACAAAACATTTAAGAAAATGGGAATAGGAACATACATATTGATGATTACCTTGAATGTAAATGGATTAAATGCTCCCACCAAAAGACACAGACTGACTGAATGGATACAAAAACAAGACCCATATATATGCTGTCTACAAGAGACCCACTTCAGACCTAGAGACACATACAGACTGAAAGTGAGGGGATGGAAAAAGATATTCCATGCAAATGGAAATCAAAAGAAAGCTGGAGTAGCAATTCTCATATCAGACAAAATAGACTTTAAAATAAAGACTATTACAAGAGACAAAGAAGGACACTATATAATGATCAAGGGATCGATCCAAGAGGAAGGTATAACAATTGTAAATATTTATGCACCCAACACAGGAGCACCTCAATACATAAGGCAAATACTAACAGCCGTAAAAGGGGAAATCGATAACAACACAATCATAGTAGGGGACTTTAACACCCCACTTTCACCAATGGACAGATCATCCAAAATGAAAATAAATAAGGAAACACAAGCTTTAAATGATACATTAAACAAGATGGACTTAATTGATATTTATAGGACATTCCACCCAAAAACAACAGAATACACATTTTTCTCAAGTGCTCATGGAACATTCTCCAGGATAGATCATATCTTGGGTCACAAATCAAGCCTTGGTAAATTTAAGAAAATTGAAATCGTATCAAGTATCTTTTCCGACCACAACGCTATGAGACTAGAAATCAATTACAGGAAAAGATCTGTAAAAAATACAAACACATGGAGGCTACACAATACACTACTTAATAACGAAGTGATCACTGAAGAAATTAAAGGGGAAATCAAAAAATACCTAGAAACAAATGACAATGGAGACACGACGACCCAAAACCTATGGGACACAGCAAAAGCAGTGCTAAGAGGGAACTTTATAGCAATACAAGCCTACCTCAAGAAACAGGAAACATCTCGAATAAACAACCTAACCTTGCACCTAAAGCAATTAGAGAAAGAAGAACAAAAAAAACCCAAAGCTAGCAGAAGGAAAGAAATCATAAAGATTAGGTCAGAAATAAATGAAAAAGAAATGAAGGAAACAATAGCAAAAATCAATGAAACTAAAAGCTAGTTCTTTGCGAAGATAAACAAAATTGATAAACCATTAGCCAGACTCATCAAGAGAAAAAGGGAGAAGACTCAAATCAATAGAATTAGAAATGAAAAAGGAGAAGTAACCACTGACACTGCAGAAATACAAAAGATCATGAGAGATTACTACAAGCAACACTATGCCAATAAAATGGACAACCTGGAAGAAATGGACAGATTCTTAGAAATGCACAACCTGCCGAGACTGAACCAGGAAGAAATAGAAAATATGAACAGACCAATCACAAGCACTGAAATTGAAACTGTGATTAAAAACCTTCCAACAAACAAAAGCCCAGGACCAGATGGCTTCACAGGTGAATTCTATCAAACACTTAGAGAAGAGCTAACACCTATCCTTCTCAAACTCTTCCAAAATATTGCAGAGGGAGGAACACTCCCAAACTCATTCTACGAGGCCACCATCACCCTGATACCAAAACCAGACAAAGATGTCACAAAGAAAGAAAACCACAGGCCAATATCACTGATGAACATAGATGCAAAAATCCTCAACAAAATACTAGCAAACAGAATCCAACAGCACATTAAAAGGATCATACACCATGATCAAGTGGGGTTTATCCCAGGAATGCAAGGATTCTTCAATATACGCAAATCAATCAATGTGATACACCATATTAACAAATTGAAGGAGAAAAACCATATGATCATCTCAATAGATGCAGAGAAAGCTTTCGACAAAATTCAACACCCATTTATGATAAAAGCCCTGCAGAAAGTAGGCATAGAGGGAAATTTCCTCAACATAATAAAGGCCATATATGACAAACCCACAGCCAACATTGTCCTCAATGGTGGAAAACTGAAACCATTTCCACTAAGATCAGGAACAAGACAAGGTTGCCCACTCTCACCACTATTATTCAACATAGTTTTGGAAGTGTTAGCCACAGCAATCAGAGAAGACAAAGAAATAAAAGGAATCCAAATCGGAAAACAAGAAGTAAAGCTGTCACTGTTTGCAGATGACATGATACTATACATAGAGAATCCTAAAGATGCTACCAGAAAACTCCTAGAGCTAATCAATGAATTTGGTAAAGTAGCAGGATACAAAATTAATGCACAGAAATCTCTTGCATTTCTATACACTAATGATGAAAAATCTGAAAGTGAAATTAAGAAAACACTCCCGTTTACCACTGCAACAAAAAGAATAAAACATCTAGGAATAAACCTGCCTAAGGAGACAAAAGACCTGTATGCAGAAAATTATAAGACACTGATGAAAGAAATTAAAGATGATACAAATAGATTGAGAGATATACCATGTTCTTGGATTGGAAGAATCAACATTGTGAAAATGACTGTACTACCCAAAGCAATCTACAGATTCAATGCAATCCCTATCAAACTACCACTGGCATTTTTCACAGAACTAGAACAAAAAACTTCACAATTTGTATGGAAACACAAAAGACCCCGAATAGCCCAAGTAATCTTGAGAACGAAAAATGGAGCTGGGTGAATCAGGCTCCCTGACTTCAGACTATATTACAAAGCTACGGTAATCAAGACAGTTTGGTACTGGCACAAAAACAGAAATATAGATCAATGGAACAGGATAGAAAGCCCAGAGATAAACCCACACACATATGGTCACCTTATCTTTGATAAAGGAGTCAAGCATATACAGTGGAGAAAAGACAGCCTCTTCAATAAGTGGTGCTGGGAAAATTGGACAGGTACATGTAAAAGTATGAAATTAGAACACTCCCTGACACCATGCACAAAAATAAACTCAAAATGGATTAAAGACCTAAGTGTAAGGCCAGACACTATCAAACTCTTAGAGGAAAACATAGGCAGAACACTCTATGACATACATCACAGCAAGATTCTTTTTGACCCAGCTCCTAGAGAAATGGAAATAAGAACACAAATAAACAAATGGGACCTAATGAAACTTAAAAGCTTTTGCACAGCAAAGGAAACCATAAACAAGACCAAAAGACAACCATCAGAATGGGAGAAAATATCTGCAAATGAAGCAACTGACAAAGGATTAATCTCCAAGATTTACAAGCAGCTCATGCAGCTCAATAACAAAAAAACGAACAACCCAATCCAAAAATGGGCAGAAGACCTAAACAGACATTTCTCCAAAGAAGATATACAGATTGCCAACAGACACATGAAAGAATGCTCAACATCATTAATCATTAGAGAAATGCAAATCAAAACTACAATGAGATATCATCTCACACCGGTCAGAATGGCCATCATCAAAAAATCTAGAAACAATAAATGCTGGAGAGGGTGTGGAGGAAAGGGAACACTCTTGCACTGTTGGTGGGAATGTAAATTGATACAGCCACTATGGAGAACAGTATGGAGGTTCCTTAAAAAACTACAAATAGAACTACCATATGACCCAGCAATCCCACTACTGGGCATATACCCTGAGAAAACCATAGTTCAAAAAGAGTCATGTACCAAAATGTTCATTGCAGCTCTATTTACAATAGCCAGGACATGGAAGCAACCTAAATGTCCATCGACAGATGAATGGATAAAGAAGATGTGGCACCTATATACAATGGAATATTACTCAGCCATAAAAAGAAATGAAATGGAGGTATTTGTAATGAGGTGGATGGAGTTAGAGTCTGTCATACGGAGTGAAGTAAGTCAGAAAGAGAAAAACAAATACAGTATGCTAACACATATATATGGAATCTAAGGGGAAAAAAAAAAAAAAGGCCATGAAGAACCTAGTGGCAAGACGGGAATAAAGACACAGACCTACTAGAGAATGGACTTGAGGATATGGGGAGGGGGAGGGGTGAGATGTGACAGGGTGAGAGAGTGTCATGGACATATATACACTACCAAATGTAAAATAGATAGCTAGTGGGAAGCAGCCGCATAGCACAGGGAGATCAGCTTGGTGCTTTGTGACCACCTAGAGGGGTGGGATGGGGAGGGTGGGAGGGAGGGAGATGCAAGAGGGAAGAGATATGGGAACATATGTATATGTATAATTGATTCACTTTGTTATAAAGCAGAAACTGACACACCATTGTAAAGCAATTATACTTCAATAAAGATGTTTAAAAAAAAATCCACAGAAATATTTATTTTAATGGCGAGAGAATACAAAAAAATACCTTTAGAATCTAGTGGAGTAGGAGAGCTGATTAAGATTTACTTTGCTGGAGCAAACAGAGGACAATTTTCCTCCCATTTCTCCCTCAATAGGTAGAAATGTAAGAGCTTTCTCTCTAAGGAACTAGGGAGAGAGCTGTCTTTATTTCTCACTCTTATTATCATGGGAGATCTCAGACATTCATTTTCTTGCCATTGTAGAATATTTATCAACGTAGCTTTCAAGAATCTTATTTTTTTAAGACTTTAAAACACATTAAACAAGAAAGAAGACAGGTATTTAGTGATGCCATGATGCAACGTGAGTAAAAGCTCATCTGATTATACACTAGAATACTGAAAGCACCGTAAAAGATGTTATCTCCAGGCAACACCTTTAATCAAGTTAGCTACATTTATTTAAATCGAGAAGAATCACTTCCATACAAAGCAAAACAGCCTTGCAAAATGTGTATTACTATAAGTGCCTATTCAAGTTCATGGTTTGTTAACTGAATTCTTTTCTCTTTCCCTCCCTTTGTATGAATAGAACAGATTATGTCTAATTGAAAACAGCAGTCAGAAAGTAATCAGGCTGACATGGTTAATAGCAGGAGTTTCTATTGAAGCATCATCACAAACTAAATTAATATGACATTTCTTTACTAAATATGAAATCTGCTGCTGTTATCAAATGTACAAGTCTCCTTTTTAAATTGGACATAAAAGTAAGAAAAATTAACAGATTTTAAGATATTTTTCTTGGTGTGAGCCTATCTTTAAGTAAATACATTTTCAACGTATTGTTCTTAATATCTTTGTATATCTTGTTTAAAATCATCAATAAAAAGTGTGAGCAGATCAGTGATAGAGAGGGACACGTTTTCTCTCTCCAGGTAGTTTGGTGAATTTTCACATGACATATATTTTATAAAGAAAATTTAAAAGTCGGTGACTTCCTAAAGTAGCACTATGCACTTAAAAGAATGGAATCAGTAGTAGGAGTCATTATAAAAAATATTTACTAGTCCATTTACCAGTGGGATCTAGAGTATTTTTGGCATCTATATTCTGGTAAAAAGTAAAGCCAATTATTTATTATATATTGAACATAATGGTAATAAAATCATAAAGACCACAATAAGCACTGTAATCTGATATAAAAATCACACCTAACATTTACACAGTACATATGTTAGGATCTAGACTATTCTGTTTCCCTTAGTTACAGAGATGGACAGTTTGGTCTACAGTTAGTTCCTCAATTCCCGTCCCCTCCCCCGACCCCTTTCCCATTTAATAGTAGCTGTGCAGTTTGGGAAGGTCTGATTGACTTGAGGCGTTCAGGTGTAGTATTGCCTGAGAAGAGGCACTGGTTCTGAGGTGGGCCAAGCATTTAAAATCTTAGGGGATTTTAGGATACGGTGGAACTGTTGTCAGTGTTTTGCTACAAGGAGAGGAGCCAAAGTAAAAAAAATAAAATAAAAAATTCAAACACAAAGAATAAAAACAAGATAAAGAGATTTACTACATATTATTTGTAAGAGACATTGCAGTAGCTTTCAAGAAAAGATGTCTTCAAATATGCATACACTACGTACACTGTGCACTGCGTACACTGTTGATATTTCCTCACTTTTGAGGAGTCTCAAGGCCCTCACTCCTTACCATCCCACTTTAAAATAAGTCAGATTCCTGGAATATGATGCTCCACTCCCTTAGTCCACTCCCTGGTCTGGCTGATAAAATTACAGAATATCATAATGAGTCCACAGTTAGTGGAGCACCAGAATGGGACGTGCCGTTTGTATGGCTTCCTTCTTCTCATGATCCAAAGTGAAAACGTAGAGAGGACTCACTGTCTGAGTGGTCTCTCTTTCTCTCTCTTGCCACTGAGTGAGAGCTAAGCCTGGCTTTATGGTTCCAGATTGAGAGGTTCAAGGCAGACAACTTGTACCAGCTGCAATGGGGCAATCACTTCCCCCGGTACGTGTGCTGCTCTGGCACAGGAAGGCATACACAAGACTGCACTGTCCTTGCATACAAATGGGCTGCTCTAAGGCTGGTTATCTTCAAAACAGAAATAGATGAAGCAGACCTTATCTACACTTTCCATTCAGGATGACCTAACATAGGGGAAAAGTTTTTTTTTCTGAGATCAGCTCATGTCAATAGAGTTCTGTATTAAACTTTGAAGCCAAAGTTCTAGCTAATATAACTGACATTCTGTCCTTGATTATATCTTAGGGGCCTCAAAGAGAGAAAGAAGTAGTTCTGGCCAATAGCTAAATCTGATTACCCTTATATCCCCTTGACAAATGTATGACTTTAAGAAGACCCTCATGTACTTCTAATATTTGAAACAACAGGTCCCAATGAGGGCTGCAGTGGTTACCCCACATAGAATTACGATCTTCCCCTTCTCACCACTGTCATTACTGATTGTTTTAACCTGCTCTACACTTTTTTTTTCATAACAGATACCACAATTAACATTACATATATATTATATATAATGCTATATAATATATATTGCTTATTTTTCTATCTCTCCTTCCATTAAATCTAAGTTCCATGAGGGGGAGTTTCTTTGTTTTATTTACAGATGCACTCTAGGAATCTAGAATAATGTCTGGCACATTATAGGTGCCCAATAAATATTTGTAGAAAGAATTATTAGTCAATAGTTTTTGAGCTACAGTTCTTCAATTGCAGAATACTCAAAGATTGCATTTAAGAAACTTACATTTATAAACCTTAATATTATGTTGGATCTCAAAATGAGTTTTAATGTTTCTATGTCTTATTCACAATGTTTATTCAAAGTACATTTGAGAATATATTTCCTGCATTTTTTTTTTGGTCTTGTCTCACTTGTACCATTGACTCATTTTTTTTCAAAATCTTTCTTTGGATGGATTCAGTATAATAGAATTCAAACTGTTGTTTGAACTGGTTAAAAAAAAAAAACTAGGCTGCTGTTCGTTTGTGGCTATGGTTTTGGTGATCTCTACTGTGTATTGATTTTCACATTAAACTGCACTTTCTATTTGTTGTTATTGAAAACATTAGCAAACAAACTGACTTAGGGGGCATAAATCCAAATGAACAATTAAGTAGCTCTACTGATTGGCTTTTTTAAGTGTTCCCTACTTTTTTCATAAAACTCTAGGGAAGGTTCACATGTCTCCTCACAAGCAGGAAGTGCAAAGGAACAGTATTTTATAACTGCCTGTGAGAGTCTTCTTGTTATACGCTCTTAACAGCAATTTTTAAGCCCTCAATTTCTATGAGTAATGACTCTTGATAAGCCCTTATTCGTAAGTGATATGACCATGCAGGAAAATATATACAAAGGAATAATTTAGTATTGAATGAGGTTCACATAAACTTCTACATCAGGTCCATGACTTGTTAGTAAAATTCACCTCCAATATAGCTCTGCCAAGGGCCCTGACTACACATAACTGGGATGAATGCTTTACAAACAAAATTACAGATGCAGTCTGTGTCCTCTACAGACATGGAAAACAGGTACTCTGCAATGTATAGGACATAAATAAGAGAGAAAAAAGGAGATGAACATTACACTGGGGGAAAATTCAGGATAATTCCATTTTAGTGCATTAAGACCAAGCTCAAGATAACCACATAAATGTGTAGTTCAAAGAAAATCATCACATAAATTCTAAGATAATTTTACTAAGAAGAGTTAAACTGTGACCTAACTATTCAGAAAGGAGCTGCTCATGATCATATTTTAGTAACTATTTATCTGTGGAGACTGGCATCACTGTGAGAGACATACAGGCTGGACTAAGTTGTGATAGGCATGCAGGATTCTACTAGAAATCATTTTAGTGGAAGAACCAACTTTCAGAGGCCTTCCATATGCTGCTTTCTCCTTTCTCACAATACTACCTATGTCTCTACTCTAGTCATTTGTCTAATTCATTTTCTTTATTCTCAGAGCTGTCTTCATTGTCTACATATGCAAGGTGATCAGTAAATGGTGATGGAAAGAATTATCCTTTGTGTTCAAAAATAATAAACCTTTGACTCAGATGGGTGAAAACGTAACTAATATACTTTTTCAACATTCAGGAGATGTATCTGGAATTGTTCTGATGTTAATATTATTTCATGAAATCTCACAAATTGTAAAAATCCGAGAATAAAGAGTATCACACTGGTAAGTATAACACTCCAACAAAATGTTGCTATTACAAACTTGTAAAATTGCAGAATATTTACTTTATCTGTTTGAGATAATGGAATTACTTCTGGAAATATCCACATGTCCCAAGCATATCTAAGTCTTTCTTTCCTTCTGCACTTAACTCACCATTCAATTCATTATGTCATCTGCTTTTTCAACTATAGCTCTTTCTACCCAGGTGCCACCATTTTTTTAGGCTACTTCCAGGGCTGCCTGGCTTTCTGAAAGAGAGGTGTGGATGGAACCAGTATAGACATTCTTTCTTCTTCTCCACTTACACCTGAGGGTTCATGGAATATATATCTTAGAGTAGTCTGGACTCCTACAATATAAATCTTTTCTTTAAAATTAAACAATCACTGCCTGTTACATAAAAATGTGGCAGAAATAACTTTCCAGACCAACCTCTGTTTTGAGTACAATAGAGAGAATGGAGTACACTTTTGGTTCCATAACAATACTAACCAGCTAAAAGAACTGCATGTCAAAACATAATCAGAACCTAAAAATATCATTTTGTTAATAAACCTTAAGATCCCTAGCAAATGGTCACAGATTTGACTTTACTATTATCTTATGAAAATATGTGCCCATTTATAAGGATCTATCAACTGAGTGGTAACTGTAATATGGAAATCACAATTTAGTAAGCAAATACAACTAAAACTTTCCATACTAATTGCTTTAAACGTGTTAAATTTGATTTAAGTGTGAAGATGCTTTAAAAGTGTCGATTCTCCCGGTAACTCTAGGAATGTTCTCTTTCTATGGAGTATATAGAAATGTTTCTATATATCCCATTATGCCCACTTCCAGTAACTTTGTTATTGTTTTCACACAACAGTTTTATATATTGTTTTAAATTCTTCAATTTATTATATTACAGGTGTTCCAAATTGAATTGTTTTTAAACATATTGAATGCCCAGCTGATTTTTCACATTAGGAGTAATAAGAAACTACTAGGATTCTTCATTACTAACAAGAGTCTAAATACAATGATAACAAAATTTCATAAGTCAATTATATGTTCCATTTAAAGATTTTAAAAATTTAAAATCCAGTAGCTTTAATTTTTTCTACATGATTGTTTACTGTAGCTACTTTCTTTTACTTATATGGCTGATAAAGTGTAACTGTGTTTATTTCTCTCCCTATGCACATATTCGGATATGCTAACTTTACAGAAGCATATACAGTCATTCACCGAGCTTGCAAAAGCTTGTATGTAGAATATGTGCCAACGTCTTGTAACAAGTTCTTCCTGTACGGTGTGGTGCTTAAGAGAGTGACATCCATGGGGGTTAATCTCAGGAATCCTTTGGCAGTCCTCACAGCTTCCTCCCTGCACTGTGGGATTGCCCATATTCCTCAACTCCATTGTAAGTGCTGAAATTCCTTTTTCAGCCAAGTCACCTTCTTGTCTGATCACTTTACAGGTTTTAGCATTCTCCCCTCTCTTCAATAATTTCCTAACATAAGACAATTACTGCTAAGGACAAAAGCCACAGACAAATATTCTCAAGTGGTATCCAGTTAGAAGTTTAATCATTCCTGAGAAATCTAGGATACCAATCAAAGTGTGAAATTTCATATTAAAAATTCAGTGCCTTGGACATTGTGCAATGCTGCAGTAAGCTCTGCCTTACACATTAAAATATGTGATAGGTGCACAGTCAAATAATATTTCATATAACTAACCTAGACATTAAATAATTTATTTCTCATTTCTTTATTTTCTTAGAAAATTTTTTTACAGTTGAAATGCAATTAATATTTTTAAAAATTAAAGTACACCTCTTTGGGGAATATTATGCATCTGTTAGAAGACTGTATATTTACATATACTGACAACCAAAACGCTGCCAAAAAAAGTATACTATAATCACATTCACATAAAAAAATACATAGATCTATTTCCGTGTGTGTGTATGTAAAACTCTATTTGTAAATGAACAGTAAGTGTTCTGGAAGGATTTCATACCTGAGAAACCAGGTTGCCTCTGGGAAGAAAACTGGAGACAAGTGAAAAGTAAACTATTTTTTTCTGATTGTTTGAACGCTTACCAAAAAGAGAAAAAAAGTAAAAAAGAACTTAGAAAAAAATTCTATTTTACTTTTATTTTTCTGTTTGAGGTTGTTTTCTGAATCTTAGGTTCTTAAAGCTTCATTTCCCTTTGGAGTCAGTCTCAAAACAACCAGAGTATATTTTATATTTTAGTACAGTTTTGGAAACGAAGTTTATCCCACAAAATATCAAATGATCTTTAACTAAAAGTCCAGACTATGCCCTTCCACATGACATGGAGTAAACAGCCTCTAATGACTTCTTGCTTAAGAAGGTAACAGGTAAGCTGTTAACATTCTGGGAGAGTCCGGAATGTTAACTGGACTTGATCACCTTGTGTATCAAAGTGACAGATCTACAGCCGCTGTGACAGTATTTCAGCTCACAAGCATCCATGGCCAATTAATCCCTTATGAATCGGACCAGAGTTAGCCAGTTGTGACAGCTCTGGAAGTGTGTCAACTCTCCTTCATAAAGGACACCACAGTATTTAAACTCACTTTAGTGAAAGTCCACAAAGACGTCTTAATACAACTGCTTCAGGGGTATTTTTTTTTTATTTTAAAGGAATGTGTTGGATTTGAGGCTGATGCTTTTTTTTTTTTTTAAATTAATTAATTTTATTTTTACTTTTGGCTGTGTTGGGTCTTTGTTTCTGTGCGAGGGCTTTCTCTAGTTGTGGCAAGCGAGGGCCACTCTTCATCGCGGTGCACGGGCCTCTCACTATCGCGGCCTCTCTTGTTGCGGAGCACAGGCTCCAGACGCGCAGGCTCAGTAGTTGTGGCTCACGGGCTTAGTTGCTCCGCGGCATGTGGAATCTTCCCGGACCAGGGCTCGAACCCGTGTCCCTTGCATTAGCAGGCAGACTCTCAACCACTGCGCCACCAGGGAAGCCGTTCAGGGCTATTTTAAAAGGCATAAAGGTTAGAACTCCACAATGAGGGCCAGGTCCCAGGATCAAAAGAGCAAAGCAGTCATGAAGACTTGACTCTGGGACAAATTTCCTTTTTATTTAAAAACTTGTAATTAGAAACATTTTTCTAAGAAAATCATTAGCTCTTGAGTGGCGTTTTAAAGTTTGCAATAGAGTTTCAAGTATATTTTCATTGCACAATGCATCGAGTTTAACTTCTCTTTTCATGACAAGCACAACTGCTCTCAAATTGAGGGGGAGATGTATAGTTTTGTGTTTCAAAGATTTCAGACCCCATATGCAAACAAATCATCCTTATGCCCAGAAATAATGATATTACTTGCGGCTTTGTTACCTTCACCGAATAACCAGAGCATGATGGGAATAAGGTAATCCCTGCATATTCATTTATACTCAGTAAGTAAATAAAGGAGGAAATCACTAAATAATACTATTTGATAAATAATTCAAAGACATTGTCAATTAACAACATGATGGAAGAACTGCTGTTTGATAAAGACTTGTGGGGATTTAACTTCTGTTAATCAATGAAAATCATGAAAATATCTGTCCTTCTTTTAAAACTATATTGGGGGAAAGTATATATCCTCAGATGTATTTGCTGGCCTTAATAATGTATGCACTAGAATATAAACATCATTTAACAAAAAATTTTATGAGTGGATTTTATAACCAGAGAATGACATGTAACCCTCATTTAACCTGTTTGTAGTGTGCAATTGGCAAATTATTTTTATAGCTTAAACAATAAATATTTACCTGTGGGACTAATTCAAATTTCAATAAAATTTGTAAACGCTTCCTATATTCTGTGGGGATAGTGGATAGAGTACTAGTTATATATTCTCTAAAAACACATCCAACTAACAGTTACTGAGTGTACTGCCTTACAGGAATCATCTCTAATGTTGCAATATTTGGGACTTATTTATACTATAAAGCTTATTCACTGTTCATCTGAAATTCAAGTTTAACTGAGGGCTCTGTATTCTTATTTGCTAAATCTGGCAACCTGAGTCATCTTAGTGAATTCAAAAAAGCACAGAAACTCAGGGTATATTTGGAGGACTTTTAGTTCAAAGTTTTTCTTAAACTTTCAGATGTCAAATGTAGGTTATAAGAAGTAGGGGGGATGGTGAAGATAAGTTGCAGGAAGATCCAATCATTAATATAAAGCTATTATTTTCACAGAGTAATGCCCTAATCATCAATTTTTATCCATTTATGTAATTAGTATAATTAAAGATAATTATTCTGTCACAGTGCTTTCATGGTCTTCATTAATTCAAATATATAATTGCATGAATTTTGGTCAGCTGGAAAAGGGAGATTTAAGAATTCACACCCAGGGACTTCCCTGGTGGCACAGTGGTTAAGAATCCGCCTGCCAGTGTAGGGGACACGGTTCGATCCCTGATCCCGGAAGATCCCACATGCTGCAGAGCAACTAAGCCTGTGAGCCGCAACTACTGAGCCTGCGCTCTAGAGTCCGAGAGCCACAAATACTGAACCCACGTGCTGCAACTACTGAGCCTGCACTCTGGAGCCTGAGAGCCACAACTACTGAAGCCCGCACACCTAGAGCCCGTGCTCCATAACAAGAGAAGCCACCGCAGTGAGAAGCCCGTGCACCACAATGAAGAGTAGCCCCCACTTGGCGCAACTAGAGAAAGCCCGCACGCAGCAATGAAGACCCAATGCAGCCAAAATAAATAAATAAATTAATTAATTAAAAAAAGAATTCACACACAAAAAATTACTCTAACAAAGCCAATTTCTAAAAGTTTGTGATGGCCGTAAATATTATATTAAACTGCTCCCAGTTGATCTATCATATTGATATTTAAAGTAACACTGATATGCTCACTAAGGACACTTAAGTGTTTACTAAACTCTATAAAACAAACCTTATTGTGTTAAAAAAAAAAAGCTCTTCTTCCACAACACCCACAAGATGTTATTATGTCCTGCTGTGATCTACGACTCTTGAATGAATTGTAGATGTTTCTAATCTAAACACAGTTACAACTCTAGGGCTAAAATGTCCATCAGCGGGTTGCCCTGAAGAGACCGCCTTTCCAGCTGCATAGAGCCCAGAACTGCACCAGTTTCTCTAAGAAGCTGTGAGGGGAGGTTCACGCCAGCACATTTTTCAACAGACTGAACTACATAATGGAAAGTTTTCCTCAGGTGAGAGCTGATGATGTGGGTGAATGTCAAATAGATGTGGATGTCACAGTGACATGGAATTTTGAAAACCTTGTTTTGCAGAACCAAACCATTCTATCTATTTATGCTAGAGATTGCAGAGATATATTTACATCCCGGATATTGAGTTCTTTTGATTATTGAAAACATCTGGGATTAAATCCTGGCACTGAGATTTATTAAATGTGGGATGAGTCATAAATGTACCTCTGAGCCTCACTTTCCTCACCTGTAAATTAGACACATGATGACCAATCCCATCACATACATGACCTAAATATGTCGTTCTTGCCTATATGTAATATACACAAGTAATCACTTTTAGTGATAGTTCATTTTCAAGTCATGACAAACTGGTAATACAGAGAGGGAAATATTGGAAGACAATTCTCTATGGATCGCTTTCATTTCTGCTCATTTTGTGGGCATAAACTCTGATGTCCTCTCTTGAAGATTAAGTATTTAAAGACATTTGTATATCAGTCAACCCTGGAAGATAGAGATAGTGTCTCCCTCCCCTCTGGGGCAGGATTTTTTTTACTGTCCAGTATAATAAAGAAATAATTCCCTCTGGGACATATGCGGCTTGCTATCTCTTTATAGGATCATCGAATTTCTTAAACTCAAGATCCCTTGACTGTAATGAAAATCCATCACTCCTCCTCCTGGGGCTGCTCCCCTATGGCCCCCACGGGACTTGGGAGGCACAGGGAACAGATGTGAACATAAAGGTCATGCTGCTTGCTGTTTGCGAGTCATAACGCACCTTGTCTCCAACCCAGGAGTCTTGATCTTCTACCATCATGTATGAAACAGTGGCAGGCCAACATTTTTGCTTGCAAGAAGGCAAAATCTCAGACTTTTTACAATTTTTGGCAAGGTACAATCATGATACCTTGAATATAGTAATAGGAAGTATTGTCAGAGCTTATCAATGTATTTCAAGGGGTGTTAAATCCTTTTTTCTAATTAGAGTAAATAATTTAAAAGAGAGTCCTCTTTAGAGGTCAGTTGTGTAATTTCTTTGGGTCAATACCTATAACCTAAAAAGCTCCACTGCAACACCCACATCAAGACTAAATCACATCTATTGAATCTCCAGGTTTCTTGCTTATAGATCAGTGTTACACAACATACAAGTGTGTAAGCTCCATGAGGGAAGGTGTTTTATCTGCTTTCCTCCTTTCCAGGGCCTAGAGCAGTGCCAGGCACAGAGTAGACAAATTATGAATCTTTGTTGATAGAATAGAGTAGTATGAATCAATAGAGTAATATATCATAAACCAATGTATCTGATTCGAACTATTGTCCAGAAACAAAATGAATTTTTTGCCTCTTTTATCTTCCTAAATTAATTATCATAATATTTTGATTCAGATCACAGCTAAGAGTATATATTTGAAAATAAGTACTTTGAATCATCTAATTATACAATGCAACTTCCCATTTTTAAAAGAATAGCAATTTTTTAAAAATTATATTGACCGGAAAGCAGTAAAATCTCACAGAAGAGGGCTGTATAAAATGAGATGTAAAGAGCACAGGATCAGATACTTACAGTGCTATTTGACAGAAAGTCATTTAACTTCATCACGCCTCAGTTTCCTCATATGTAAACTGGAAATAATAATTCACATATTACAGGTTTGCTGTGAGGTTAATGAGTTAATTTAGGCAAAGTAATTAGTACAGTGCCTAGTATAAGTGCTGAATGAATAAGGTGGAACATCACACAAAAATCTGAAATTAAATGATAAATTATTAGGATAATAAATAAATTATTAGGATAATTATAAATTATCCTAATTTAATACCACTAAAATCAGATTCCATAACTAGTTGTTAGTATCATGATAAATTCAAGGCAAACCAAAAATACGAAAAAAATATGCAGGGGTTTCCTACCCTATGATTCGCTGAACTCTGTGTTCTCTCTGTCTTCTAAAGTTCATTATGCTTATTTGCTGGATAAATGGATATTCAGTTTACTTTGATCCTTTTATAAATAATGAACTATATGTATAAGTTATCATAGAGGAAGTAAACATCAGTGGGCTTTGCACAGAGATATTTCTGTATTCTAAAGAACAATCAGTGAGTATGGTGGAGAAGTCATGGGGTTTGAAGTCAGATAATGTTAAATATAGATTTAATCTGTGCCATTATTAGCTGTGTGACCTTACAAAATTTGCTGAACCTCTCTGATCATCAGTATCCACATTTACAAAACAGGATTAATAACATTTAATTCGTAATCTAGTATATAGGTTAGATAAAATCACATATCTCCAACATAGTAAGTGTTAAATAACCACCTTTACTAGTTTTAAAAAGTTATTTAAGCTAGTTACTGATATTTCCTAAGTTCTTCAAAATGTCCTTTACATGTTTGGTTCTCCTCTACAGTCAGATACTGGTTAACACAGTCTCTGAGATTGCTCTGCTTGTCAAGTTCTTAGGAAAGCCCTGGCTTTCAGCCTTTTAGAAGCATTTTATGCTATTACAAGCCTGTGAAATATGATTCAATGCAGTCAAATTTTGAACCAAAAAGCAGCTCAGTGTCTTTCCAACCTAATAGAGTGGAAAAGATCATTCTCCGGGGTTGCTGAAACCAGCCACAGAGCCTCCAAATCCCTCACATCTGCTCACTTACAAGCACAGCTCAATTCATTGTCCCTTTCTTCTCGAGGCCTTCATAACGTTCAGCTCTGCATCCTACTCTGCTTTTATCTCAGAAACTCTCTTCCATCTGGATAGTAAGCACTTGATGTTCTTAGCTCTTTGAATGTCTGCAGAGGAGACACTGTGTTGTAGACCAAAGAATTTTGAAGAATAATTCCCAACCCAGTTGATATCTGCTCACCAAATACATAAGTATGGAGAACACTGGTAAATACCTGGAGATGTACTAATACCACAGAGCAGGTATAAAGAAAATTCAGTGATGGCTTAATACCTACCCACAATAAGTAAGATTTAAATCACAAAAGGAGAGAATTACCTAATAGTTCCATATAACCTTAGTTCTATGTAGCCCCTGCAAAGAAGTATTTAATACTGAAAATACTTTGAGTATTATAAATGAGTATACACAAAGATAGTTGGGAAATATGGGTTTCACTTTGGGAGAAAAAAATACAGCATGGGAAACGTGAAGAAAAACCCTATAATGCTGGATTTGAACTGCAGCAAGCATAATGCACAATCATTTCTATACAGCTCAAGAGTTCTTTGAAGTTGTTTTTACTCTTAGAATATAGTCATCCTAAAACCATCCATTAAAGTAACTTGAAGAAATGACACTCAAGCAGCAATGAGTATATCTAGTGTCCGGATATTAATTTCTAAATACTATTCCTTTATCAAATGTTCTTGGAGAAATGGCTAATTCCAGGTCGGTGCAGGGGAAGTATAAGAAAAACATTTTGTTTTACCAGAAAATGAGTAAATGCTTAAATGGGAAAGTGAGTAAATGCTTAAAAATGGAACATATCATAAAGCACGCAGGAGCCACATTAAAGAATTCTCCCTAACCAAACTTGAGATTTGGGGGGAATAAAGCACTTCTTCACAAAAAAATTTCAGATACTGAACACAGATGTAATACTAGAACTCAGACAAAATACCAATGGGTTATTGGGAAAAAAGACTGATACACAATCTCAAAGTATTACCTAAGAGATTACTTCTTAATTACAGGTGGAAATGCACATCCTTAAAATGAGGAAATCTAATGGTTAACACATTAAACAAATGATCACACAGTTTGCTCAATAATGGAGTAAACAGACATAATTTCTCCTGATGTGATGCAAAAATAAGTGTAAATCAATTCCAATGTAGTATTCTTGCCAAAATGAATCCACACATGCAGAAACCATAAGCTACATCCAAATATGGGATATTTTAAAAAGCAACTGGCCTCAACTCATCAAAAATGTCACTGTCAAGAAAGACAAACATCACGGGAGTAAGGGCAGCTGTTCTAGGTTAAAGGAGACTAAAGACACCTGAACAAATGTAATGCTTGCCCCTTGACTGGATCCTGGACCAAATTTTTTAAAAAATTGAGAACAATTAGGAAAATGTGAACATGGACTAAAAATTAGGTAATATTGAGAAACTACTACATGTTGGAGAATGATAATCATGCTACTAATATATAGGAAAATATCCTTTTTCTTAAGAAATACTTATGATAATATTTATGCACGCAGAATCATGATGTATGTAGTAATGTATGAACCATTACTTTCAAATGGTTCGACAACGGAAAATGTGGTAAAATGTTGCCAACTGGTGAAGGGTGGTCATCGTACTATACTATTCTTTTAATTTTCCTAGAACTTTAAAATGTTTTCAGAACAAGATGGAAATAAAAATAATATGTAAAATGCCTAGCAAAGTGCTAGATACATACCAAGTACACAAGATTTCACATCTGGTATGATGTCCTGGGTCTCATAGTTTCTGACAAGTTTCTATGAATCAGCCTTCCCTACAACCTCAATAAATGATGCCCCTAACCTATTTTAGAGACCTGATGTATATTCTCCTATACCCTCCCAGAGTCATCAAAAAAGAAGTTTCAAATATATTTAATAACCTTATTTTATGATAGAAATATAAAATAAGTAGAATAAAATTTTCCATCAAAGTGATTACATTTTGAAATTTTTTGAAAGGGCAAGCCTCTGTTATATAAAATATTAATATAGAAAACATTTTATTTTCTCATATGCTATAGAGATGAGGCCTATACAGACTCATAACTGGAAGCCTGAAATATAATTTAATTCTATTGCTATGAAACTAAATAAATTTCACCCTTTATTCATTCATAGACAAGTGCACACTGTCTTCTGGCAGAGAATCCCACAGAATGGAAAGGCAGATAAGTAGACAGGATGAATATATCACCCTACTATATATCCTGCAGGGAAGACTGTTGTGCAACAATAAAGTACCAGTTATACATAAAACTATTAAGCAGGAGACATAAAATAACAATTATCTAAAAGCCTCAGTAAACAAGTGCATTTTATAGCATGACAAAAGCTAACAGAAATGATGAGACAAAGTGTGGGGAGAAAGCCTTGGTAAAGATCAGTCACCAAATTCTTTTGCTATAAAACGGTTCAAATTATGCCCATGACTTATCCTGCAAAAAGTAAAATCAAAGTAAAAAATAAAATACAAACATTTAAAGGAGGCATTTAATCTTGGAGGAGATAAGATGCTAGGTACATCATCATCACTGTTATATTCACCAATTATTTTTTGACCAACTCATGTACAATATTCCTATTTTTAAAGAAATCCCATTAAGTATGGAAAAATAAAAATTATTCTTAGGCTTACTTGTGTTATAGTTTAACAGGGTTATATATGACCTAGAGAAATGCTGTAATTCAAAACAATATATTTATTTGTTCACGTATTGGACTTTTTTCCTGAATGATGAACTTCTTAAGGTTTGAACTGTATCTTCTCAATTTTAGCCCAGCATATAAAAAAATTCCTGGCTTATATAAGCTCAATAGATATTTGTTTAGTTAGGAAAATAACAATAATCCATTTTACTATAGTTTTCATTAAGCTCAACTTGGTTTAACATCAAAGGGAGTTTTACAGAGAAGCACATTAGAAAAGGAATATCTTGAGAAGAATATAAAGTTCTTGCAGAGGCTAATTTTGAAACAAACAAAAAAACCCTATGCTTAACAATAAGGTGTAGAATTATATAAATTCTATTATATAGTGTTGTATTTTTAAACACTTCTCTTAATCTTCCTTCATAATACTTTGAAGCTACTCCTACCCTTGAATCTGGGCTAGCTTTTCACCACTCTGTCCCATGAGATGATGAGCTATGGCAAAAGTGACACTGCTCAAGTTCTACAGCTTAGACCTCCAAGACCCTGCAGTATCCTCTTGGTGCAGCCATTTAAGGAAACCCAGGCTAGTACTGTGGGACGTGTGTTTTCATTTATACATAGTCTGCTTAGTTCTAGACCAAAGTAAATTTAAATAAGGAAGCTATCATTGTCAACAATGCAGAAACTGGTTTTAGTGGACCCAGGAACAACGCCAGTACAACGCCATTACTGTAGCATTAACATCACATTTTCTCAATTTTACAATCACACCATCAAATTTACACTAGCCTTTTGGGGAAAGAAACTGAATAATTTAACTAGTTAGACAAAGGAATGTGACTGAGAATGTGTAATGAGCTCCCCAGTAGCAGAGGGATGAAGGTAATTCTGAAATCTGCCTCTCTACTTTCTAGCAGAAATTTTTTTGCACCCTTCTTATTTCGAACGAACGTTATTCAGCATCTTAATACAGAAGTTAGGCATGAATGGAACGCCTGCAGTCACAGTAGAGGAAAGGGTGTCAACAAGCAGTCCTGGCGCAGCACACAGCCACGGGCTGGTTCTGAGACACCTCTGCAGTTCTGAATGCTGTGCAAGGCACTGTGAAAACAGCTAAAGGCTCTATGAGAGTAGAGATGATCTAATTCATATTTAGATTCTTCCTCACTACCAGAACAATGTTTTGTGTGACACAGATCCTTGGTTGCTATTTGAGAAGTGAATACAGAGAAAAAAGCTAGAGAACAACAAAACAGTAGTAACAAAGTCCATATGGTTTTTAACTACGCCTACCTATACATTATGGGGATTTATGACATCTGTGTGAAATTTCTGATTCTATAAAACGCTTTCACATGTGACCTTCAAATGTTCTCTAAAGGAAAACACTGAATGAAGAAGAGGCTGTGTTCTTCCAAGACTGAACTATTCAGAAAAATGTATTTAGAGACTGTGAATTTCAATAATTTTTTCTACTGACTGATCTCCTGTGTAGTGTCCTATAGTGAAACTGAACTGAAATAATTCTTCCTTTTCATTGCTTACCCCAACACCAAGGAATGACTTAAGCACTGTGGGGAAAAGAAAGAAAGAAAATAATATTTTATTTATCTAAAAGTATTTCTCCAAACCTAAAATTTTGTTTTGATATTTAAATAAATATCTGTTCAAGAACAGTAATCATAAATGCCAGTTAACATTATGTAGTTTCTTGATTATGACCTCATATCAGCCAGTATCCCTTCCCCATCAGGATCCAGAACCAAGCTGTAGGCAGTCACCATGTCCCATCAAATTCATTCACCTTACATAAAGAGACCCTTGAATATGATTTACTCTTTTTGTAATACAGCATCACAGGACACTTGGGGAGGGAGGAAGGGAACAGAACTATGTTGATCCTTCACAGAACTCCCATTTGAAATGAGTCTCTGCTTCTCCCATTTTGGCCACTGTTCATGATACCAGTGAGCAGATCATTAACAGAGCATTCACTTAACTGATAGAATAATGCCAAAATATTTCTTATAAATCAGATGAATATCCAGAAACTTCACTGGCAGCATGATGGATCTTAAGTCCTGACCGTTATACACAGATGCAGATACTGGATGAATTATTTAACATGCTTGTACCCACTCTGATATATATGCACACACACACCCCAGTCACCGGGTAGGTGGAAATAAGGCAGTAAGAAAAAAAAGAAGATAAATTTACCAAATAAATTCCTAATAAGGAATAAAGTGTAGCAGAAAAACCTTAGGGAACAGGGAAAAAAAAATGGAGAAAGACAAATTATGATAGTAATGATAATGACAATTATGTAAATAAAAAAATAATGAGAATAATGAACATTCCTTTTTATGATATGTCTCATCTAAGAAACTCATAAGGGGCTTAGCATATGACAAACAGATTGCAGATAAACCATTCATCATGTGGGAAAATTTTGTGGATAATGTAGGAAGCACAGTTTATAAGATAGAAAGATGAGAAGAAATGAAGAACTAACTTTTTAAAAAGATAGAAAACCAACATGGGTTAAGCTTAAAAGCAAATCTACTTTTATTTATCTGTACTTAGGAAAGGAAGGACTGGCCCATTAAAGCAATTCAATAGTTCCCACTCTCTGCTGAAAAAAAAATCAAGTTTCTTTCCGTAAGCTGCAACTCAATTGGCTGGTCACATTAACTATGGTCAACTACCTGTGGTTTCCTGAACACATCTTACTCCTTCATGTCTCCATGACTTTGTATTTGTTCATACTCTTCCTCCCAAAGTTCACTTGAAAAATAACCAGTCTAGACCAGTATCAACAGAACTTTTCTGTAAAGAGCCAGATAGTAAATATTTTAGGCCTTACAGGCCATGTGATCCCTGTTGCCACCACTCAACTCTATTGTAGCAGGAAGGGAGCTGCCCATAACACATAAACAAATGAGTGTGTCTGTGTTCCAATAAAGCTTTATTTCCAGACATCGAAGTTTAAATTTCATATGATTTTGCATGTCAAAAAATATTATTTTTCTTTTTGTTTTTCTAATAACCATTTGAAAGTGTAAAAAACATTCTGGGATAGTAGGCAGTACAAAAACAAATGGTTAGCCATATCTGACCCATGGAGGGCAGTTTGCTGATCCCTGATTTAAACAAATATTGCTTTGTGAAATTGTCCCTACTACACTCCAAGGCCAGGTACTCCTTTGCCTTATTTTATAGTACTTTGTTCATAATACATCATTGTTTATATTGCCTTTCTCCAAGCTACCATTTCTTCCAAACTGAATTCCTTGAAAATATCAGCTACTACAAATATGTAGTGGTTAAGAACATAGATTCTGGAGTCAGACTTACTAGGGTTGAATGCAAGTGCCAACAGTGACTGTATTGTGACCTTTAAAAACATTTAAGCTTATTTTTTTTCATTTGTTAAAAACAAAATGAAAACAATAATTGTCCATATATAACAGAATCATTCTGAAGCATGCTTAAAAATGTAGTTTATATAGTTCAATGACGCTAACCTAGATTTGAAAAGAGTTCTAAACACATTGGTAGTTGAAAATGAGAACGTTTTGAAAAATTATACTTGGCAAAATTTTTTCTTCAGTTTGTCTAATATAGAACCTGATACATAAGTGGTGCTCATAGTACTTTTTGTGTTGAATGAATGCATTTAAAATTTAACTATTTTCTACTCTTTCCTCCAGTGGTCAGTATATTGGGAGGGGGATGGTAGAGAGGTAAACCCATGTACAATTTACATAGTTAAAGTTAAATATTATAAAGGTTTTTTTAAATATATGCATGGTATTTTTGCATCTTCATTATTTGTTTGAGTAGGCACAGATGACCATCATGATCACAGATATCCATTATTTGTTCACTAATTCAGGAAACTTCCACTGAACCTGCATTCTATGTCAGATATATTGTTAAAATAAAGAATAAGACATGGGGACTTCCCTGGTGGCGCAGCAGATAAGAATCTGCCTGTCAGTGCAGGGGACACGGGTTCGAGCCCTGGTCCGGGAAAATCCCACATGCCGCGGAGCAACTAAGCCCGTGCGCCACAACTACTGAGCCTGCACTCTAGAGCACGGGAGTCACAACTACTGAGCCCGTGTGCTGCAACTACTGAAGCCTGTGCGCCTAGAGCCCATGCTCCACAACAAGAGAAGCCACCGCAGTGAGAAGCCCGCACACTGCAACGAAGAGTAACCCCTGCTCGCCGCAACCAGAGAAAGCCCGCGTGCAGCAACGAAGACCCAATGCAGCCAAAAATAAATAAATAAATAAATTTATTTTTTAAAAAAAGAAAGAATAAGACATGGTATCTACCACCAAAAAGTTCACAGTTCTGCAGTTAAGATAGACACATAAACTAATGATATCAATAAAATGCAAAAAGTGCCATTTTTTTGGCAAGAAAGGCAGAAGTAATTGAACATGTGCATGGTGTATCCAGGGAATCCAGGGAACTCATCAAAAAATATATTTTTGTAAACAAATAAGTTGAAAATTGAAAGAAGTATTGAAGATAAATAGAATTTGTCAGACTGACAGATGAGTTTTCCAGGAAGAGGAACATCTTTTACAGGAACACAAGTGCATTCAGCAGCTTTGCTTTTTCAGACCAAAAAGTCAAAACAAAAACCAAAAACCAAAAACCAAAAACCAAAGTGTGAGGGAGAGGTTAAGATGAAGCTGAAGGTGGAAGTTCCAATCATGGATGTATGGTATTCCATGATAAGGATTTGACACATAAAATCATAAGGATTTGCAGAAGAGAACAGACTTTGGTACCCAAGAAGGACTCAGGGCAAAAGGAGAGGCAGGCAAGTCTAAATCACATATCAACGGTGAACCGGCAAAGGAGTAGTACCTTTGAGTAGTCTTCTGGGACTACTCAAAGATAAGGAAAGAGGGGAAAAATAGAAGATAACCTAGTGAATGGGAAAAAGGGAAGGTATTCAATAGAACTGTGTTACATTCAAATGACCACAGGACATCCCCAAAACATTTACACCTAGTGAATCATTTAGACATAACATAGCTTATGTACATGACAGCCTAGATGCAATCTGCTCTTTATTTCATATTGATTTAATAATTACCTCTAAATTAAGTTGAATCACAAATGAATTGTAGTGTAAATGAAAAAGGAGCACACACTTTGGAGCCAGTGAGACCAGGCCTTATTGCTATGTGACTTGGACAAGGTATGACCCTCTCTGGGGCTGTTTTTTAAGAAGTAGGCTTTATCTTTAATTTCTTCATCTATAAAAGAAAGATTCTACCTGCTTTATTGAGCCATTATAAATTAAGTGAGATGCCTGGTGCAGGGCCTATTATAGAATAAATTCTCCATTTCTATCATTCTGTTTGTCTATCTTTCTGCTGTGGGAGTCACAGAATAAAGATGAGGCATGGCGTACACCTACAGAAAGTTCATGGTCATGCTGGGGTGAGAACTATTACAATGTAAAACTGAATAAGACAGTATCTACACAGTTTAAAAATTCATAGAATGGACTAAATTTTGAAGTGGAAAGTGATCAGCAAAAGACAATATAATTTTAAGTGAAAAGTTATAGATACAAGTCTATAAAGTTTATGTGTGTTTTTACACTGAAAAGAAATGCAGTAAAATGTTAACTGCAATGTTTTTTTCTCTCAGCAAAGAGAAAAAAAAACCTAAATGAAACTATGTACTCATAGTCATTACCAATATTATATACATCTAATTACGTTAAAATGTATATTTATATTTAATAATATAATAAACAATGTTTAATCGCATATATCATATTGTGTATACATAATATAATAATATTAAATGATATATATATTATCAATATGATATATAATTATATATTATTAAAATGCAATATATAGATACATATAATATAAATTATATAAATATAAATGTAATAATACATAGTATATATAATGTAAATATAAAATAATATATAAGTTATATATATATATATTACATATATATGGAGGGAGAAAATTGAGATGCTTCTTTTAAAATTTAGAGTAATGTGTATAATATTGAATATCACAGGAAATTTGAAAATTAAGCCAGGCAAGTTTATGTTCATGGAGTGAAGTGAACTTTGTGTGCTAAAAACACATCTCTTACCTTCAAATCCAATTAAATATGGCAAAAGTCTCATTTTAGATTTTCTAGAATTACCATATTAATGTTTCAGTTTTTCATGTCACATTTAATATGTCAACTCAATCCAAGTTTCTGAGTTAAACCCTTTTTTTTTTAACTTCTGTAGAATATAAAAGAATATTGATTCAATATCAGTATATATATATTGAAAGTGATGCACTGTAAAATATTAGTTAAAATATATTATTATTGAAATTTTAATTCATCAAGTTATCTAAATATGTTTGCAATCAAATGCATTTGTGAAGCAGTGACATGTTCTGTTCTTTTTGCAAAGACAGACAGGCTCAGGAAAAACATAAGTTTCATATTCCATTACTTAAGGAGAAAAAGACTTCCATTATTCAAACCAAAGATACATTAATGATGAATTATTTGTATTGGAATACTACATAGGGAAAAGTTATTTTTTTTTAGAGAAATTTTCGTGCAAGTGGTTTCAACTTGAATCAACATAATATTTTCATAACTGGGAATATTTTTAACATCTTAGATATATCATATATTTCATATAATATACTATAAACATTATTTTAAAAGAACATAAATATTTGCATATTTTCATCAATCTTAATTAAAAAAAATACATGTGGCTCCTAATATTTCAAAGAATAAGATGGACTTTTCAATGTGCTCTAAATTTTTTCTGGACCATAACTTCTTGCACATTCCCCCTTGCAAGTTTTCATATGTAATATTGATTCATATTTGCCCTCTATGCCCAAACAAAGGGAACAACAGAACCTTGTTGTTCCTGCTCTTGGATTTTCTATCAAGATTAACGATACCATTATATATCCAGATGGGAGAAGCTAAGCCATGTGATCAACATTTCAAACTCTTCTGGTTGCCTACTTCCTTCCACTCAGGGGACAGAGTGCACTTTCTTTTTAGAAAGGGTTATGCCCTTCCACTGTAACATAAGCATGTTTTAGAATAGACACAATGATAAAAATCAAATTACTTCTAATCTTCCTCTATATTGCCAACACTACAATGCATCCTTTCTGCTCCTGAACAAAAGCGGAAAAGCAACACACACCATATAAAGCTGTAAGACTGACAAGGTGAGTGAAGGTCCATAAGTCACAGCAGAGCCCCTTAAACAAAGAAGGAAGAGAACACTCCACATACAATTGCCTCAATTTCTCTAAAAATTGGAAAAAGGCAAGAAAGGAAGTGGGATGTTATGTTTAAAGAAAGAAGGTATTTAATATTAATTTTAAATACCTGACAGTATTAATTGAAACAGGCAACTGAAGGCTGATCTCACTCTCTCCTAAGTGACTGCCTCTCTTATTGTAGCCAAAGTTAAATTAGCGTGGACCTGGTGAGCATATAACCTTCACAGTAGTCTACAGAGCTAAGAATATTTCCACCAATTAGTCTGTAAAGATGATTACATTTTACATGTTAACATAAAGAGCTGGCTCAACATTTTAACTCAGATGAAATAGTGTTTTGTTCCTATAGTTGTTTGTTTTTGTTTAGTTTTAACTTCTATGTATTTTGTACAAATTGAAAGGAAGAACTGATTGAAAACCACTTCTAGTTTCTTCTGGTTTTCAATGAGAAACAGGAACACAGGATGCTGGCATAGGATTTCCTTACACTTCATCACGACGTCATCACATCCCGTCAAAGTCAGAGATCTGACAATTGCTATCTCCTTCTTATACCCTTGCTCTCTTCCACCCCCCTTGTTATTGCTCTTGCTCAGAGCCTCACTTTATTTTACCTCCACTGTTGCCACTGTATACTAGCTTGTTGGTTTCCCTCCCTTTTCTCATCTACTTTAACCTCTGCCCTCTTAATGGAGACAGACTGATTCTTCCAAAACTCAGGTAGTATCACTCCCCTTCTCAGAAACCTCACTGTGGTCCATTCTCTTTAGCTCGACTTTTGTATATCCTTGTAATCAGGCTGCAAAATTGGCTCTAGGTTTACTTTCTAATGAATTTCTCTCCAAACAACCTTCTTTGGTCAACTCACAACCTACCATCCCACAGATATTTCCCTGATTTTGTGCTTTGGTTCATCAGGTAACATCTCTCAACACAGAATGCCTCCATCCTTGTTTTTTAAAACCCTTTTCATTATTAAAATCTGAATTGAAATGTCACAATCTTCTTGAAAGGAGAGAACACAATCATCTCACATTCGCTCCACGTGATGTTTAATATTATGTGTCAACTTGTCTGGGACGTAGTATCCAGATACATCATCAAACATTATTCTGGATGTTTCTGTGAGGGTATTTTTGCATGAGATTGACATTTAAATCAGTGTCCTCTAAAATGAGGGTGGGCCTCAACCAATCAGTTGAAAGTCTTAATAGCGCAAAAGACTGACCTCCCTCAAACAAGAAGGAATTCTGCAGCCTGACCAAGTTCAGACTTGAACTCTTGATTTGTTTCTTCTCTGAGCCTCCAGCCTGCCAGGTTAATCTGCAGGGTTTGAATTTGCCAACCACCAGAATTCTACAAGCCAATTTTTAAAAAGACATCTGTATATAGGAGATTTATGTGGATATACTCATACACAACCTACTGGTTTTTTTTTCCTCTGGAGAACCCTGATTAAACACCCCACAACATGCTATTGCCATCTGGAACTTAGCTCATACTCTTTTCAGTTAAGGTGAAGGGCTGCCCATGCCTCCCTCCCTGACTAAATAATTAATCTATTAAGATAGGAACCACATTTTACTGCCTTTATGGCTAGTTCCACAAAAATGTCTGGCACATGGTAGGAGCTTAGTGTTTAATTAACTGAATCAATCCACATGGTCTATGAACACAACTTTAAAAAGATACCTGTATTAAAATGAATAATATATGATTATTTCTCCTTGCCATAGATGCCCTCATCAACTCCAGGTGTGGAGGACATCCTGGCTATGACTTTGTGCAAAGTATTTAAAAATCATTAGCTTGAGATGTCATTAACTGAACCAATGATCCTTGTTAGCATGAAGGCGATATAAGTAAGCCAACATGAACAAGTATTACTAAGCGTTCAAAAGGTTCCCTAATCTCTTATTATCCTTACTGTTTTGCTCCCTAATTACTTCTTTAATCAACTGATTATCTATTAAGTACTCATTTAATTACCTTACATGTAGGTAATGGTTATACTAAGAACCTTTGAAGGTTTCATTCCGACAGTCTACGAAAATTATCACTGTAGTGACTTTGACTCAAACACCACATGAAGAAAAACATGCTTACAATGAAAATATTCAAATATGTAAACAAATATTCACAACTATAATGTACTAAATTGTGAAGACAATTACACTAAACAGATGTGCAAAAAGGGCAATGGACCTCAGCTGGTTACAGCTTCAGTAATGGGAGGATGCAGGATGGTGGGAGAGAAAGGAAGATGGACTCTCTTGCATATGGGCTTTCCCCAACTAAGTCCATCGTGGAAAAATAGAAACATTATAATTTGTATACAACAATATCATTAAAGGGATGCATATGGAAACAAACTGAAGCATTTAAAAGCTGATAGATAGTGGGACTGGAGGAGAAAGAAAGTGAACTCCGAACTCTTATTTTAAAGAATTTTTAATATGGTAGATTAAGGCCTATTTTATGCTTTTTAATTTACTTTTCAAAGAAAATATCTAGAAAGTGAAAATGGCTATACTCTTCATTTTGTTAAAACACTGAAATTAATTAAATGTCAAGTTGTAGAGTAACTAGTAGATTAGCCTCAGAAAAGCACAATCACTTGATGTGCACCTTGGAGAAAAGACAGTGGAATAAAATACAATTTTCACTTTACTAAATAATACCCAATGTTTAGACAGCTTTGGAGAGAGCCAGATGCAGTCCCGCATGTATTAGGCCTGCAAGGAGGAAGATATGAGTCTCAAGTGTGGTGAATCTCCACAGTGAATGTAGACTATCAGATTATGTCACTGTGACTTAAATTTAGCAAATGCTTAAGGATGTAGCATTTGAAATACATGGAAGTTTATTTAGAATTAATAAATTTAATTTAAATTTAGAATTAATACACCCTAATAGAAGCTAGAGCATTTCACTAAAAATTTCATTACTAAGACATGAATTAGAGCAGTAAAATAAGAAATATGCCCTAAGTTATTTCAGAAGCCATATATATAGCAATATTATAATTACAGATATGATCAGCTGATAAAATTAATGATATATTCAGTTTTTTTAAGAGACACTGGGATAACAAAGAATGTGTCAGTATTTTCTACACAGTTCATGGAGGAAAAAAGTACTTTGATTTTAAATGACTAATGCAAACCATTGGAGAAATCACCACAGCTTAATTTAAAAATATTAAAATCACTTTCCTTAATATCTTTAAAATAATTTCTTTCTTTTAGTTGAAGATCCAGTCAAGAATTGTGTACTGCATTTAGTCTTCACGTATCTTTAATCTTATATATTCTGAAATGCTTCATTAGCCTTTTAATAGTTGCAATGTGGTACTTAAGACACATGCATATCCATGTTCACAAGAAACATGCACTAAACTGTTTACAAGGCATGACGTCTGCTTCCCAACTCGTGACCCACAGAAGCCAGGAAACAATAAATTATTGTTTTAATCCACTAAGTTTTAGAGGTACTTGATAAGCAGAAATAAATACCTAATGAAAATTAAATTATGGTAAAATTTTATAAAATTCAAAATCAACTGAAACTAAATATTGCTAAATGTACATACATATCCTGTAAGACTGTTTTAATAACATCAAAAAATTAAGAATAATGTTTACTTTTTGTGTGCAAATGTGATTGAACAGTTGAGGAGCACATAAATAGAAGAAACTTATCAGCAATGTTCTAATGAGTAGTGCTTTCATAGTTTATCATTGAATTATTAACAATTACATTTAATTTGATTTTAAAAAGTCATGCATGGACCAAAGAATACAGTGTTTCCTCATCCAGGGATTATGTGTAATTTGAATTCTGTGAATTGCAGATGCACTGAGAGTTTTTGAGGGACATGGCAGGGTGGAAAATAATATTACCCTTAGAGTCAGAGTGCTTTACCAATTTTTGTAAGATAGAATCTATCAGAGGTTGGCCATTCAAAAAGGGAAAATGAACATGAAAAAATATAATGCCTTAGTTATCCCTGAGATATAAACATATTCGGTTGAGAGAATTTAATATTACCCGTCATTCAGCATCTATTTTTTATCATTTTATAGTATCTATTAGACTTGTAACAAAGAAGATAAACACTTTTCCTGACGAAAAGAAGAGGGTCTGCTCCTCAGGAAGGCAGGTGGCGGTACAGAGATGGGAAGAATAATGAAATTTACCTTCTTAAAATAACTTTCTAGACCCAAGATGATGCAACTCCTATTCAGGGTACTACATCAGTAAATAAAAACTTAAATAACTTTCATGTCCCTGTAAATTCTCTGCTTGACTAGAAAGGCAATATATCCAGTCAGCCAACCCCCAAATGCCAAGCCAGTGCTGGGCTTTCTTCTCATCCCAAATAAGGTTGACTATGTGGACCCAGCCAATCAGGTATTTCCTATTATTCTCTTCCTTGTTCTTTATTCATTATCCTATAAAAGCTTCTTACCTTCTACCTCATTTTGCAGTTCTCCACAAGAAGACTGTCTGCTTCATGAAATGTCAAAGCTTGTTTGTATCACCTAAATTGTCTTCTTCAAACATTTTTTTGAGTTCTTGGTGATGAGGAATAGGATCCAAAGCTGATGGCTAATGGCCTTTGGGACAAGGAGACTCACATGTGAGGCACTTAACTGAACCCTTTGACTTCACTGTTCCACTCTTCCATTCCCCATAATGGAGGGCCTAGGGTAAGCCACTCAGATTTCAACTCTGCTCCTTTGCATATAGTTTTTGGATCAAAACAAACTTGATTTTTTAAACAAAAATTGTTCCCACAACTGTCCTGGGATCCTAGAAAGGCTCTGTGCTTTGTTAAAGTTCCCAGAAAGGTTCTGGGTTCTGTAAAGTTTCTGGGGTAGTTCTATTAAGAGTTCCCAATGAGTGGTAGCTGTTAGGGGACTCACAAAGCCTCAAGGTAAGTCCATAGCATAAACCATTGGGGGACTTGAGGATGCCATTAGGGTGTCCACCACCATAAAGAAATCTCTTGAAAGGAAAAAATACGTCTTTTGCTAATGGGAATTTTGGAAGCCAAGCCACAGAATTGATGGGCAAAGACAGAGCACTTAAAAGCTGTTAGAGGACTCACCACCTAACTCTAAGACTCTCATGTCTTAGATAAGTTGGTCACAGAGTGGGTTAGATTCACAGTAGCTCAGCCTTGCCAAATTCTGGTAGATACCAGAGCTACATTATCTACTTTAAACTCCATTTGCTCAGGCCCTTGAAGATGGGATCCTGGTAAAACCAACAGAAGCTGGGGAAGGGTGAGAATTCTTACCAGAGTCAGCTCTCCTGGATCTCTGCAGTGCCCAGTCAAGAAAGGAAGGTAAAATTTCACATTGTCCCTTTCTTTCCGAATTCAGACTCTTGTGAATTTGGTTTGGGTTACCCATTGGTGGTCAATCTTTTCTCTCCCAGGGGCAGCTCTTTCCTTCTTGTTTTTCTCCTTTTGTGTCCTGAGACCTTGGCTTAGCTTTCTTCCTGCCTGGGACACACACGTTGTCGACACTTGTATACACAGGCAGCTCAACTCTCAGGCTGGGGACCCCAAAGTATGGCTGGACAGAAAGGTGGGTTTCATTCCATTTGTGGTTAGGGTCCTACCAACTGTTGCCAGGTCTCAGGGGAACTGTCTAAGTCCTCCTTCCTTTTGGCTATCTTTGAGTGTGGCTCTAGACCTTGGGAGGGTAGCAACTTCTGGGGTTGGTCAATACTACCAGGAATATTTACTGTCTGTCCCAGCTGAAACTTGACAAGATATTTGAAAGGATTTTTTTTTTTTTTTTTTTTTTTTTAAGTAGCTCTATGGTCGGAAGTTGGCCGAATTGAAAGCTGATATTCAGAGCCTGACAGCAACTATTCCTAGGCTTTCTCCCCTAAGCTAAATGAAACTATGCACACAAAAGGGGAAAAATTTCAAAGGCAAACAGCTCTAGTCTAAGACATAGGCATCTTTGGATTTCTATCTTAGTTGAAGATCTTCTCCTTATATAAAAAAGCACACTGAAGATAATATTGTGGGATAATTATCATTAGATCAGCCACTTGATTATCATTTAGGTTGCATCCCAATTCTTTGAGAGAGTAAAAACAACTGTCCTACAAACTGAGGACAATTTGTACAACTTGTCTTACAAAATGAGTCTTTACAAGAACAGAAGAAGCACACCTATTTTTTTTTTTTTAACCAGTCTCCGAAACCTCCCCTGTTCATCTCAAAAGTCTTGTAGATATTGTCAAAGATCTGGATATAGGGAAGAAAGTTCCTTCTTGGTGGAACATATTCTTTCTCTGTGTCTTTTGAGATGTAAATGTTCTATCCTGTCTTTTCTAAGAACTGAGGGTCATCCCTTTGAAATGCAAATCACAAAGGTAATTCTTATCAGAAGGAAAAAAGAAAGAAAAAAAGAAAATTTATTTGGAAACTAGGTGAAGGAAAAATCTTAAAAATCTTCAACATAAATATTAGTGAAAAGTTTAAGCCATCTGGGCAAGTAACCTTAACTTATTCCATTTGTCAGAAACACAATTTAGATACAACACTTCTATTTATAGACTAGTTTTGCATTATTGTACCTGTCTCATGGCTAAAATTTTAAAACAAAAGGTATAAGATCCCTGTTTGTGTTTGTCTGTATGTTTATGTATGTCTATGTATGTATATTATAGATGTGTGCCATTTTCTGCCCCATGATGGTATTGCCAAAATTAATTTGTAAAGAGTTGTATTTAATTTGCTTAAAGACAGACAAACATTTAAAACAGAGTTTAAACTCTCAGAAATATAGAATCTAACTCAAATGTTTACATTGAGGCAGGAGATAGATGGGCCCCCGGCTGAGCAGCTGGAGTTTGTCCCCTGTGGACAGATACTCCAAGATGAAGAGGAGGAGCAGCTGAGCCCTGCCCAGATAAGAGACAACATATTTCTTATTCTTGAGGTCAAGGAGACCTTCCTGACTATACATGTGTAGAAAGGTTCCTTGGAGGTCAAAAAGGGAGCGATGTCAACCTACCCATGGGCCTCTTCGCTAGAATCCATCTTGGCTAAGAGATGTGCGCACACATGGGAGGACCCTGAGATAAACCAAATACGGACTCAGAACCAGGCAAAGCAAGATGACTGGCCAAAGGAAACCTGGAAGTAATGCCCCATATAAGTGATTCAAACTACCACAAGGGCACTACTCTTTCTCTGAGCGTGCCCGTGTGTCTACCCACACGTACCCCTTTTCCTCCTAATAAACTTGTTTATTTTTACTTGTTTCACTACTTTCTCTCTGTGGAAATTCATTTCTACACAGCTGATGGGCCAGGGCTTTGTCACTGGCCACTGGTCGTGGCTAGGATTCAGCATTCTCACTGCTGTGGCCTGACTTCAATCTCTGGCTGGGGAACTGAAATCTTGCTTCAAGCCGCTGCCGGCTGAGGCCACTGGAGATCAACATGATCTACGATAATCTTTGGTAAATAAAAGTTAGTCTATGTTTGTTGGTTTAACTAAACCAAACATGTCTTTAGAGTTATCAGCATCAAATGATACTTTTATTCTACCAATGTTTATTAAAAGTCATATAAGCTCATGTTATTTCTGTCACAGAATTTGTCAGCAAGGAAGATGACTTAAGATGATGGTTAGCTGTTTAATGTCTTGTGAAATTGTTATGAGTAATATAAACATAATTGTTAAAAACAAGTAAATTAAGTGGCTGCAAGTAAGATATAAGTTTACAAATGAACTTTTCAACAATAATTATACTCTATGGTATGTCTACTTAAAAATAGTTCCCCAAATCTTTTTGATAACTTAAAACCTTAAAGTTATACTGAGATAAGTTAAGTGATAGATACTGATTGAATATCTAGATTATTTCTAAATAAGATAAAATACTGAAACACTATTTAATGAACATAGATTTATCCACTTTTGGCTTCCTTTTACAGAGGAACTAAAGAACATGCTTTGTGCCACATTAAAAATTTTATTATGAGGAAGAATATATTTCTAGAAATTATGAAAGGTATTTATAAATTTTTCAGTTCACAGAATGCTAGTGTAACAGGGTCCACAATCGCTTACATCTTAGTTTTCAGAAGAAATTAAGCATCTTAAGGGTTAAGAATTCTAATGATTTAAAGCTACTTCGAAATAAAAAGGGTGAAATAAGACAACTGTGTATGAAAAGTAGGTAAGGAAAGTAGATTGTGGGTTTTAGGTAGGAAAGGCATGGGAAATAAGTGTTTGTTTGTTTTGTTGTATTGTGTTCTGTTTTGAAGGAAAAAAATAAAGTGGTTTTTGTCCTACAGTGAAATGACTGTTCCAGAACGAGAAAAGAAAGAAAAAAAAAAAAAAGGACAAACCTGAATGGATATAAAAAAATTGTAGAAGGTTTGTGAAGAATGAATCTTGGGAAAGGAATTTTACCTGTGGTCAAGCTGGCTAAGATTATTTAACTTTACAAAAAAAAAAAGAGTTTTAATATCAAAAGTACATTGGTCCAAAATTAGATGTTGGTCTCTCTGTGTTAAAAGGACAAAGTTCTCTTAGATTATTGGTCTGCTCTTAATAAAAAATTGTAAATAATGTTTTTTCTTTAACTTTTAAGTAATCTGCCTGGAAAGCAAAGATTTTGTGTCTTACCAGAATAATTTACTGTACTTCACCTTGTCTTTAGCAGGCTTGTGATTACTTAAAAGAAATAAATAAATAAATCTGTTCTTCTAAAAATCAAGAGAGCTAAGGTTTTTTTTTTTTGTTTTTGTTCTATTAACAACTATGTGATGTTCTATATTTGCCTTCAAAATCTTAACTTGTCACTTTGATTAAATGGTATTTTTTGATAAACTTCACAAAAATCAAATTCTAAATGAAATCTTTTTGACCTGGAGCTAAATTTGGGATTTTCCAGAGGGCCCTTGGAACATCTCAAATCATTTGTTTGCTAACCTTTATACAAAGAGAAATATTAAACTTATTAGGCATTTTTGATATGCCAAATTACAGAGGAAACACTGTCAAATAAGAAGTGATGTTTAAGCTTCTTAGTTTGTATTTGTATAGGTATATGTTATTAATATAAGTGTTTCAGAAATTATATGAAATTCCTAAAAATCTTATATACCCCGGTATACTATTGGTCATAATTCCAGTTATTAACTTAAGATTTGTCACAGAAATAGCCAAATTTCCTTGTCAATTTCATTATAATGAACTCTCATCAGATTTTTTTTTTTTTTTTTTTTTGAAAACTTAAATCAGCCATTGCTTTATTTAAGAATTTGCCTGCTGGATCAGTCTTGCAAATTCAAATTTGTCACAACAAGAGCAACAAAATCAAAACAACAAAGTACACAAGTGCATGTCTTTGACTTTAATTCTAATTTTACTAATTTCATTCAGAGCAATAGTTCACCTACTCTGCTCTTTGCCTGTTATTGGCAGGTGATGGTACCATTTGTGTCCATCTTTCTATTAATTTCCAGCTTAAGTAGAAGAAATCCCTTTGTCCTGAGAACCCTGGCATAAGTTACTGAATGAAGAGTACAGACATAAAAAAGGATTTACTTAAGGGTCTAATGAAATCTGACAAGCTTTTCTAGGAATTTCAGGATAATTTTTTTATTAATTAAGATCAAATATGGAAACATTTGCCAAGTGATTTCAAGAGTTATGTTAATGAAGCCATGAAAATGTTTGATGTCTCCATAGATAAGGAAAATAATGCTATCTCATCAGATCTTTAACTGGGCCTTAAAGTCTTTTGTCATTTACAGACTGTTATAAGTTTACTTTGATGCTTTTGCATGAAAGTAAATTTCATGAAAAGGACCCTACCAAATTACCTACTCTTGATCATTGACCCCACTACCAAATTACAATGTTTCAAACCTTAGGTACATATTTCACAAATGAAGAAGGCCCCAACTGATATCTGCAGGAGATCCTCAAAATCAAACTGACTGGGAAGAGAAGTAGCCAACATTGGGGTAAACTAGTTCCTTCCAAGATGTCAGATCAAGAATGTTTCTTTCCATTCCTCCTTCCCTCTCTGACCATCATTTTCCTAATTCTTACACCGTGAAGGTCTTTATGATTCTTTTGTCCACCCTTTGCCTTGCCCTGGCCTGAAAAAATAAAGTCATTGTTCATGTATCTCAGGCCACTGCAAAGGAGAGTATTCCAAACTCCAACCAGCTGTTGAATTTTCTATGATGCTGGTGATCTTATAAATTTCTCCCTGATTCTCAGTGCCTCGGGTTCTCTGAAACAAGCTCATTGGATAAACACTTTGGGGGAAGTGGAGATACAGTTACACGAAATACATAAATAGGACAACTGGCGTAAAGAATTATCCCTCTCTTTGGGATCATTTCTTGACTTATTTGATTCTAGCTGGTTTGGGTTGTGGGGACCCTTTCTCAGGATCACTCTCCAAACCGTGGGCATAGTTTTGTTGCTAATGATTATTATTGTTTCCCTAATACTCTACATTCTCTCAAAACCTTTAAATGCATGAGGGCAGTGACTGACCCACAGACAAATGGTCTCTCTCTGACTGGAATGACAAAAGGAACAGAAGAACGTAACCAGCTCCAAGAATAGGAGTCTGACATCATTTCTTGTGAATACGGTACTGAGAACTGAAAAGGCAATGGTAACTGAAAGTCATGCTACCACCTGTATTTTTGATCAAACTGCTGGAATGGTTGAGAGATTGATCAAAAAGGGGACTACTGACATAACTTTCTTGGCCCAAGATGGATCTGCTCCTGCTCGAGGTACCCTGTCAGCAAACCAAAACTCTCACATCCCTTTAAATGATCCACTCAACCAGCAATGCAGTATACCCAGTCAGCCAATCGCCAAATGCCAAAGCCAACTCTGAGTCTTCTCACCCCAAACAAGGTTGACCTTCCCCAGCTAGTCAGATATTTTCTATTTTTTTCCTTGCTCTTTATTTTTTATCCTAAAGAAGACTCCTTGCCTTTTGCCCTATTTTACAATTCTCCACAAGGAAGCTGTTCACTTCATGAAGTGTTAAATAAAGTTTGTTTGATTCACCTAAATTGTCTTCTTTAAACATTTTTTAAAACAGCCTTTAGAAGCAGGCAGAATAAAAGTTAAAGCTCCCCAGGATCAACCCGTGCTCCGGGAAAGGAGCTGGTCACAGAAACTCAAGTAAAGACAAAGTAAACCTTTTTCTTTTTTAAAAAAAAATCTGAATACAGAACAGGAAGATTGATTTTTTTTTAATATGCGTAACTTCAATTTCACTGTCCTGAATATTTTCAGCCTCTCTGTTTCACTACTGAAATTGGTAAATTACATTACCTAGATTTAATTTTTCTTTTTGGAATAAAGAATTCTAAAATTTAATTGGAAGAAGAAACACTCAGGAAAAGAGAAAATGCTCAAAGTTAAAGAAAATGAGTAAGCAAATTTTCTGTTGTCAGAGATAGATAGAAGAAACAGGATATCATCTTGAAACTAAGACCTGAAACAGTTAGTTTACACCAGCAGAATTTCTTAATCAATTCAAAGGTATTTCGTATGGAACTAAATTATTACATATCCCTGAAGGATAAAACCAGCCCTTTGATAGTGGTACCCTTGTCCTACATCGTTAGAAAGAGTACTCATTGAATTCACTGTCCCACCTTCTAAGTGGCTGTGCTCTAAGAAGCCTGAAACACAAACAGAAGTCTCTTCTCTTTTAAAATATCATTTTTTTTCTGATGGCTATGTATTAATAATAAGTGTTTGGGTATTCTGATTCATTCATTTTTAATAATATAACATATACAGTGACTAGTTAATAGATACTACTTGACTAGCAGCTAAGAGACTTAGGTAACATGTTTCAACCATGCCACTCCGATGCTGATGTCTTCAGCAAATAACTTCACCCATCTGGGCCCAATCTCCTTATCAATAAAATAAAGAAGTTGGTTTAAATATTTGCTGAATATCCTGTCAGAACAAAATTTTAGGATCTATGATCTATGCTAATAATTATTGAGCACTTCCTTAGTTTGCAGTAATATTCTGAAATTATTTGAGTAAAAAAACCTGCCATTTTAATGAGGAAAATCAGATTTCATGAAGACGGGTTTTGTCTATGTGTGAAAAATGCAAATCCCTGCGCCCCACCTTTCACCACAAATGTGCTGAATCATAATGTGAGTCTCTGGGACACGTGTGTGTGTGTGTGTGTGTGTGTGTGTGTGTGTGTGTGTGTGTGTGTGTGTGTGTGTGTGTGTGTGTGTGTGTGTGTGTTTGATCTTGTATTCCTCTAAGGTCTAATGTCCCTTTCTTTCACATTTTAGAACTCAAACTGCAAAAAAATACATCTCACAGAACTGTCACAACATTTTGCAGAAATAAAGAAATTAACCATCTGGAACACCTAAACAAGACTCATTCCAGCACTGACAATCTGCTATATAAACATGAATAAAGTATCCAACTGTGACCCAGACTGAGAAAAGATAAGGGTTTTGAATGAATTACTGAGATGGTTATAGAAAGAAATTATTACCAGATGAGACAACAATGAACAGAAACAAACAACAAGAAACTTCTCACTCTAAGGAGACTATCCATAAATTCTACACTATATTTGCTGGTGTTTATTACAAATGTAATTTGATGCATTTCTTGAACACAGGTACTGTAGCTCTGGGAGTCTATGCCATTGATCAAATTGTTGGTATGATTCAATATGCAAATAGTATCTACATTAGTCAGGGTTATCCAGAAAAACAGAACCAATAAAACAATATAGATATTTAAGAGGAGATTTATTATGGGAATTAGCACAAGCAATTATGGTGTCTGAAGTATGGCATATATGCTGTCTGCAAACTGGAGAAGCAGGAAAGCTGGTGGGATAATTCAGTCCGAGGCCAAAGGCCTGAGGACTAGGAACGGGGAGGGGACTGCTGGTATAAATCCTGGAGTCCTAAAGCCTAAAAATCAGTAGCTCTGATGTCCAAGGGCAGAAGGAGAAGAAAATTCCAACTCAAGAAGTGATAGCAAATTAGCCCTTCCTCTGCCATTTGGTTCTATTTGGGTTCTCAACAGAGTGGATGATGTCAGCCCACACTGGTGAGGGCAGATCTTTTTTACTCAGTTTACCAATGCACACACTAATCTCTTCCAGAAACACTCTTATGGGCACACCCAGAAATAATATTTTACCAGCTATCTGGGCATCCCTTAACCCAGTCAAGTTGACATATAAAACTCACCATAACAGTATCTTATGTAGTCTAGAAATAAGATGAGTAGAAATTTATGTGTTTTTTAATAATTTCTATTTATATGCTTTTAACACAGGCAATAATGTATATGATAAACTTAAATATTTCTACAGAATAATTTAAGTAAATAAACTTAGGGTTTTATAATTTTAAATTCAAATATCTTACAAGTTCATCCTTAACACATGAAATCTGGGGGCTTATGGTCACAGACAATTGAAAATAAAATAAATGAGTGAATTTAGAAGTGATAGTGAAAAAGCAGAAGAACAGTGCAGAAGAAAAACAAAGTTAAAACTGAAAACTCAGCCTTTCTAAAAATGAAACAACGGAATGTAAAATTTAAATATGACTATAATATAGTGCTATGTTAGCATTTTCCTCAGATATTGACAATAGTGTTTCCTGCTAGTTTCTTGTGTGGGCTAAAACCTATTTGACATATGCTAATGTATTTTTTCACTTAAGTGATTAAATTTCAGTTCTGAGTTTAGGTTTTTTTCTTTCTAGGACAGTAAAGTCATCAATCATTTGGAAACAACTAGCAATCTGAGACACTGGTTGTTTTTGGTTTCTAATTCCTACTTTTTTCAATTTCCCAAATTTTATTCAAAAGTTGTTGTTTACTATATAGTGATGAAAAATGCAGAACCTATACCAAATGGGACATATTGGAGTTTATTTTAAAACTTAGGTTGTAATAAATTGGAGTATTTGAAGGATCATTCTCATTTTTCAGATTTATTGGTCAATTTCACATATGGGGATCTTAAAATAATTCTCTTATAAATTCTGTATGTATGCATTTTATGAATTAATTTAACGTACGTATGTCAGAAAAAAGCATGTCATCCTAAAAAGTAGTTTAAGATTTTGAATAAAATAGATCTGGAGTCATATATAACTCATACCAGTCACTGAGTGATTAACTAGTAGTACCACTATTAAGAAGAGTTACCTTGACATTTGATGTATGAAAATTTTTAGACAAATGATAAGATGAACTGTAATACTGCTTTAGAAGCAGAAAATAATCTGACTTAAAATCATTTTTTAAAAAGACAGAGGGGGGCTTCCCTGGTGGCGCAGTGGTTAAGAATCCGCCTGCCAATGCAGGCAACCTGGGTTCGAGCCCTGGTCAGGGAAGATCTCACATGCTGCGTAGCAACTAAGCCTGTGCGCCACAACTACTGAGCCCACGTGCCATAACTACTGAAGCTCACGAGGCTAGAGCCTGAGCTCCGCAACAAGAGAAGCCACTGCAATGAGAAGCCCATGCACCGCAACGAACAGTAGCCTCCACTCACTGCAACTAGAGAAAGACGCGCACAGCAATGAAGACCCAATACAGCCAAAAATAAATAAATAAATTTATTAAAAAAAAAAAAAAGACAAGAGGGAATTAATCTAGATAGCTTCCACAAATACAACATAATTTAAAAGACTATCAAGAAATGAGTTTTTAATAGTATACAAAGCCAATTGATAGCAAGAAAATAGTCAATAAACACTTTTAAGGAATTACATTGTTTTATTCACAATGAGATCTTCCTTTAAAAGTGTTCAAAATATATTCAAAATATATTATAAACACATTCTAAACATATAATAAATTTAACAGATAAACATAAATAGAATTATGATTTTAAGTAAGAAAACATATCTTAGCATTTATTCATTCATCCCTGTGGTAGTATTTATCACTTTATTAAAATGATATTAACTGAATTAGGTTGGTGAATTTTTCTTCACCTATAGAAAATCAAGATTAAGAATATTATGCAAAATTGTTTATTCTAGTAAAAAATCAATATTGCTTGATATTTAATAAATAACAACATTAGTAGCTTACAATAATCGAGGCCATTCCTTTCTGAATAAATTAAGGAATATATTGCCAATAAATAATTAAAGGAGTTGTGAATTATGTTGAATATTTCTTAATATTTTGAAAACTAATCTAGTGGTAATCAAGGGAAAATGAATGAATTATGTTAGTATTTGTTTTATGTCATTACTTTAAAATGTATTATATTGCTGTATAAGCAAAATGATTTTATGGGAAATAATACAGATTATGCACACAACTAGCTAAATTAATTATTAGCAAATCACTCTATAACTTGTGCCAAGAATGAAAAGATGGTACAGCTGGGAGGATAGCCAGTAAGAGGAAAAAGCAACAAGGGCTTTCAAGAAGTGATACTCTGTATTGCAAGTTGAACATTCTGTACTGATCACTGTCCAGTTCTAGAGAGGGATGGATTTACTCCCACATTTCCTTGACTGTGACACTGCACCATGATTATGCAAGGTAAAGCCTTTAGTTATTTCTGTATTAAACATAAGGATATTTTTAAATCAGGAAAAATTGTATCTCCATTTGAAAAAAATCTATAAAACTTGCATAATCCTCAATAATAATTTTATAATGGATTAACTGTTTAAACATCTGGAATAAAAAATACCAGTATTATAGGAAATAGAAAATATTATTAAAAAAAATCTTTAGATGTGGAAATAATTTTTTATCAGTACACCAAAAATTGGAATTCTAAAGGTAAAGGAAGATGTATCTACATGAAATAATATCATTAATATTAATTATATTAAAACTTATATATGGCAAAGAAAATACATACCAGTGCCTCCCCTACCACACATGCAAAAGCACAGTCAATAAAGACATGAATGCAAATTGAGAGACATTTGATATAATATGACAAAAAAGGGTTAATGCCTTTACTTTTTAAATGTCTAATAATTTTAAGTGAGAAAAATAGAAATTATCCAAAAATGTAGGCAAAGACATAAATAGGTAACTTACAAAAGAGGAAACATATATGGTCAATAAAGATATGAAATAATACTCAGCCTTAATGAAAATGAAAAATGCCAGCTTAAAATAAGAAGTTGTGACTTTTGCATATCATTTTGGCAGCGACTGAATAAAATGATAATTCCAGATTTTATCTTGACTGCTTTCTGGAAATGAATTTATGAAGTTCACAAGTATAGACTCAATGGTACAAATTCTACTACCAAAAATTTATCCAATAAATATTAGTGGACAAGTATTTGACTAAAAGTTAAGATGTATGCACAAGGTTGCTTACCGCAATGCTTTTTACAATGAAAAATTATAATCATGTTAAAGATGTATGAATAAGGAATTGTAAATTATGTTTTATGTAAATAATGGGATATGTTAAAGTAATTAAACAAGAGGGCCATCAGACTGAGGTGGCTCTAACGTCCTCGTAGCCAACGTGGGTAAACCAAAACTTAAGCCAGAATTAATACACCAGAATCTGAGAAAATAAAACTTAAGAATGACTAGTCACAAACAACCAATTAGGCTTTTTCAAATGACGCCACTGCTTAAATTATGACCAATCTGATAATTCCCTTGCTTTGTTTCTGTGTCCTCTCTATAAAAACCTCTCCACTAGCTCCTGTTGTTGGAGGTCACTAACCACTTCCTGTTTGGTACTACCCAATTTAAATCAACATTTTGCTCAGATAAAGTCTTGAAAATTTTAATGTGCCTTAGTTTACCTTTTAAGAGATAATATACATTTCTTTAGCAGGATGAAATATATATATGTGTGTACATATATGTATATACATACATGCAAAATTTATACATCTATACACACACTACAAAATATTATAGCACTGATTAGAAGTTGTTGATGAATTCACAGAGTTCATTTCTCTTCTTTTTTTTTTTTAAATCTAACATCAGAAATAGTAATAGTTTCTAATTGTGTATTTACTATGTCTCCATCCTTGACAAAACAAACCCTAAACAAGAAGTGTCAGGACATGGGTAGAAGGTGAGAAGTGTAGCTATAACACATAAGAGTAACTTAGCACATTTATATATTAGTGGAGTTTTTGTTCCACTCCTAAAATTAAAAATAATCATTCTCTATTAAGAAATCTGGGGCTTCCCTTGTGGCGCAGTGGTTGAGAATCTGCCTGCCAATGCAGGGGACACGGGTTCGAGCCCTGGTCTGGGAAGATCCCACATGCCGCGGAGCAACTAGGCACGTGAGCCACAACTACTGAGTCTGCGCGTCTGGAGCCTGTGCTCCGCAACAAGAGAGGCCGCGATAGTGAGAGGCCCGTGCACCGGGATGAAGAGTGGCCCCTGCTTGCCGCAACTAGAGAAAGCCCTCACACAGAAACGAAGACCCAACACAGCCAAAAATTAATTAATTAATTTTTAAAAAATCTGATCTCTCACTTTTACATACTTAATGAAATTCAAGTGTATTATCATCTGAAATAATTAATTTACATTCTATTGTAATGTACATTTAGAGTTTGGATTAAACAAATATCTGAATATAATAATTGCTATTGTTGTAGGCTCCTATTTAACATTTTCCAGTGAGATCTTTATAAGATAAACAATATATATTTTGATAATTTAACAATACTTTTAATATTAAGTGTATATTTTAATAATGTATACAAAGTACACATTTTCCAAGCTGGTACAAAGCCACATAGTTGTCTTTCCTCAATTATGAGAGTATAAGAGCTTAGTTTAAATGTGTAGATAATTTGAAGTATTAAATATAGTGCACTGATAAGAATGCAAGGTTGCAAGAAAACTAAAAACCTCTATTTTTAAGCATTTTTTATTACACACACACACACACTCAAAAAACAGACATCAAAATTTAAATTATATGGTAAGAAACTTAAAATTAGTCATTATCGAAAATGCCTAATTGTCAACAGTTGATCTTGAAACACTCCTAACGTTTCAATGAGGTACTTATCAATAGTTATTGCTTTGTTGCAGGTAAATAGTTCTCATCCCCTGACCCCCCAGCATCTGGACCTTTAACCAAAAGGCTAACACAATTCTGACTATTTTTGCAGTATCCTGATCTTGGAGGTTTTAGTTTAATTTACCCTATTTATAATAGAGCCCATTTGGTATTTCTTGAGACTTCCACTACTCACCCCATCCCAAATAAACAGATTTGCATAGAATTTGACTTGTTATTTTTTCTGTATATTTCAGTTCTTTTTAACAGGCAGAGAATTGTGGTATACATATTTATTTTGACTTTCTTGAAATTTCTTCCTTTATCTTAAGGATAACTGCAGATATTTCTATTCCTGCTGTGCTATTTGCTTTATGTCTTTTTTTCTATTCCCAGAACCCAGTTTCCATTTTAAAAATCATCTCCAAAAGGAGTAACTCACAATCTGCAGATACTTAACGTGAAAATGAAAGAAAATTTCTGTTTAGAGGTACATTCCTATACTTTTAAGACATTTTCTAGTTTCTAACATTATCAGATAATAAGTAGTATACAGAAATAAAATAAAGTTGTTACTTTAAGTTCTCAAATCTTCCTCCTTTAATAGTTATCTAAACTTGGGTCAATAGAAATATCAGTTGATTTTTTTTTCAAATGTATCTTTGATAGATTTTACTCGACAATAGTTTTTATTTAGAATGGTTTGTAATGTGTTGTTAAATATTTTCTTTCTATAAATTTATTTATTTATTTAATTTATTTATCTTTGGCTGTGTTGGGTCTTCATTGTTGCACGCGGGCTTTCTCTAGTTGCAGCGAGCGGGGGCTACTCTTCGTTGCAGTGTGCGGGCTTCTCATTGCGATGGCTTCTCTTGTTGCGGAGCACGGGCTCTAGGCATTCGGGCTTCAGTAGTTGTGGCACGTGGGCTCAGTAGTTGTGGCACGTGGGCTCAGTAGTTGCGGCTCACAGGCTCTAGAGCATAGGCTCAGTAACTGTGGTGTGCGGGCTTAGTTGCTCTGCGGCAATGTGGGATCTTCCCGGACCAGGGCTCGAAACTGTGTCCCCTGCATTGGTAGGCGGATTCTTAACCACTGCACCACCAGGGAAGCCCTGTAATGTGTTGTTAAATATTTTCAATACAAAGGGGCATTTTAAAACCATGGTTGGCATACTGGTAGACAATATATAATACTCTTAAATTTTCCTCTAAAGAATTAGTACGTTTTGTGAAAGAAGTTCAATAATATAATTGAGCAAAGAAATATTTGTAAGAAATTATGTTGAAGATTTGAAAATATATCATTCAGAACAGAACTGTTCAACTCAAAGCATCTCTAGTGGACTGACAATAGTTTCACAGAAAATGGCATACACTTTTTATGTATAAGTTTCCATATAACTTGAGAAAAAATAACCATATTTCATCACAGTTCAGTTTTATGTACGATGCTGCAGCGTACATGAACATGATGCCATGCAGTGTGCAACCATTTTCAAATGCTAACCAATGATTTGGGTGCTGTTTTTCCTTTCCATTCAAATGTAAGCTATCTTAAGCCTTCTTAAACTATTCACTGCCTCCGGGAAGAAATGCAGTGCAATAAATATATAAGTAGGCAAGGAAACACACAGAAAATGTGATGGATTTTTAATACTAGTGTTTTTTGGAATTACTAATCTCTAAAGGGACTCAGGAAATATAAATATGTCATAAGTTAGAATAAGACTTTCCAACCCAGAAATGAGATAAAGATTCCACATTTTAGGAGAGTGGAAGAGTCAGAAAGGAGGTAAAGAATGCATAGATTCAGAAGGTCTTTGATAAAAAAACAAAAACAAAAAACCCCACAATCCTCTCTCACACTGTGTATTGGGGGGAGGTGGGGTGAGAGCAGTGTGTGTGTATGGCGGGGGGGGAAATAGAAATGTCTGGATATCTGGTAGGTATGGGGAATTAGAGCATCGGGGAGCCTGCAAGTTCCTTAGGAGGCATGTCTGGATGGTGTATCTAAAAAGATACATATAGCCCGAGCTTCCTAACCACATTCTCTATAACCCAGTGTGACCCAGGAGCAACAGTATGAACTTGTGTGACTGAAGATGGCAGGAAAACAGAATGCATAGAAATATATGGAAATGGATTACAATAGCCCACGTAAGTTTGCTTGGAGCAGTATGATATGGAAGCAGCAGAAAGATCCCCATGTGCTCAAGAGCTGAGAGAAAGCCAGTTCTTACAAATCCGTGATCAGTAGGGATGATGTAACCAGAAGAAACCAAGAACTTCTGGGGGATGTTAGCATCAGTGCAGAATACTGAGATTCAAGTGAGCCCCAAAATATAATAACTTGGAGCTTTGTAAACCTCCAGAACTTATATGTGATCCTGAAGAAAAAGGTGAACTGAGATCATGATTTTGTCACTTAGCAGAATAGGGGTTCTTCATAGATATTAAATTGAGAAATAGGAGATTATTAAATGGCTAAATTTGTATCCTGAGATTACTTACTATACCTAGTAAACTCAAAAATATAAAGTTTATAATCTCCAAGAATCACTCATTTTTGTAAAAAAAAAAAAAAAAAAGGAGTAACTGAGTTTCATTCTAAGTTAAAGGGAATATTCCTATTCTGTATAATAGAAAAAATATTGCTAAAAATCTCAACAGCAAATACAACCATAGTTAAGGCCTCTTCAGGCAATCCCTAGTGTCCATTTATTAAAAAGATATTAAATAGATCAGAGGAACTTACTTTTACACAATCATTTGTTCTTCCAGTCAAGCTCTTTACTTTTTTTTTTCCAGAAATGTTGATAGATTTTGGATAAAGATACATCATGTTTACCAAGAGGGAAATTATTGTGTATGGAAGAAAGCACTTTGTGATCCTAACTTTTGTACAAATCATGGAAGTATTTTATTCAAAAACTTCTTCATTCTTTTTCCTTCCCCTGGGGATAGAGAGCTAAGCACTCTCTCTTTTCAGGTCCTTTTTAAGGTCTCCGGAATAAAGCACATAATGCAAGTAATATGGGTGTGTATTCCATGTTAATCACATCTTAGCTCCAAGAAGTGTAGACTGTGTGGAAAAGAGCACTGTACAAGGTCTGTTGGGAGAAGGAATTGGGCAATTAAATTCTCTAAGCTTTGGCTTTCTGCCTAGTCAATTAGGAGAAAGAATGTCCCCTATCAGCCTCAAAGAAGTGTGTAGGAATTGAATGACCTAGAAAACGGAAAATATTCTGTTAACAGTGGGATTTTGTTGTTGCATTTGCTGTTGCTGCTGTTATTGTTGTTGACTTGGACAGTATCTATCCTAAAACCTAGCTCCTAAGTTTCTTCATTTAAAACATGAGGTGTAATAATAATAATACCAATCTCATATATTAGTGGGAGGGTTAAAGAATTAGTATATCTATAAGCACAATAAATGTTAGTGATTCTTATTATTTTTAATAAATACAGTATCTTCTCTTTATTAACAATAGTTATGTCCTATAAAGTTGCTATAAACTATGAAGTAGTGAATACCTGAATCACTTTTAATTCTAGTGAACAATTTAGTAAGTACTCTTATCTGATGGCAGAGAGATTTGGCCTAGAAGTTAAAATACTGGATCAAGACTATGAATGTTTTTAATATTTTTGATACATATCGCCAACCAATCAATATGTAACTTTGTTTTCTGTGCATTTCTGTCTAAAGACACATTATAGCATATATTGATTAACATTGAACTCATAGCTAAAAACACTATACCTTATGCCTGAACAAAGATTATAGAACACACACATTTTCTCTGAAAGGCACATAACAGCCTTCTTGTACTTAGGAATACAGGCAGTACTTGGTACTAAATTTGGGGCTTATTTTAAACTGAGAAGTCACCAACAGAAAGCAAGTGAAAATGGTTAAGTAATCACTTGATTATCTAAAATTATTTAAAATAATGATAATAACTATACTAACACTGGAAAATGATTATATTGTAGCTGAAAAACAGGACACAATATTGTGTATCCTATAATCATCATTATTGTTATAACCAAAAAAACAAGTTTCTGAGTGGTAGGATCATGGATATTTCTTTCATTTAATTTTCAACACTTCCTATAATGTGCATATATATAATTCTTGGAACAATCATTACTCTTTCAAAATCTTTTCATTCTAACACCACATTCTTCAAGTTCTGCATTATTTTTTAGTTTTGCAGAGGTTACTCTTGAGTTAAAGAGTTTTCAATCAAATTCTTTCAGTCACTGACCATGACACGTGTGCCAGGTGTGCTCTGTGCAGCACTAGCAGGCCCCATCCACCTCACCATGATGTAAATGCTGCCCTGGACTATCCTGTGAGGCAGATGACCAGCTATTAAGTAGTTTTCTGTAACAAGACTAGTTCACAGGTTGTCTTTTGACAACCTGAAATTTATATCTCCGTGTAGTTATCTGTTTAAAACCATTTACTTACTAGACATCTCTGGATTTGGCTAAACCATCTCCCACTCCACTCCCAAATCCCATCCTCGGGTTTTACTTTATAATATGACGAATTGTATAGCTCAAAGTAAAAATTCTATGTTTAAACAATCCTGCACATAAGCAGCAGCCTTTGTGGCTCACAACAAACCAAAAGACTATTATATGAATATTATTCTGTAGTTTGGATCCAACCCTCAGTAATCCCCGTGAAGCAATAGCAATAGGTTCCAATGAGCAGTCCTGAACCACCAGCAAATTAGACGTCTTCAGGGTTTTCTGTTTTAAAAATTAGGCAATAATAAACTCGTGTTCTGCTATGCATTACAATGGTGTAGAAGGGTTACCTAAATCAATTCTAGCCACACTGTTAACATGCAAAGCACAGCTTCAAGCTCATTATTTTGCAAAATAGAAGTGAAATGATAGGATGTAAATAATGATGTAATCCATTTGAAAAAATAATAAGGCAGTATAGCAGGTGCTCAGGGGTGTCATAAAAAACAGCTGCCAATACATAGAAAGGAAACATTGCATTAATCCAGGATTTCATAGATTCTGCTCTTTCACCTACTGCCATAAAAAATAGCAACTGTGCATAGAAACATATAATCGACATATTTCATCTATAATTGAATGTCACATTTTCCATGAAGTGTTATAACCATATAGCATATAGTCATTTGGTCATAACAGTTAGCAGACATTTGGTCCTGTCCAAAATGTCCATGAGACATTTGGTTCTTAAGACATTTGGTTCACACCAAAAAGTCCTTGATATGTGGTCCTCTCCAAAACCATTTGTCATGGATCAGATATGCTCATGGATGTTCAGATAGGACTAAATGTCCTGCAAGGAGTTGTAACATATATGGATATAAATGTCCTTTCTTAATATTAAGATGACTTTAGTATCCCTAAGCAATATCTTTGAAAAAATCCATCATCTGATTCCAGATGTTGTTCCTGTTGTCAACTCTTTTTCTATGGAAAAAGTGTTTTCTTTTTTATATAAAAGAGAAGACTGCATTAAGTCTCATAATCACCAATTCTATATTCAACCCCTTTCAGACAAGGTTCCATCCTCTGCACTATGCTGATCAAGGGTAACAATAATTTCCAAGTTACAAAATCCAATAATCACTTTTTGCCCTCATTTTACTTGACCTGTCAGCATCTTTCAACAGAATCTACATCCTCTCCCTCTTTAAGCACTTTCTCCTTTGGCTTCCAGGTTTTCTTTTTCTCTCACTAACCACCTTCCCATTCCCTTTGCTTGCTTGTCATTTTCTTCCTTACCTTTAAATTTTGGAGCTCTAAGACCTTGCTCCAAACCTTTTATTTGATAGACTCTCTTTGTACGTGATCTCAAGAAGATCTGCAGCTTTAAATATCTTTGACATGCTGATGACAATCAAATATATATTTCCAGCTCTGATCTCTCAATCTTTAACTCTTGACTCTAATATTCGTTTGACATCACTATTGAATCTTTAACAGACATCACAATAGAAAATATCCAAAATACGATTTTTGATCTATACCCTCACCGTTATTATATTTTTTCCTATTTCAGAAAAATAATACTCAGCTGATTAAATTAAAAAAAAAAAAACCAAACTCCCAGACTCTCTTTTTTTTTTTTTACTCCCAATATTTATCAGCAGTTTTGGATGGTATCTCCCGAATAAATTTGAAACGACTCACTTTATCTTCACTGCTACCATCTTGCCCAAGGCATTATCCTCTCTTGCACTAACTACTAAAATAACCTGTAACCGGTGCCCTGCTTCCACTCTCGTACCCTTTTAATCAACTTTCACATAGTGACCAATGATAATTTATTAAAATGTAATCCAGCAACTTTTATATTAAGAGGATTGACCAAATACTTCTAATTTTGCTCTCTTTTTAAAAACTGCATAAACTACATCAAATAAACTATTTCAAAAATGCACAAACCATAAATATGGGACAGCAGCAAAGGAGACACAACAACAAACTTTTGAAAACTTGAAAGCAGGTGGATAGCATGTTTGAGAAAGCTACTTTCTTAATTGGCAGTGAGGAAAGCTGAGGAATAATCCAATGAAGATGGGCGATTACTCAAAAGTCCTGGGAACTGGCAGCTCCAGGAACATTAGGAACCTGGGGTAAAGAGGATGCTACATGAAGACACGTGGGTGAAAGCTATTTGAGAAGCACCCAGATTACTAGACACCTGCACCCCTCGAGGCTACTGGTTACCGGTTTCACCTGGGCAGAAACCTATTCTCTTTAGAGAAGGTAAAATAGAGGGTCTTTGGACTAGAGGACCTGAGATATATCAAAATATGAGAAATAGAAAATACATGCTTAAGGAATACCAAATTCTAAAACTTTCAGACTGGTTCTCCCACACTGCTTCCAGAACTGTGCCAGCCATATTTTATCCTCTAGGAAAAAGACTGAAATACTTTACTTTTGGAAATCTGACCATTCCAGGAGAGAAGAATGCAAAATAATAGAGACTATGTTTCCCCAATAAATAACCCACCAAGATCTTTACAGAAATTCAAAATCAACATATACAACTTATGTAATTTGAGCTTCATATCAGTTTTTGAGTCTTCCACTCAATCATGACTAGATAACACAACAAAAATATTATGTAATATCAAAAGAAAGCTGATGTGGAAGATAAAGAACAACTCATAAAAAGAGAACCAAAGAAAACAGCAACAAAGAATATGCAGGTGAAAGAAAACTTAAAAATAAATTTTTCATGAATATTCAAATTATATCATGAATATTTCTTTTATAGAGGTAAAAGGAGCTATAGAAAATTTAAAAATTTTTTAAAACTCTGAAAACTCAATAGACGGAATGGAAAATAAATTGAGGAAACTTCCCAGAATTTTATTTTTTTTTTCAGCTATTGTAGGGATTTTATTTTTTTTAATTAATTTTTACAATTTTTACACAACTTTACAATGTTGTGTTAGTTTCTACTGGACAGCAAAGTGAATCAGCTATATGTATACATATATCCCATCTTTTTTGGATTTCCTCCCATTTAGGTCACCACAGAGCACTGAGTTCCCTGTGCTATACAGTAGGTTCTCATTAGTTATCTATCTTATACATAGTATCAATAGTGTATATATGGCAACCCCAATCTCCCAATTCCTCCCACCCCCCTTTCCCCCTTGGTATTCATACATTTTTTCTTTACATCTGTGTCTCTATTTCTGCTTTGCAAATAAGATCATCTATACCATTTTTCCAGATTCCACATATATGCGTTAACATACTATATTTGAAATAAATACCACCAAAGAAATATACAATATAAAAAATATATTGTTATAAAGTAGAAACTAACACACCATTGTAAAGCAATTATACTCCAATAAAGATGTTAAAAATATATACATATATACAAAATTAGACGACCAGTCCAGGAAGTCCACCTTCCGGATAAAAGTAGGTTCACAGAGAGAAATGTAGAAAATAAAGAGGAGGATGTCATCATCAAAATATTTTCATTATGTTTTCCATGAGTGAAAAATATGAGATCCAGATTGAAAAGTTTCACACATCCAGCATGTAGGATGAAAATAGACTCACACAAATTTATATCATTTTGAATTTTCAGAACACTGGGATTAAGAAGAATATCATAGAATTATCTTAGTGGAATAAAACTGACCTCATTCAAAAGATCAGCAATGAAATGGCTTCAGTGTTCTCAACAATAATGGAAGTTAGACAATACTAGAGAAATGCCTTACAAATTCTAAAAACAAAAATTATTTCCAATGAAGAATTCTATATCCCAGTTAACTATCAACCAAGATAAGGAGCAGGATATTATCATTTTCAAATAAACACCCTGTAAAATGCTCTTGGTCAAAAATCTAATGGAGAATTTGGTTTACAAAAATGAGGAAGTAAACCAAGAAATAAGAATTCAACACATATGAAAAATGGGAGATGCAACACAGATTAAAGGTAAGTAGAAGCCCCAAAAATCAGGATGCACGACTGAATTGTTAATCAAAATGTTGATTAGAAAAGATATGTGAGAATGTACATATATCTATTCCTTAAACATTTTATTAACTTAAAGTGTACAGATCTATATTTATTCACAAACAAAATATTCTGATACATAACCAAGGACATACTTTGAACAGGGAAAAACTGATTGGAAAGCCAGGTAGTATTTCTTGCATAAACCACATCCATCACTTATAATTTCTGGCTTCAATTCTCTTTAGAGAACCACTCAAGTAAAGACTTTTATGTTTTCTTTCCCAATATTTATATTATGAAATAATTCCAAAGCTTTCAATTTAATTTTCATAAAAATTCTCTATACATACGTACAAATATTGTATTCTCTTATGACTTAATGGAAATCGCATATAAATTGGCAGATCATTTTGCAAATAAAGAAAACTCATAGTAAACACACAATCCAACTGGATTGAACTAAGGGAATTAAAAGTATTAGCCATGAATATTTGTTGTTCCAAGGACATCAGTCAATATATTCTATACTGAAAGTAGGGACCATCCAGGCTGTGTGATAATTGGAGGCTAGTTAAGAGAACTCATCCTGCTGTGTATCCGTGCATTAACGGAATTCTGTATTAAATGTTTCAGTACAGTGTCCAGTACATTTTAAGCAACAAATAAACATTATGTTTGCTTTCAAGATTTCCCATAACATTGTAGGTTGGTCATTTTATTTTTAGAAAACTTTCCTTATTATGTACAGAAATATTTTTTAAAACTCCCGTTCGGTTGATCTAAAAACTCCCGAATCAGGCTCCCTAACTTCAGACTATACTACAAAGCTACAGTAATCAAGACAGTATGGTACTGGCACAAAAACAGAAATATAGATCAATGGAACAGGATAGAAAGCCCAGAGGTAAATCCACGCACATATGATCACCTTATCTTTGATAAAGGAGGCAAGAATATACAGTGGAGAAAGGACAGCCTCTTCAATAAGTGGTGCTGGGAAAACTGGACAGCTACATGTAAAAGAATGAAATTAGAACACTCCCTAACACCATACACAAAAATAAACTCAAAATGGATTCAAGACCTAAATGTAAGGCCAGACACTATCAAACTCTTAGAGGAAAACATAGGCAGAACACTCTATGACATAAATCACAGCAAGATCCTTTTTGACCCACCTCCTAGAGAAATGGAAATAAAAACAAAAAGAAACAAATGGGACCTAATGAAACTTAAAAGGTTTTACACAGCAAAGGAAACCATGAACAAGATGAAAAGACAACTCTCAGAATGGGTGAAAATATTTGCAAATGAAGCAACTGACAAAGGATTAATCTCTAAAATTTACAAGCAGCTCATGCAGCTCAATATCAAAAAAACAAACAACCCAATCCAAAAATGGGCTGAAGACCTAAACAGACATTTCTCCAAAGAAGATATACAGATTGCCAACAAACACATGAAAGAATGCTCAACATCATTAATCATTAGAGAAATGCAAATTAAAACTACAATGAGATATCATCTCATACCAGTCAGAACGGCCATCATCAAAAAATCCACAAACAATAAATGCTGGAGAGGGTGTGGAGAAAAGGCAACCCTCTTGCACTGTTGGTGGGAATGTAAATTGATACAGCCACTATGGAGAACAGCATGGAGGTTCCTTAAAAAACTAAAAATACAACTACCATATGACCCAGCAATCCCACTACTGGGCATGTACCCTGAGAAAACCATCATTCAAAAAGAGTCATGTACCAAAATGTTCATTGCAGCTCTACTTACAATAGCCAGGACATGGAAGCAACCTAAGTGTCCATCAACAGATGAATGGATAAAGAATATGTGGCACATATATACAATGGAATATTACTCAGCCACGAAAAGAAATGAAACTGAATTATTTGTAGTGAGGTGGATGGACCTAGAGTCTGTCATACACAGTGAAGTAAGTCAGAAAGAGAAAAGCAAATACTGTATGCTAACACACGTATATGGAATCTAAAAAAAAAAAAAAAAAAATGGTCATGAAGTTCCTAGGGGCAAGACGGGAATAAAGACACAGACCTACTAGAGAATGGATTTGAGGATACGGGGAGGGGGAAGGGTAAGATGGGACAAAGTGAGAGAGTGGCATGGACATATATACACTACCAAACGTAAAATAGATAGCTAGTGGGAAGCAGCCGCATAGCACAGGGAGATCAGCTTGGTGCTTTGTGACCATCTAGAGGGGTGGGATAGGGAGGGTGGGAGGGAGGGAGACGCAAGAGGGAAGAGATATGGGGACATATGTATATGTATAACTGATTCACTTCATTATAAAGCAGAAACTAACACACCATTGTAAAGCAATTATACTCCAATAAAGATGTTTAAAATAAATAAATAAATAAAATAAAAAAATAAAAATAAAAACTCCCTTAGAAACAATGAAGAAAGCAGAGAAATCCACTAACTACTGGACTCCCAGGGAATTCCCTAGCCATTAAGACACTGATTTGATAAAAATATTTAGAAGTACGCCAACCTGTTTCATTAAATAGAATGTAAAACACTGAAAACCAAAAAAAAATAATAATAATAATGTATTTATGTTTGAACCAATATTTATTAAGTACCTCCTAGATTCAATGCCCCTTAAAAATACTTGGCTACTTTTGGGGGATCAAACATTGTTTGATGAATGTAAAAATTCACATCCATTTACTCCTGTATCAAGATAATTAAAAGAGTTTTGGGGGCTTAATGAAATCAGACTTTAATGACAAATTTAAACTTTTGATTTTTCTAGCTAATACTTTTCATCAAAAGTTTGATTTATTTTGTAAAAATAAGTCCTCCAAATCAGGATTGGCTTCAAGACAAGGTGTCTCAGGAGGTCCCTCATTTTCCTTTCATATCTGATAGGAATCCATTTGCCACTTGTAACAGAATCTGAACTACCTCTCTCATGAAAGAAAGATGGAGAATTAACCACTCTAGTGCTGGCATGGAGACTGCAGAGTCATTAGGGACTCAATAGCCTTCTGTCCTTCACTCCACTATCCTTAGCATTTGGCTTCTAACTCTAGGTCACCTTTGCCCTAAGAAGTAAATAAAAAGATCAGCCATCATCTCCACATTCTAGGCAGGTAGGATAAGGAGTGAGGGACAAGGTCCCCTCCAAAAAAAAACAAAAAAAATGTAGACCTTCCAGCTAAATCAGCTCCTTTGAAACAACCTTCTCTGAAATCTCACGCTCTCTGCTTACTTCTCACTAGCCTGAAGTTAGTCTCATGACCACATCCAGCCCCAAGCTAGCAAATGCAGTCTTCTAGCTGAGCTCATGTTTCTTCTACTAGAGAACAAGGGGACGTGGAGGCTGGGTATCAACAAGCAGTCTCTGACACATTCCCTTTGATTCTCATTATTCTTATCCTCCCAGAACTTGAGCGTTTTCTAACATCCTAGTACAAAAGTCCTATTCTAACACTCTCTCCTCAACAGAGATACAAAGTTTACATCTGTCCATTCACTTTACATGATCCACATGCCTTTGTCTCCACCCAATAAAAGTTGATTTTCTGATTGTTCACTCCTTCCAGTGAGTGACCTGAGTTAGTTGTGACTGTAGTTATTTTGGATCAACTGATTTACCTAATATGCTAACGGAGAATTGTGAATTACTATCCCTCAGGTGTTAACCATGTTAACATAACAGAATTAATCTGTAGACATGGAAAACCAAGTACTGTGGCAATTGGAGATGGCAGTTGAGGCAAAAGATTATTTCAATAAGCTGCAGATCATCCTTTGACCTTTGCAGATCATACTTTGATAATACTCTGTGGTTCTGTAATACTAGATTGAGTTGTAAGTTATATAAAGGGATGCATTTCAGTAAAAAGAAAAAAAAGTATTTATTTAATTCATAAATCTTTAAAGAGGAAAAGTGGATAACTAGTGAACCCCTGTCTTACTTATGGGCTACCTATTTCAAAACTGTTATGTGTCCCACCAATAAAAAATACTCTTCAGGATTAAATCTCATGATCGAGCCAGCATTTATGCTTTTCAAGACTTAAGTTTTACACCTCCCCTCTTTTTCTATTTGAACACTATAAACTTTAGATAATGATTTAGAAATACATGATCATATTATATGTATTTAGAAGAAATCAGGTGAACTTTAAACACCAAAAAGACATAAAAATATTTATCGCTCTAGTGAGTGTCTAAATTATTTTTGATACCTACTGTGTATACTTAATACTACAAACAGAGCAGAAAAAGGATAGGGTAGGGTTTAATCCTGGTCCATATGTTTATGGGTGGCACATATAAAGATGGAAAGGGGCATTTTTCTGTTTTACATCACTTTGAATTTCATTAGTTACCCTGTTCAGCATTAAACTAACTACAGAGGCAGAATGCTGGTCTCATTTATAAACCAAGCAAGCAAATGGAAAAACATCAACAAAACAAAAAGATAATCAGAATAGCCCTATCCTCTGCTCATCTTAGTATAATAAACACCGAAAGACATCAAGAATAAGGGAAACTGGGTCCAAATACTAGATCTGATTATTTTTGGATAATTACAATTCTAATTATGAATATCTCTAAGTGGCATTGAGTGACTGACAGGTTACAAGGTAAAAGAAGAAAAGTGGTATTCTCTCCAGCCAATCTTCAAAAGATCTATGAATACTGAATACGGGGGATTTAGAGTATTATGTGTATGCATGTATGTGCACCTGTGTACAGGAACTCAGTTCATTAAAACAGAGATGGTTAAAAAGTAATTATGCAGGCTGGCCATTACAACAGTGAATATATACATATACTATTGACATTCAGTGACTATTGGAATATGTAATCTTATTTGTTTACTAAGGAAACATTGAATCATTTTAGATGAGCAACAATTTCTGTGAAGTGTGGTAAAATTGTATCATTATTTCCGGTCGGGTCGTTTACAAAGCAAATAATAAATATGGCAAGTCGGTGTTAAGCACAAAATAATCTATCAATAATTTCCCTATTAACATTGAAAGGCTTAAACTCCCAAATGTAAAAGTTACAGGCAGATAAATAATGGTGATTTTCATTCTTTCTGTTTCTAGAGAGAGAAAAGATGATGAAAGAAATGGCCAAAATACAAATAGAGTGAAGATCAGAGAGACATCATATAGGATAGCAAAAATAATTACTAAAGAAAAATTACTGAATTGTATTTGGAGGTGAAGGAAAATCAGGGAGAGAACTAAAAGGATAGAGAAATATTGATAGAAGGATTAAGATGATGTGGTCAGCAAATTAAGAACTGACTGAAATGATTCACAGACAAAAAATCAAAATGTTGAGATAAGGGAATAGAGCACTGAATTTTTATGGGTTTCAAAATACAGAAGAGGAAGCTTATAAGGACAAACCAAAATATGCGAAGTCCTGGCTAGTTACATATATCCAAGGGAGAATCTGACAGACTGGAAACCAAATACCAACCAAATCATATCAAATGCAGTTCAAACCGGAGAGAAGTAATCTTCTCTAGCAAAGCTCAATCCTAGGTAGGGCCAGTTTTGAGAATTCGCAGAAGAAATTATGAAAGAGAACGGTGTTAGAATAGGAGCAAATCATCCCCCCAAAGAAGAGGGAATGTTGAAAATGATGAACTGGTTAGGTGTGTTTTAACCAGGAGGTTGAAGATCTTGAGTTAAATTCAACCTCTGGCATAAGCATGCTGGAAAGGCAAGAGGAAGACCTTGGAACCTACTGCCGTCCACTCCCACACACTTCACAAAGGGGAAAAAAAGAAAATGTAAACCCCTTAAGTGTATTTAGAAGGTGCTAGTCAATAAGTAAATCACTCAGCTGCAGTGCCTCAGCTGTGACTAAATAAAAACAAAGAGTCTTGACAAAATAAAGAATACTGCCAGCTATCTGAATAGGCTAGTGTTTTAGTGACATCACTTTTTAATTCAACTGTTGAAAACTAATTTTAAACAGAGGCACCTCACGGATACCCACATTCAGGATACACTCCCGTGCAGGTATCTACATTTTACGATGAGTTCCCTTAAACAGGCAAGGAAATAAGCAGTCCAATGATTCAAAACCACCATTTTATTAAAATCAGTAATGATCACTTGCTGTTGACCTGTCTTCTATAAATAAGATAGGCTGTATATATATTTCCAGCATCGAACCTACTCTTCCTTCCCCTATCCTTCTCAGAAAAGGAATGTACAAACATTGGTTCTTGAGACTAGTATATTTTAAAGTGTTTTAGCACTTTTCAGTTTGGGCTGGGGGGAGGGTTCTTATATAACATATAAAATAATGTATATGAGTTATTTCTTTAATAGAAAATCTAAAATAATTACCTGTGAAAGAATAAACTGGTTAGAAAGAATAAATGCACAAAGTTCATACTGCATATATGTCAGGCTCAAGATGAAATGAAAAAAATTATACTATACTAGCACCAAATAATTCTTTAACTAATGCTGAAATATTGATAGGATATAAAACAGATGTTTGTGTCAAAAACATAGACGCTTGAAGACAAATCTAGGATATATGTATATTATATATTTACATCTATAATGTATATCTATAATTTGTCAAATATTTAGATATATTTTATATATCAGTAAATATGTATTTATAGATACTTGCATTTATATAATAATGTAATATATATTTATACTTATGTATATATGTAATTTATTAAATTGTATATATATAATTTGTCAAAGACTTCACTTTCTATGGTAATAAATATTAGCAGCTTTGAGTTTTCTTAGTGAAAAAAGTTTTGACAATATTTCAGTGGTTGCCATTAAACTGTAACATCATTGTAAGGTAGAACTGGACAGAGCACAAATATAAGACACTAAGTTCTCTGCAGCTTAAAGTGTATAGCTTTAACATTATCAAACAATTCATGCATTTGTAATTTAAATATGAAGACAGAAATGCAAGTTAAATGACTGCAGCATACATGAGGAAGTATCACTCACTCTCAGGGAAAATCTTTCTCAATACTATACTATTGATAATACAATATATATGTTAACATTAGCAAGACACTACAAAAGTGTGATGAATTCCGTTGTTTAAAAATACAAGCTAGAAGAAATGTTTTGAATAGTTAAAAGGCTAGCATTTGATTGATTTGGTGAAATATTTAGATGTTCAGAATCTTTCTATTTTCCTATGGTCTGTTTTTCAGTTTTAACGAACTCATGCAGGCATATATATGAAATGCTTGACAAAAGAGAAAATATATCTTTTAGATCAGTTTTAACAGACCTTCATATAATTTTAGAAAATTTCAGGCTTTTGTTTGTTTTCTATTTGGCCTGTTATTAAGCATTTACCAACACATCACTGACAATAACACAAAATATTTCAAGTTGTTTTCTGCATAACTTGGAAAATTAAACCTGCTTAAAAGCTGCCATTAATTCCCTCCACTTGGAAAAATTTTAAGAGGAATGTGGGTAGTTTATAGATATTGTGAGTGACTAAACTTTGACATAAAATTTTCCTAGTGCTTCCTTTATAATTTCTGGATTAGTTTAGAGTATCCTGAAATAGAAAGCCAAGCTTAAAAAAAAGAAAAACAAGTTTTTAAAAACTGGCAGGATTTTCTGTAAATAGAATACAAAAACAAATTGGAATCTAATATTAATAGAAATATTTGTTAAGCATAAACTTAATTTCATTTTTTAATGTTCATTAAAATGAGTTGTATTTCATTTAATGCCTTTATAATATATAAACATGATGAACTGGAAATTATAATAAACATTTACACTAATAAAATTTCACTGGTATACTAGGTATTTATATATAACAAATTACAGTAAAAACTTCATGTGAATAAAGGAGCTATACTGCTTAAATAAGTTTGAAAAGCATTGGTCTAATCCAATTGCCTTGCTTATAGATTAAGCATAAACCACACATAAACATGAAACAGGGTGCCAAAGATATGAAGTGACTCACCTACAGTAATATACTCACAGATAGACACAGTGTCTTTTTATTTTCCCTGCACTACACTCAAGCTTTATACTTCATATTTCTTATAGCAGAACAGGACAATCTTTGCTTGAATAAATCTTTGCCCCACATAAATTGCATAGAAGAAGTTAGGGAAAAGCCAATGAAGTCACCCATCATCTCCTCTTCCCAAAAGCACAGCTCCTGACTGTTAGATGCACTGCTCATGATCAAAAAGGAGTAATTACAGATTTGAGAAACTACCTATGAAGCTATTCACCTGAGTCATTTTCAAAGCTGCTATCTTAATTCTCTTTCAGATGAAACAGAACCTTGGAACAATGAATGTTTTTAGTGGAACCACAAAGGTAGTCGTCCTTGTCTTTCACTTTTATATAAGCTTTTGGTTTTAAAGTAATTATAACTCTCTTCCCCTTCCATTCATCGACTGATTCTAGTAGAATTCAGTCTCACAGGCATTAGGTCTATGCTTAACAGATGGTGGCTTCCTCCTCTTATCTGTTTTTATTCTACTTCACCCCAAAGGTTCTTGAGGTGGATATCCTCTTCCTTAGGTTGTGCACTGCTGGGGTAATGGTTTCATTTTTCTGAGCTGTAGTCCTCATCTGTACTATGATGGCAATGAAATGGGCTTCAGGAGTGGTTATGGAGAAGAGTTGAGAAAATGGGTATGGGGATAAATAGGGGCCAAGCTCATAGTCAGCAAATATTACTTTTCTTAAACCCAACTGAAATAATACAAATTTTGAAAGTAATTTACAATATTTTGGTATGAAAAAATTTACTTTTAAAACAATGTATTTATTTTTTTGCCACACTGATCCACATTTAACTTTTAACCTGTGTCTGGAGAAAAGCTCTGTCCTGATAAAAGCAAGAAGAATATTAACAATTGGTAGTCATTTAAAATTCAAATGTCTGTACATTGATACACAAATCATGCAGTTCCTTCAGATCTTTTGAATATATGACTGTGTACTTTTTTGTCAGCAACAAACGTAAAACGGCAGCCCTGAATATGACCCAGTGGAATGACTCAGGAAAGCAACTCATTTGAATGTTTAAGCTCCTCAAAGGCTTAGTTCATTTGAATTCGTCCCATAATTTGAAACTGAATATCTTGTTTTGACAGTATCATAACCTAAATGGCTTCCAAATATAATATATACAGCAGCAAACTATATGAGTGAGCTAAAATACCATATGATCCATGTGCATTACAATTAATGAATAACTAGATGATTCTGGAGACAATTAGATCGTTTAAATGGCTAATCTGCATTCACTATCCTATCTATCTTCTAGGAGATTTAACTTAGCAGTATTTTTATAGTTACTGCTGAGTGTCTCATTTATTTAATGTATGAGCTTCCACAATTATCAGGCATGCTTATTGAACTTTGAAAAGAGCACTGCATTTTTGCAAACCCTTTGACACTAGCACTCAGAAAACTCCTTTGAGTATATTCACTAATGTCCTTAAGAAATATGCCAGACCTACAGAGTTATAAAATGCAAGAAATGTCTTTCCAAGGCCCTGAATGCTATGTCTCAGTAAATCTGTAGACAGCCTAAAATATACTGGGATAATTGAAATGTTAAGTGTTTTTAAAGTTGAAAACTATAAAGAGTGTGAGGTATTTTGTTGGCTGTGGAAAACGGGTGCATTGCAGATATCGGGAGAGAGCCATAACCAGCTATCTGACACCTCTAAGAGTTCCAATATGATGATTTCTTTTTATTGGAGTATAGTTCCTTTACAATGTTGTGTTAGTTTCTGCTGTACAATGAGGTGAGTCAGCTCTACTTATACATATATCCCCTCCCTTTTGGTCCTCCCTCCCACCGATCACCCCCATCCCACCCATCTAGGTCATCACAGAGCACTGAGCTGAGCTCCCTGTGCTATACAGAAAGTTCCCACTAGCTATCAGTTTTACACATGGTAGGTTTGTTTATGTCAATCCTAATCTCCCAATTTGATGATTTGTTTTTAATGCATAAAGTACCCTGAGATACTGAGGATTATCACTCATCTGAAATCTTCCCCTCTAATATACATTTCATTCATTTCATTGAAATTTCATTGGTCTTTTATAATCTCTATTTTAAGAGTGAGGAAAAGAATGCTGAATCTTAATTCACCCATTCCCAGATAAAAGAGAATAGAGAAAATGCAGGGAAAGGCATGGAAGGTGGAGTGGGCAGGTTAACCCACATCACCTTCAGGGATGTGCATCCTGAAATTTTTAGTTCCACAATGTTTCTTTGCTCCTTTGGGGAAACTATATGTATTTATTTTGTTTAATAATAGTGAAATTAAGTAAGATCAAGTAAAAGGGAAAGTCTAACGTCATGATAAAAAGCTTTAGATTGAGAAAGCCCACCTCTGGAACTCGAGCTTCACGATGCACTGAGGTTAGCCAAGTCCTTTCAGCTTCTGGGGTCACCATCATCTGATCTGTGAGCTGAGGGAAATAACATTGAATACCCACTAGTACTGGAAAGGATAGTTAGGTGCTGTGTGTGGAGCCCCTAGCACAGTATCCAGTACTTACTAGACATGTCTTCTATGACATACACAGTAAATAACTTCAGACAATATTAAGGACTGAACATAGGAAAGAGAATTTCACCTTGAGACCGAAATCGCTGATAACATACAGAATAGAGACAGTTAAGAAAGAAATGACTGGTGTTAACATTTCGTATCTCAAAACAAAGAAGCCATATTTGCCTTAGTTTTGAAAGTCTGAGTTGACCCGATGCCCTCTGCCTCCACAGACGGTGAGCCTGAGGGAGGGGAGCAGGAGAGGCTCAAGCTCTAGAACAAGGGAACATGTCTGAGTCTCTCCTGAGCATGGGGAGCAGGTGGGAGAGGGAAAGGCAGAGCTTCAGAGCTATGGCTACACTTGCTCAGAGTGGAGAAGGAGGGACAGTGTGACTATCCAGTCTGTAGTAAGGGAAACAGACCAGTCCAGAGGTCCTCTCAGAGCCACCTCGAAATGCCCCAGAATCGAAGGCAGTGACCAGATCTGTATAGACATCTTGCTGCCAAAGAACGAACCGATCAGATACCTTTTCTGTTACCTGGCCCTACTAAGTACAGGAATTCTTGTAAGGGTCCAGAGAACAGAAGGCACTTGCTAGCATTGTATTTCTTGCCAAATTTAAAATATATATATATATGTGTGTGTGTGTGTATATATATATAAAACCTTTTTGTCCACTAATATTTATAGTCATTAGACATGGGTAGCATAGAGTCCTTGATATTCAGGAGGCAAGAGGAAGACACTGTTCCCTGACAACGAAGAATGGAGGCTTCCAAAAGAGAAAAGAAAAGTCCTGAGAAGAGAGGTCTGGTAGGTCTTATCCAAAAATACCTGGCCTCATCACTTTGCCTGGCTAAGCCTGTTGTTCTATCTGCCCCCCAAATGTCCCCATGATCTTGCAGAGGTCAATTAAGGTTTTGTTTCTCTTTTGAGGAGGGTATTATGACTTTGAAATGTAGCTTTTTTTTTTTAACCAAACCCTGGTAATTCTATACTTACAGCAATTTGCGTCACACATTAGAAATAGATATTTTAATAGATACAGTTGTTATTTTAAATATCATATGATATCACTTATATGTGGAATCTAATAAATACAAATGAACTAATTTACAAAACAGAAACAGACTCACAGACAAAGAAAACAAATTTATGGTTACCGAAGGGGAAAGGGGAGGGGAAGGGATAAATTAGGAGTTTGGCATTAACAGATACTCACTACTATATATAAAAGAGATAAGCAACAAGGACCTACTGTATAGCACAGGGAATTATATTCAATATCTTGCAATAACGTATAATGGACAAGAATCTGAAGCTGTATACCTGAAACTAACACAATATTGTAAATCAAATGTAGTTTTAAAAAATATATATATACATAGTTGCTATTTTCTCCTAATTATTGTTTACTGTTTTCACAATAGTTCATTGCAAAAAAACTACTCTTTCTAACTTGATTACTTGCTCTTCCTCCTCCTTTTCTTGTTTCTGATGTGTCTGATTTTAAAGCTGAGACTCTCTGATGTGTGGTAATTCACTTTATTAATTGGAACAATTTGTCCCAACATGACATTCTGTCAAAAGCCAGTCTGGGGCTTCCCTGGTGGCGCAGTGGTTGAGAGTCTGCCTGCCAATGCAGGGGACGCGGGTTCGAGCCCTGGTCTGGGAAGATCCCACATGCCGCAGAGCGGCTGGGCCCGTGAGCCACAATTACTGAGCTTGCGCGTCTGGAGCCTGTGCTCCGCAACAAGAGAGGCCGCGACAGTGAGAGGCCCGCGCACCGCGATGAAGAGTGGACCCCACTTGCCACAACTAGAGAAAGCCCTCGCACAGAAATGAAGGCCCAACACAGCCATAAATAAATAAATAAATAAATAAATAAATAAATAAATAAATAAATAAATAAATAAATAAATAAATAAATAAAATAATAATAATAATAATAATAATAAAAAAGCCAGTCTGTTTATGCTTCACTTACTCAGTGTACACTGGGAAGAAAGTGCTCAATATCTTCGTAGATTGCTTGGATTATTCTACAGAGTCATTCACTTACTGAACAGGTTAAATCTCAGGGGTTTTTTAGACTTTTAAAAAAAATTTAGAAGCAAATAAAAAAACTGGACAGGAAGAATCCATTTCATAATCTTTGTTTTTAGTGGAAAATGGTAAAAGTAAAATTTGCCAAATTGTTATAACATTTGCCAATTCTTCAATTTGTATGATATCTTTTGCACATGGTTCATAACTACCTACTTTAAAAAAACAGAACTACATCTATTTAGAGATGGAGAAGTGGGAATAAGATCTTTATGAAGAAAATATCCCTCTGTCAGTGTTTCTGACAGAAGTAAATCTCTCTGGAATATTCAGACACTGTTGCAGCTATGTCAGCACTTTATCTTTAAATGTCATAGTAATATTAGACTCCAGTAGGGCACTCCTCAGTTTTTACTACCTGAGCAACACTTACTGCTACCACCACAGCAGGATAAGTAGGCAAATTTGGGCTATCTCTTCCTGTTCAAGTTATTGCCTCAGTAATAGTGCAAAGTGATCCCATTTGGCATGAAGCTTCCAGGCAGATGGGGGAGAAAGACAGGTGAAGATTCCTTCACAATTGAAGGTGATCTAGAATATCAGATATTATGTGTGATGTTATAGAGGAAAACTGGTATTATGTAGGAAAGTATATAGGAGATTTTCAAGACTTCACTCAGAGTGGTGTGTGCATAAATAACATATTCCTATCAAAGGAAACACGAGGTCCATTTAATCCATTAAAGCCAATATTTGGCTTTAGTTCACCCTCTCTAGCAGCACTATCAAATAAAAATATAATACAAGCCACATATGTGATATTGAATTTGCTAGTAGTCTCATTTAAAAAATTAAAAGAAGCTGATGAAATTAATTTTAATAATATATTTTATTTAACATAATATGTCAAGCATATTTCAATATTTTCAATGTATAATCAGTATTTTAAAAATTTTTAATAAAATATTTTACCTTTGTTCATATTAATTCTTTAAAATCCAGTGTAAATTTTACACTTTTAGCATATCTCAATTCAGTCCAGCTGCATTTCAAATGCTCAACAGCCACACGTGACTGGTTATTGGGATTGGACAACACAGCTCTATAGCACCTGTTCAACATCTTTCTACTTGTTCTTGTGCTCCCATTAGACTAGGAAACACATCATCAGACATTTTTTAAATACTCTGAAAATTAGTTAAAATTATGTGTTACCAGTACCTAATACAGGTACCTCAGACCTTACCGATTAGTCAGAGAGTTCAATGCTATAATCATTGGTTAGTCAATTTTTTTCTTACATGTGTAGGCATATAGCTAATTATGAAACCCAATTTTTTGTTTATCAATATAAGTAAATATGCAAATGATATATCATGAAAAGCAAACAATGGAAATGAATTTAAATGAACAAAATTTTTCAAGACATTAATTTCTTAGTTATAAGTTACTCTGCTTCAGTTCATGGCTGTTAGACCATGAGGTGAATATAAGAAATATAAGAATAAACCATATAAAAGTCAGAGGAAAGTTTAGCAATACTGAATTCACCAACAGAGGAAGTCTACTAATAAAATTATTATAGGCTCTGTATTGCCTCCCTGACATATATCTTCCTGACTCATTTGATTAGCTAAATGTACTGAATAAAGAAAATGCATCTACCAATAGAACAAAGAGGAAAGTTTCTCTGTGTTAACATTTATTAATTTCAGTCCTAAGACCAATATACATATATCACAATTATTTTTAATATGACTATGTCTAAATTCACGATTGATACCAGGGATTGACATAAAAACTGAAGGTCAGATGATGTCACTATTCCTCAAATTCATATTAAAAACTGTACCCATTTCACGACCTGAGGTGCTAGCGCTTCCCACACTCCACAGTGTCCTTGGTTTCCTCGCCCCTCCCAAGGATCACGCAGTGCTTCATTACACTTTGCACACTCAGTCTCACTGCAGAATGCTCCTTCATACTCTTGCTGTAGAGGAAAGTGCCTGATGCTGCATACACTGTTCCCCTGTCCTTATTTATTTCTTCATCTATTCATTCTTTTCATCTACTGAGCTCTTCATATTTCCTAATGATCACTGAAATGTATGACTCCTGGGTTATAATGCTTTGCCTTCTTAGGTTCTGTTACCATCGCAAGCAACCTCAAAATTACTGTGAATGACCCATCTAGCACCTAACAGAAACTCAGACTCTTACTTTTCTAAAGTTCAAGAACCTTCATGTCTACTCACCCATACCAAAAACCCAATATACCTTGTCATCACTTGAAATTTTTCTGTATAATAAATCTTAAAATCCAGAATCTTAGTCTCAATATAATCTCCTAATTCTCACATGTCCTAACTCCCCTAACAAAGACCATTTGCATCTTTAAAGACCCCATTTGTTTACTTACCTTGTCAAGACCAACACCATGTATAAATTGCATCCTGTTTTCACATCCTACTTGTCTAGCAAGACCTAAATCCTAAAGACCTTTGCTTTTCAGACCTTATTAACAAATGTTCCTGCTATTTGGGGCAAGACTGATCATTAATATGTGTGATCATTTGTGCTTCTTTGAATCTATTTTCCCCGGATCTCCTTATCCCCAAATATCTTCTACATGAACCCCTTAAATGTGCAGGGGCATTCTCCAGGTATCCACCTTACCACTGCCCTTCTCATTCCATCGATTCTCCTGGACCAATATCTTCCTACTCTGAATTGTTAACTATGGTTCATATGTTTATGGACCCCAAGTTTTGCTCTGCATTCTGTTTGGTCTTGTGAGCCTTAGACTCTTTGTTGTATATATTCACCTACAAGACCAACAAACAGCCCCGAATTAGCACAGTCCCAAACTGAAAATATTATTTTCCCCACTATCCCAAACTGCAACTCCTCCTATGTTTTCTTTCTTAGTTAATGTAAAAAAAAAGTATATTAATAAAGCAAAGTATAATGAGCTCACATCAATGACATTAAATAAAAATGTAGCAGTGTGGTGGGTTTAGGTAGAGATCATAAATCAAGTATCAACTGAGTGTCACTATGAGCTGCAGGCAGAGGAGGATGAAGTCAACTGGAGAGGGAAAATTCGAGGCACTCGAATTCACATTTTATTAAAACTCTGAAAGGACCAAACAATACAAACAATACAAACAATACAAACCTATGGCTGCATCTTGCCTGTAGGTTCCTGTTTATAATGTACTTTAAGTGAATGTTTCTGACCAGTTGGCACAGGTACAAGAAACATGAGGTTGAAATTTCTGGGCATTTCTGTGAATTGACATTCTTGCTAGGATCGATCTCACTTATTTTAGTACATGATTTGAAAGGGAGAATACCCTCAATACCTCAGATTTTCAGTTGATTCTCAGTTAACATGAATAAACTACAAAGTGCGAATGTCCTTGTAGATGGGGCAAAAGGAAAGAGTTCACTCAGGCAGCTGCAATCCACTCTCCTGGAATAGAGAGAGGTACCAAAAGGGGCTGAAGAAGGGGAATAAACTCCAAAGAGAAGAGGTGAATAGGAGTCTTGAGGTCTAGGAAAACAGGAGATATAATGGAGTTTGGTATGGTTCAGAAAAAAAAATGCATTAAATTAAATCAAATCAAATGAATGGATTCTCCTATCCAAGAATGCCTACAAGAAATTAAAAGTCAACAGTTTGGGGGAAAAAAAGGTGAGGAAAGTATGTTTTTAGCCTCACCTAAAATTATTGGGAAGGCTACTTTGAAAATGAACACAGCCTTCTTCAATAATTTCCAAAACACTAAAATTGTGTCTTATTAGGAAATTGGACAAATGAAAGGAAATTTACTGTCTAAGACTGAAAATATAAATACGTTGAGTTTAGATTTTTTAAGACTCATGACTCTTAAGACATTAATGTAAATACTTATTGGTATTTTACAGAACAATTATGTCCTTCCTTAAAGAAATTCCTGATGTCAATAAATAAATGATTTTAACTTGGATAGATTCCACGGATTTAAGTTGTGTGAAATACTTATAACGTTTGAGTTTAGCCATTTTATTTATATCATTAGGGTCATTTTACTTCCTTCTTTGGTTACTCATACTGTATCAGTCAAAATAGGCTGAATAATACTGAATTAACAAATCAATTCCTAAGCACAACAAAGGTTTATTTTTCATCACAGATTGAACAAATTCTTTTCTACACATAGTTGCTCAGGGATTCAGGCTGTCAAACAATTCCCCATCTGGAAAGATGCTATTCCTCATAGCAAGGGGAAGAGAGAAACTGGAGACTATTTTATGAGCCTTTCATGGTCTCATTCTAGATAACTTCTGCTCCCATTTCATTGACCCACGTTCATCACATGGCCCCAATTAACTGTGAAGGAGCCAGGAAACACAGGGAAGCAAACAGAATGTTTTCAGATCATACCTTCCCTGATAAAATGGGAAGAGCATAGAACCAGGTGGTCAAGGAACCCAGATTCTGGTTGTATCTCTGCCAGTCCCACCACATAGGAGCCTGGGCAAGTCATTGTCTCGCAGTGCCCGGGACTGGATTGCCTACAAAAAGGGGCCCCTCCCTCTCCCTGATTTTTAGCAACATCTTCAGAGGAACTACAATAACGAAGAAGCAGATAAAAATAAATTCTCCTCTTTAACATATCTCCCCTATTGCCCTCTGAGACAACTGAGGTGTCTCTGCTGGTGGCTCTGAAACATCTTTCTAAAATTAATATAAAGTTAAAAGTCCCCAAATTTTATTCTTCCCCCCTAAGCAGGTGTATTTCCATATCTAATCAAAGGAATTAGCTTCCTAAGAGATTGGTCCCCAAAATGGGATTTTTCCTAGAGCACCCGCACATTTTTCCTTGAATGGGTGACAGGTGTGGGGAGATGTCTATCTTCTCAATGCTTGAGCAGCTAGACATAGCCCGTGGCAGCTGAAATCTGTCATTTCCTGAACAAGCTGACCCCTCCTTTTACACTAGGGTTCCACAGAAATGCTGTTATGTCTTTTATGTATTAAAAAGTTGGAAAATACTAATCCAAATGATGACCTGTATATTTCATTACTTACTTTCCAGTTCTATACATCTAATTAAATAGAGCTCCAAACTGCATAACTGTTTTCTACCCATTCACTTGAAACTAGACTGTATTTTGGAATTCAAGGTGTCTGCAGGTGATTGCATTCTCCTCTGCTTTTTACAGCATCTCTTCAAGCTTGACATACTGCTTTACCTGCTTTTCCGGTTCATTGACGAGAGTGTTAAATTTAAGTCTGGGCCCAGTACCAATCCTCGAGGCCTCCCACTAGACACCTGTTCTAATTTGATATCCCACCATTTATCATTACTTAGTTTGCAGTTCTTCAGCCAACCTGTGCTTGGCCTCATAACAGAATCTCTGTGATTCTTGATAAAACTGACTGTGTGAAAGTATTTACAGTGCTGAGGCCAAAAGCCAGTGATTCCCAGTCCAATGGGAGATTTCTTTATGTGTCCATTTCTGGGAAATGTTTTTGGTAGGACTATTAATCACAAAATCTTAAAAATAATAATTTGTGAAACTAAGGCTTGCGGAATAAAGCTGTTAACTAATCATCATCTGTAAATTAGTATTTGGAATAAAATTTCCAATACTTTGCTACAAATAAACACAAAATAAGTTGCTCAGAATTTGAGACCCAAAGCAAGGCAGCTGAAGTCATCCCTGCCTTCCTTGGTGAATCTATTCCTCCCGTAAGCCCTCTATCTTGATTAATACCATCAAGTGCCGTTAACTCTTCACCCCATCCTTTCCACCGCCTCACCCACAATTCACCTCCCACCCCATCATCAACTGACACTGATAAATAGGCCCTCTTAACCTTGGTAGGATCTATTGCACTGTTTGCTCTAATTCCTAAAAACAAAAATTCAATTTATAGGCACACAGATCTGAGCCAATTATTAACTCTATAATCTTGAGCAAATTACTTATTTTCTGAAATGTGTTACCCTTACCTTTAAAAGAAAGGGAAATAATGACTATGTCACAAGATTGTTGGGAGTCCATATTAAGGTAGGGACCATTATTAAATCCTCAGTATCCTGTCTGGAAAATTGAGGTGTTATAAGACATTTTCCTTTCCTTTTCTATACAAGTCCCTGTATCCCTTCTTCCAGCCTCTCTTCTCTCCCTCTGTGCATTCAAACCGCACTCACAGTGACTTTTCTGGATAACAAATTAAATTATGTAATTTCCTGCTCAAAAATATTGTATGGCTACTACTTCTATGGAAAATAATATCCACAGTCCAGAATGGCATCTCGTATGAACCCACTTGTACAGCCTGAGATTAGAATACATACTTCCCACTTCTGAGACTATATCAGTCCTTGCATGTTTGTTCAAAGAATTTATACTTCCTTCCCTATGTAAAATAATCATTCTTTTCTTAATTTTCAAAGCTCTCAATTTAAATATTTTTAGCTCCCAGAATTTGCTAGACACTGGTTTTGGCACTGAGGATATGGCAGGAAATAAAACAGGTCATCTTTGCAATTGTGGAGTTTACTTTCTCTTGGGGACAGAGAAAATAAACAGTAAATATGTGTTACAGCATCAGTTCGAGTCAGGTGCTATTGAGCTATAGCGGGTGGTCAAGAAAACCATTGTGAATAGGTGATGTTTAAACAAAGAACAGAATAAAGTGAAGAAATGAGCCATGAAGACATCTGAGAAAAGTGTTCCCAACAAAAGAAACGTCAAATAAAATGACCAACAAGAGAACATTCCTAGTGTTTTAAAGAAATAGCAGGAAGGTTAATCAGGCATGGGGGGCTCCACCCAAGATTCCAAGATTCAAGTGCTCCCCTTCCAGAATGTAGACTTGTTTCTGGGAATTGGCTGCCCATCCATGGACTACATTTCCCAGCATCCTTTACATCTGCGTCCTTGTGGCTAATTCTTGAAAATAAGATGTAAGCAAAATTGATACATATGGGGTGGGAGGGCAAAGCTGGGGCGAAGTGAGAGTAGCATCTGATGTATATACACTACCGAATGTAAAATCGTTCGCTGGTGGGAAGCAGCAGCATAGCACAGGGATATCAGCTCTGTGCTTTGCGATGACCTAGAGGGGTGGGATAGGGAGGATGGGAGGGAGGCTCAAGAGGGAGGGGATATGGGGACATGTGTTTGCATATGGCTGATTCACTCTGTTGTGCAACAGAAACTAACACAGTATTGTGAAGCAATTATACTCCAATAAAGATCTATTAAAAAAACAAACAAACGGATAAGTGACACATCCTGGCCTAAATGGTAAAAAAAAAAGAGGTGTGCACCCCACCCTCTCTTCCCTCATTTGAATGTAGAAGAATCTGTGCTCTTGTGTTCTATATTTTTTAATTTTTTGTGTATTATAATGTTTTAAATCTTAAAAAATCCTTTTCGGTTGGAGAGAGACTGTCCCTCCCCTGGGGCTAGCCAATCCTTAGAGAAAGAAAATGACTCAGCAAGAAGCATCACCTTTGATATGCAAATGAACCAATTCATAGCCTTACCTCTTCTATCTGGCTCATGCATCCCTGCAGGCAAAACTCCTCTGCCCGAATCATCCCTAGGGCCAAGTACCAGGTATCTAGTGACCACCCCTATAGTTTAAAATCCTCTGAAATTATTCAAACTAGCCAATCCCAATCGTAACCTGTTTGCTCTGCTCTGTCTTGTCTGCCTGAGAAAACCCCAATAAAGGTCCTAAGCTTTCCCCTTACTCCTGTCTTCTACCACCTGACTAAAACCTGGCACGTCTCTGTGACATTGTATGGCATGTGGTAACCCCATCTCTAGGACCTGCGAGTATAACAAACCTTGTTTTCTTGTGTCCTATGTGTCTCCACTTGTGGTTACACCTGACTGACCATCACATAAAAGAACACAAAACAGTTCTTCAGGATAGATGCCAGAGCCTTACACCAATGAATCCAAGTCAACACTGCTGGGACAGAGTGAACGAAGTGATACAGAAGTCTCTGAAAGGTGGCCAGGAAGTAGGCAGACCAAGTAAAGAAAGATCCTGGTGGAATTTAAGGAAAAAAAAAAAAAAAGAAAGAAAGAAAGACTGATTTTATTTTGGAGGAATAATCCTGAAGAGGACTGACTGTCAAGGGGCTGTGGGGTGTGGGGTGTGGGAGACTAAATTCATCAAGAGCCAACAGACTCACGCAGTAATCTACCTGAGAACTGACTGCTGCTCAGAACAGATTAGTATGGTAATGATGAAAATGTGGCAAAGTCATAGTTCAATGACATTTTGAAAGCAGAGGTTAACAATATTTGATGTGGGGTTGTGAGAGAGAAATGTCGATAATAACTCCAAGTTTTACGCATGAGTAGTTGGGTAAACAGAGGTGCCACTTACTGTGAGAGTAAATATTAGTAGAGGACCCATTTGTGGGGGCATGTGTAAGAGCTCTGTTGAGAAATATTAATTTTGAGATGTCTCTGAGACATCCAATTATAGATGTCAAGTAGGCAGTTGGATTTATAAGTCTGGAGTTCAGGAGAGAGGTTAAAATAAAGATGTAAGTTGAGAGTCATCAAAGTACCCATGTATTTATGGCCACAGAATGCATATTTGTTTTTACAAAACATTATTTTTCATTTATCTTCATGATACAGTGTAGTAAACACTTTTCTTATGCCATCCACCATGTTACAATGAATGCCTTGTCTTAAAGATCCATTCACCCAGCGATACGCTGATTTCCATCCTTCTTAAATCTTTACTTTTTTAAACATTTCCTCTGATATTTTGAGTTAATTCTAATAACTCAAAGAATTACTGAGTTATTAGAATTCCAAGAATAACCCTTTGGCTTAAGCCATCTCAATTTGGTATCCATTATTTACAAACCAAAAGAATCTTCATTAAGACCACAGCAGTCATTCATTTATGTACCTATTAATTCATCTATTCTAGCCTATTTACTTGCATTCATCTACTTGGCAAGGGTTGAAAAGGATGAGTGTGTGCAAGGCATCAGTGGCTGGACAGGTGAGGAGGAAGGGATACTTAGAGTACAGTTTCTATTGATCATTTATAGCTTCGATATTAGCAGTTACCTATAGACCGTAAAGGCTTAGCTACAGACACAGTCCTAAAATTTATTAGGGACTTTAATGAAAGCCTTAATTTTTGGTGGCACAAATACACCCACTGAAATGATTAGCATGCTACTAGCAATGCTTATTTTACCTATTCAGCCTCTTCTCAATCTATTCTCTACTGTTGGAGTGAGCTATCACTCTTACCACCTCTCCCAAAGCTGACAGTGTGGAAAAGGGGCAACCACTGTCAACCACTTGAGTGTCATAATTTCTTATAAAGCATAAAATATGAAACTGGGAAACTTTGATGCATTTAAATGTTTGGTATATAATACTACAAACTAGAATGTACAATACCTTACAATATAAACATAGAAAAAGTTCCTACTATTTTACAGTGACTCTTGTAATGGTACCAATATTACATCTGTGTCATGGAGGATTCATACTCTTACATATTTTCAGTCTCCACTGGAGAGTCCCCTTCAGTCAAGTCAGGGACATTCTCATCTATTTATTAGTTTCACATGTTATATCACCACCCATTTAATAATTTACAGTATGCTTTCAAAAACAGTGTGCAGCCTATTCTTCGTCTACTTCTTACAATGTTGCTTGACAACTTCACAAAGGAGGCTTCTCATCCAAGTTTTCAAGTTAACCATTTTCCACATTTTCTGACTCTTCCTTATTATCTTTGTCTACCATCTTGTCATTGATAGCTGTCCTGTATGTCTGCTTTCTCTTCAAACCGATTGTATAGCAAACTCAAACATTATAGTATTTTTGAAAATCCTTTTTCAATCTATAGTGAGTGTCATGAATACTCTCAATACCTATCTGTCTTCTTCCTATCCCAGGGCTCAAGGATGCTAAGCCCCAGGAGCCCTGATTACTTTAGTGAGGAATTGGATAAAGCCCCAGTTACTGCTAAAGAGAAGTAGCTTCTTCCTCCATCCCATTCACTCTCTTACTGAATCACTGCCAAGCAATCAGCTGAGCCAGTGAGTACTCCCAAAGCAAAGGGCATGGTATGATTCCTTCGATTTTTCACATCTTTTAAAGATTCATGTGCTTTGCACTTCAGCACTGATGCAAAGGAACCAAATACCACTATTAGACCTGCACTGCTCACATTTTGTAAAGATCTGAATTAATGAAACACATCTTGACAAACAAGTGAGCCTTAAGTATAGTAGATGCCCAGTGAAGTTTGTTCATATGACTTGAATTATCTGCTTGAAAGTGAAGAAAAGACTACTTGTGCTTAAAGGATTTTTAAACACAAGAGAATTGACTATTGATCAGAATGATCAGGGAAGTCTTTTGCCAACTATTATATTTTAAGGGATAGGTATTAGATAGAGCAATATTAAAATTCAAAAAGGAAATATCCATTTGAGACATTAAAGACATTATTTGAATTTGAAGTAATCGTGCTTCAGGGGTAATAAGAAAACAATTTTAAGAAATATAATATATATGATGCTAGAGCTAGTAAAAACCACAATACATAATGCTTTATCAAATTCTAGAAAACATTATTTCTGATATTGCCCATTAAAATTCTGTATCCAGGTAATTGGGGCTAATGGAGAAGATGATCAGAATCAATGTCAAAGCAATCCAATCTTCTTTCTCTAAAACAAGCCTGTCTCCTTTACTGAGAACTATCTTCAGGTCACTTAGAAGTACAGCATGACACATAAATTAAGGAGACCTAAATCATATTTTCTTGTCAGGAACTATCTTTCATAAGCTGCTTAATCTTCATAGAACTTAGTTTCATCTATAAAAGGAGGGGATTTGATTAGAATGTATCTTAAATTTATTTTTACCTTAGCCTTATAAGACTCTAAAAAATGTCAAATATGTTGATGTGTCATTTTTGTGCATTTACATTTGGTAGCAAGATATCAATTCTGTAACAACAATTATTGTACTGGGGACATCTATATATAGATATGTAATACCTGTATTTTAGATGTTGTATCAAGAATGTTAACTTAATCTTCCCATCATTTCTATGAAGTTAGTCTTACTATTTCCATCTTATAAATGAAGAAATATTACCAGAGAATACAAATATTTTGCCTGAGGTCCTAGAGCAGGATAATGGAGAACTGAATCCATTCGAACACTATTAAGAATGGGGTGTAAGAAGAACAAAAAGAAAACCAGGTTACAAATTGGACTTCTTCACTTTAAATATTGCATGCTGGGAGACGGGCACAATATTGCAAATCAACTATATTTCAATAAAAAATAAATATTGCTGCTAGAAAGATAGATTAATGCTATGCTATGTCTTGATTGAATCTTCAAATAATAATAAAATATTTCAAAGAATAATAAAAAGAATATTTTACAATCTTCAAATGCAAACTAAAGAGCTATGCAAATAGTTCTTCTCTTCTACTGTATTTACAAGCACAAGCTCAAAAAAAGGCTTACATGCTAATCTAATGAAAGAGACAAACAGTTATAAATGTCTACTATCTAGAATTATTAATTGGTTTTTGCCTTGCATTTCTGCAAATATTCTAATGGGAGAATTCATATTCATGGTATTTAAAAAACTAAAATTCTATTCTGTCTGAGAATTCTACTCTCCACATAATTACATGATTGGTCAGTGGGAAGTTTCAGCTACTGGAGCAGGAAATGTAGTAGCTTGGGAAAATTTTAAATAGTAGGTCTCCAGAAAAAAATAAAAGTTTCATGTCATATAATAGTCATTTCTTCCACCTTTAAAAAATTCTTGGAATTTTAATGTCAATGGCTAAGACTTACATTGTGGGTGGTATGGAAAAAGCAAGCTCATGTAAAATGGAAACAGAAAACACAAATAATCAATTGAAAATTGTCATAAAGTCAAAGACTATTAAGGGATTTCCAAAATCATTTTGTCCAGGGTTCTCATCCTGTAAGTGAGGAAAATTGAGAGCTGGACAAATTTTTTCTTATTCAAATCAAAAGGTCAATGTTAAGGGGACAACCAAGAACTGAACCTCCTAACACACAACCAAGGGCTCTTTGCATTGTTCTGATTTTCATATCGGGGTCCACATTCATGACCAGTCCTTCATTCCAGGTCTGAATTACCTGGGTGTGGGTGTGGGTGTGGGTGTGGGTGTGTGAAGACAATTTTTATTCATTTAGCAAATAGCTGCTAAGCATCCACTTTGTGTCAGACCCTGCAGGAGACTCTAGTAATACAGTAAGAAAAAAGTGATAAGGAGTCAGCCATGGAACTTTTTTTGTCAGTGGATAATTACATATGAGGATAAACGTTCTGAAGAAAATGGAGTTGGAAGAGGCAAACTGAGAGCAGCGAAATATTTTCCTGAGTTGATGATACCCGAACTGACATCTGAAGGACAAGTTAAAAAAAAAAAAATCCAAAAAACAGATGATGAGTTTTAGAGGGCCAAATATGAGCAAATACCATGGGCAGGTGAGAAGATTTTTTAAACAGGAAGGAAGAAAGTTTACTTAACAGGGACATAGAGGACACAGGGCAGAGTCATATAGGATGAGATGGAGCCAGGCAAGGTCTACAATACACAGTGCTCATAAGCCTGTGGTAGTGAATAATTTTTTGTGTCAAGGTGACTGGGCCACCAGGTACCAAGCTCTTTGGTGCTCTGATATTAGGTTAAATGTTATGCTGGGTGTGTTTGTAAGGATATTTCTGGATAAGGTTAACATTTGAATTGGCAGAATGAGGAAAGCAGATTGCCCTCCTCACTGTGGGTTAGTATCACCCAATCCGCTGAAGAAGGTGGAGTAAGAGAGAGTTCACTCTCTCTGCCTGTCTTCGAGTTGGGCTATCACTCTTCTGCTCAGACTTGGACTAAAACTGGAATTTCTACCATCGACTCTCCCAGCTCTTGAACTCAGAACTGGACTAGAATTTGCACCCTCAGCTCTTCTGAGTCTGAAATTGTCAGCCTCCGTAATCTTATGAGCCAGTTCCTTATAATACATTTCTTTACACACACACACACACACACACTCTCACACACACCTTTTTGGTTCTGTTTCTATGGAGAATCCTGACTAATACAGCTATTTAAGAACTGCTTTTTATCTTTATGGAAAGTGAAACCAGAAACTTTTGAAATGTGTAAGCCCAAGAAGTAACATGATCAAATTTGCATCTTGAAAAGACTGTTATGCTTGCAGTTTGTACAGCTGACTTGAAAAAGGCCACACAGGATAAATGAAGACCTTTCAGGGAGAAAAGGGTATTTTAGCAGTTCAGGTTAGTGGTGATGGCAATTTGGAAGAGAGAGGTTCCTAGGGAGACTCTGTGATTCCTTGCATTTTTTTCATCTACCAGTGGTAGTTATTTTCTTCCAAGTTATCAGAACAATAATTTTCTATGTACGTAGATATTTGTAACAAGAAAAGCAGTTTAAGCCTTTTATATTTATGCAGAGTTTAAAACATTACCCACAAGTACATTTTCAAAACTATTGTTTTATTGTTTCTGATTTACTGTCTTATATGTAAATGGTAAAATCAAGACAGACTGATTATAATTCTACATATCTGTTATGTGAAAATGACTTAGTATCTATACACACACCTTGTGGAGTGTGTGGCACGTGGTTAAGGGTTTACTAAACGCCCTTTAATCATTCTGTCCATTCATTCATGGTAACCAAACACTAAATATTCCTGTTTCTTCTAAAGTCAAATTTTAAAAATTGTTTCAGTTACAATAATAAAAAAGACATATGTGTAAGTAATAAATGTGTCTTTGTTTAGAGAGAGAGAAATTTGAATATATATACACACACAGCATATCCTAATTACAGAACATAATTCTGAAAAAAAACCACTGAAAATCAAATACTACAAAGAGATGACTGAATATGGTATTTATGAAACACTTCTAAGAATTTAAGAAATATTCATAGATAGTAGATTTAGCTTATTATTCTCGTATTGCCTTATCAACTTTTAAGCCTGATCAAAATCAACATTACTTGTGTTCCTAGCCTAACCTTAGTTCTGTTCAACAGAAGGCTGTCCAAATATCATCCATTTTCCTATGAACAGTTGTATTATGCCCCAAATAAGATAAATTTTAGGAAGTGAAGAAAGTTTTATATTATTGGGGGAGTTTGTTTTGTTTGTATCCTAATGGAATATATATCATATAAATGATATATATTATTTACAAATATATATTATTTATATAATTTATAATTTGCAAGTTATATTTATATGATATATATATATATATATAATTTACATATTATTTATAATTATTGGGTTGGCCAAAAAGTTCACTTGGGTTTTTCCTTTTTTTTTTTTTGAAATGTTAACCACATATTTGTCTTTTTTTTGAACTTTTGAATTTTATTTATTTTTTTATACAGCAGTTTCTTATTAGTTAATCATTTTATACATATTAGTGTATACATGTCAATCCCAATCTCTCAATTCATGCCATCACCACCACCCCCCACCACTTTCCCCCCTTGGTGTCCATACATTTGTCCTCTACATCTGTGTCTCAATTTCTGCCCTGCAAACCAGTTCATCTGTAGCATTTTTCCAGGTTCCACATATATGCGTTAATATACAATATTTGTTTTCTTCTTTCTAACTTACTTCACTCTGTATGACAGTCTCTAGATCCATCCACGTGTTCCTCTTTATGGCTAAGTAATATATCATTGTATATATGTACCACACCTTCTTTATCCATTTGTCTGTCGATGGGCATTTAGGTTGCTTCCATGTCCTGGCTATTGTAAATAGTGCTGCAATGAACACTGGGGTGTATGTGCCTTTTTGAATTATGGTTTTCTCTGGGTATATGCCCAGTAGTGGGATTGCTGGGTCATATGGTAATTCTATTTTTCGTTTTTTAAGGAACCTCCATACTGCTCTCCATAGTGGCTGTATCAATTTACATTCCCACCAACAGTGCAAGAGGGTTCCCTTTTCTGCACACCCTCTCCAGCATTTGTTGTTTGTAGATTTTCTGATGATGCCCATTCTAACTGATGAGAGGTGATACCTCATTGTAGTTTTGATTTGCATTTCTCTAATCATTAGTGATGTTGAGCAGCTTTTCATGTGCTTCTTGGCCATCTGTATGTCTTCTTTGGAGAAATGTCTATTTAGGTCTTCTGCCCATTTTTTGATTGGGTTTTTTTTTTTTTTAATATTGAGCTGCATGAGCTGTTTATATATTTTGGAGACTAATCCTTTGTCCGTTGATTCATTTGCAAATATTTTCTCCCATTCTGAGAGTTGTCTTTTCGTCTTGTTTATGGTTTCCTTTGCTGTGCAAAAGCTTTGAAGTTTCATTAGGTCCCATTTGTTTATTTTTGTTTTCATTTCCATTTCTCTAGGAGATGGATCAAAAAAGATCTTGCTGTGATACGTCAAAGAGTGTTCTTCCTACGTTTTCCTCTAAGAGTTCTATAGTGTTCAGTCTTACATTTAGGTCTTTAATCCATTTTGAGTTTATTTTTGTGTATGGTGTTAGGGAGTGTTCTAATTTCATTCTTTTACATGTAGCTGTCCAGTTTTCCCAGTACCACTTATTGAAGAGGCTGTCTTTTCTCCATTCTATATCCTTGCCTCCTTTGTCTTAGATTAGTTGACCATCAGTGAGTGAGGTGGGTTAGCATCCTTATTTCTATAAGATCTTATAGATCTTTTTCTATAAGATCTTATAGAAAAACCCAAACGAACTTTTTGGCCAACCCAATATTTTAGGGTAAAAGTAAGATTTCACAGAAAATTATTTTATTTTGTAATAACATGAGCAAATATGCATCAAGTACTTATTTTGTGCTAGATAGTAAGTGCTTCAAACATATTAACTCCTATAGTATTTATGTCAACCCTATGAGGCAGGTACTACTATTATCCCTTTACACATATGAGAGAACATCCTCAGTGATGTTAAATGACATGCCTAGGTTTTCCCAGCTTCTAAGTAGAAGAATGAAGATTTAAATTCAGAAGTCTGTCTCCACAACTAGCCTTGCTGGACTGTTTCTTCAGGTTAAGACTGCAGCACAGTTTTAACCGATGCAATTCTGATTTTTATCTACATATTCTTTGAATGTTCCATAGTTTTCACTTAATGTGTATTTCTCTTTTATTTCTCTTTGTTCAGATAATTTTAAAAGGGGTTCTATTTGAAAAGATAAGTAAGTGTGGAAGAAAAAGTATTTGATGCTGTTTCCATTATAAGCATTTAAAATGCTGTACAGGAAAACAATTTATTGCTATTCATTGTTATATTTATTCCCTACATACTTTTAAAGAGTAGTTACAAGAATAGGCATATTATTGTTGTTAATTATTCCCCTTCCCTATACAAGAATGATATATTCTTTCCCATTGCCACGTGATTTACAATACCTCAGTGGGAGGAGTACATGTCTCTCTACTGGGACCAGTTTTTCCAATGGGATATAATACACATGACGCCAAAATATAAGTAGCTTCAAATTCAGCGATGTCATTGGTTCTATCTGCCTTGCTTTTTTCCTCCTACTATGAAAATTGTTTGTCATACTAGGGGGCCCCTTTCACCTAGATATTGGAGTGAAGAACACACATGCAGCAGAGATCCTCAGCTGACATGGAACATGAGTGAGAAAGAAACTATTGTTGTAAGATGAAGAGATTTAGGGCCTGTTTTACCAGGTCACGGTGAAGGCAGAGAATATCCAAACAAAGCCCAGTAAGTAGATTCCCTAAGTTGGGGACATAGAGTCTGGGGTGAAAAAGGCAGCTGTACTTTGCAGTACAAAGTTTGAGAGAGACAGCTCTGGAAATCTGCAGAGTTCCCACATGAGCAGTTACCTAGTCATAGCAGGAAACTACCCAACACTAAGGAAAGAACACCCAAAAGATAAGAGGTTTGGTGCCCAGCACTCACGTTAGGGTAAAGTGCCTATTCCCTCCGCCAAACTGGAAAAATTTATGACTCACAGGTATTGATTGGAACACAGAGAAGCACCTTGCCTCATTAGTAGGGAATAAATAATCCTAAACTGAGTACTGTTCCAGATATGCCTAACAACTTTTAAAAGGAGATGAAATGATCAAACTATTTTCAAGTAACTTAACTGCATGCTAAACAAGGCTAATAACATTTATAAGAATATAAAAAACAGCATCCAAAGAGCAAAATTCACAATGTCTGGAAACTAATAAAAATTACCAGGCATGCATAAAAGCAGAAAACTATGACTTATAATGAGAAAAATCATTCAACAGAAACTTACGTATAATTGACAAAGATGTTAAAATTAGCAGACAAGGAAATCAAAACAGTCATTTTAACAGTATTCCATATGTTCTACAATTTATGTAGAGACATGGAAGATGTTAAAAAAAAATACTCACATTAAACTTCTAGAGGTGAAAACTACAGAATTTGAGGTTAAAAATTCACAGTATGAAATTAATGACAGATTAGATATAGAAAAGATTAAAAACTCAATGGTGGAGCAATAAAAACTATCCAAAATAAAACACAGAGAGAAAAGAATTTGTCATAGGAGATTAAAAAAAAAAGTAAGACATAACTATGTGCTTCCTAAAACAATGTACTCCAAATATAAAGACAGTGATAAATGGATGGAAAAAAGACATAACAAGCTAACATAAATAAAAAGAAGTAAGGAATGACTATATTAATATCAGACAAAGTAGACTTCAGAGCAAAGAATATTACCAGAGATAAAATGGTCATTTCATAAGGATAAAAGTAACAGTTCCTCTGGAGACATCACAATGCTCAACATCTGTGCACCTAATCACAGAATTTCAAAATACAGGAAGCAAAAATTGATGGCATTGCAAGAAGAAATAGACAAATCCATAATTATAGTCAAAGATGTTAATACTCCTCTCTCAATAACTGAATGAACAAGAAGACAGAAAGTCAGTTAGCTTTTAGCAGACTAGAATACTATCAACCCACTTACTTAATTTACATTTATGGAATGCTTTATCCACTAAACACTTATGTCGGAAAAAAAGAAAGGTTGTAAATCAATTTTCTCAGCTTTTACCTCAAGATACAAGGAAGAATTAAACCTAGCATACATAGAGAAAGAGATATAATAAAGATCAGAGTGAAATTCAGTGAAATAGAAAACAAATAATATGGAAAATTTTTTAAGAAGCTGGATCTCTGAGGAGATGAATAAATTAATATATCCCAGCCAGCATTACCAGGAATGAAAAGAATGAAAATATAAATTATCAATATTAAGAATGAGATCATAGCACTACAGATTCTACAGATATTAAAAGGGAAATAATTATTATAACTTTGTACCAATAAATTTGACCACCAGGAAAAAATAGTAAAGTTTCTTTAAAAACACAAACTGCTAAAAATCACTCCAGAAGAAACAGAAAACTTGAATAGCCCTATATTTACTTCAAAAATTGAATCTGTATCTAAAAATCCTTCCACAGGAAAAGAAACTTCAAGCCCATATGGCTTCACCGGTGAATACTACCAAACATTTAAGGAAGAAAAAAAAAGTCAATTCTATACAAAATTCCAGAAAATAGAAGAGGTTCTACTTTCCAATTAATTCTCTAAGTCTAAATTACTCTAATTTCCAAATTTGATAAAGCCATTCCAATAAAAGAAGATTGCAGACCAATATCCCTCATGAACACAGGTATGAAAACCCTACTTTCTTATTTAGCAAATTGGATCTATCCAACAAAACATAAAAAAGATAATGCAATATAACTAAGATAGGTTCATTACAGAAATGCAAGGTTGACTGTGAAATTAAGTGAATCTGTGTAATCTATCATATTAACAAAGAAAAAAATAAAAACAGAAAGGAAAATCATGTGATCATCTCATTAGACACAGAAAAATCATTATAAAAATCCAGAATTCATTCCAGATAAAAATCCTCAACAAACCAGAAATAGAAAAAAAAATCCTCAACTTGATAAAGAACATATATATATATATAGATATATGTAGATATACACACACACATACACACACACATATACATATATATATAAAACCTGGAGCTAATACCATACTCAATGAGAAAAAATCTGAGTGCTTTCTCCCTAAAATCAGAGTAAATCAAGTATGTCTGCTCTCACCATTTCTTTTTTTTTAATTGAGATATAATTGACATATAACATTATATTAGTTTCAGGTGTACCACACAATAGTTCAATATTTGTATATATTACAAAATGATCACCTCAGTAAGTCTAGTTAACATCCATCATCACACATAGTTACAATTTTTTTCCTGTGATGAGAACTTTTAAGATCTATTCTCTTAGCAACTTTCAAATTTACAATACAATATTATTATTATAGTCACCATGCTGTACATTACAGACCTATGACATTTATTTTATAACTGGAAGTTTGTACCATATGACCTTCACCCACCCCTCACCCTCTGCCTCTGGCAACCACCAATCTGTTCTGTACATATATGAGTTCGATTATTTTGCTTTCACCATTTTTACTCAACATTTGTACTCAAGGTGCTAAGCAGTGATTTCATAAAAAAATAGAAAGCATCCAAATTGGAAAAGAAGCAAAAATGTCTTTGTTCCAGACAACATGATCATCCATCTAGACTATTAGATGGCATCTACAAAGAAGTTACCAGAACTAAAAAGTGAGTTCAGCAAGATGCAGGATAAAAGGTCAATACAAAAATCATAAATTTCCATAAACTAGCCATAAACACTTGGAAAATAAAAATTTTAAGTTCCATGTACAATAGCCTAAAACTTCTATCTATGATAGCCTATTAAATTCTTAGGAATAAACATGATGGAAAATGTTAGATACTCTATAAAATATTTCTCAAAGAAATAAAAAAGGACAAAAAATAAATGAAGACATGGCCTGTGTTCATGTGTAGGAAACCTCAATACCTTGTTAAGACATCAATATATTGTCTCTCCAAATGGAGCTACAATTTCAATACAATGTCAGTTAATATCCCAGCAGGCTTTTCTATAGAAATTGAGAAAATCATTCAAAATTCATGTTTAAATACAAAAGGCCTAAAGTAACCACAATAACACTGAAAAAGAGGAAAGAATTGGAGGACTAATACTGTCTGATTTCAGAGCATATTACAAAATTATAAAAATCAAGATAATGTTGTGTTGGAGAAATGACAGACACACTGATGAATGGAACAAATAGAGAGACCAGACAGACCCACACATATATGGCTATCCCTTGCAAAGATGGAAAAGCATTTTCATGGAAGATAATCTTTTCAATAAATGGTGTTGGAACAACTGGGTAGGCATATGCAAGAAAATGAACTCTGATTGATCTCTCTCACTGTATATGAAAATTACATATATATATATAAAGTTATATATATATATATATATATATATATATATATATATATATATATATATATATATATTTTTTTTTTTTTTACATTTCAGACCTGAATGTAAATCCTAAAACTATAAAAAATCTAAAAGAAAGCATAGGCTAAAATGTCACATTGTATCAGGCAAAGATTTCTTAGGTACAATTCCAAAACTATGATCCATGAAAGAATGAATTGATAAAATGGACATCAGCAAAGTCAAAAACATCTCCTCTTTGAAGGACTCTTTTAAAAAATGAGACAAACCACAAAAATGGGAAAGAATTATTACATCACATAAAGGATTTGTATCAGAATATATAAATGACTATCAAAAATCAATAATAAGTAAGCCAGCAACCCAATTAAAAATTTAGTAAAATATCTGAACAAACAGCTCACCAGGGAAGGTATATGGATGGCAAATAAGCACAAAGAAAGATGCTTAATATCATTGGTTATTAAAGAAATGCAATTAAAAATCACAATTAGATATCACTACACATATACTGGAATACCTAGATTAAAAAGATTGATCATGGCAAACAGCGCTGAATATGTAGAGGAACTGCACCTCTTACACAATACTGGTGGGAATGCAAAATGGTAAATCCACTTTGAAGACAGTTTGTCAGCTTCTTAAAATGTTAAATACACACCAACCATCTGATCTAGCCATTCCACTCCTAGCTATTTATCCAAAAGAAAATAAAAGTATGTCAATAAAAATACATTTACCTTAATTTTCAGAGCAACTTTAATTGCAATAGCCAAAACATGGAAACAACAGGTGAATGGATAAACAAGCTATGGTATATCCACACAATGGATACTAGTCATCAATAAAGAGAAATTAGTGATATACACTACAACATGGATTAATCTCAAAATAATTGTGCTAGCTGAAAGAAGCCGGACAATAAGTAGTAAATACTGTATGATTCCTATTACATAAAATTCTAGAAAATGACAACTAATGTATCATGACAGGAACCAGATTAGTGATTGCCTAACACATAGGTGGGGGAGAGGCAGGGAACAAGGAATCTTTGGTGAGTTGCAGATAGGTGCACTATTTTGAAAGTGGTAATTATTTCCTGGATGTATACTTATATCAAACTTATCAATGCTTACATTTTAAATATGTGCAATTATGCTTCAATAAAGTTGTTAAAAGAGAAAACAAAGCGAGGTTGAAATTGGAAATTATATAGCTCCTACCCCTACCTAGGATAGAAATATTTTTAAATTAAACACAATAAAACAGCAATGTGTCTCTTTTTTCTTTATCATTTTTAAATCACCTTAACACAGAAAGTTAAAGGTTTTTTTTGTTTTACTTCTTTTTATATAGTCATTGAGAAGAGTATATTCTATTAAACAGTCCTACTTTGGATTTTGCAAGATGATATACCCATTTGCTCTCTTCTGCATATAGGCTAAATCATATCTCCCTTTGTGTTCAGAGAAACAATTTGTTTGCAATGCCTTCAGACAATTACATATCTGATGTTTGCTTTATATCAAATAATTTCATATTCCCTCACTGTTAAACTTCATATACATAGTATTCATGTAAATTTTTCATTCAAATGTTCATTTAGTAAGAGCAGCCAAAATATGCAGGCACTGTACTGGGTTATGAGGTTACAATAATGAAAAACGGCATGGTGGTTGTTCTAAGTGGTTAAGAGTCTTTTAAAGGGGAGGGTCCCATTCAAATGAATAATTAATATACTGTATCGTACATATGATAATCGAGAATCACAGACAGAATTGTGAGAAACAAAATGAATGGTTAATTTTGTCTAGGGAGTTGATGGAGTGCTGGCAGTGTGAAAGGTATGTTTCAGGGAAGGCTTCTGGAATTAGAACCAAATGCTTCTGGAATTAGAACCAAATATGCTGAGTTTTGAAGGGTAAGAGTTGGTGGGGCAGTATACAAGATAGTGGTATGATCACATCTATGTGGAGAAGAAATTAACACATTAATGTTTAGCCTTAGTTTCTTACAATATAAGAACACTTTTACCAAACAATTATCAATGGCTTATCTAAATCTTTTAAAGTAATGATCTGTTGATGACTTTTAAACCCAAATACTTTCATTATATTGTTGTTCTGTCACAACACATTATTGACTAAAGAGATGGCCATAATATTTTACATAAGAAATATATTTTAAAACTTTTTGCATCTTTGAGGTAATCCATGTGTATAATAGTGTTTTCCATTTGTATCTATCCTCTGTGTAATTACTAGTCTTAGCCTATTGCTGGACACTTCTGGGCTTTAGAGGAAACACTTTCTTGGGAATCTAAGTTGATTGAGAAAGGAAATTGTGCCCATCTTCTCTAATTTCATGACTTTTCTTTCCCCCGCAAGAATAAAAGGAGGATTATGCACAGGATAACTAGTTGTATTAAAGGAAACCAAAGGTAGCTGTGATCCTTGAAAATACACAGAAGTAAAGTATTTGACATAAGGATGTTCATTAGACCAATCTTTGACATTTCTTCTACCGAGGATATACACTTCAGCCATCTATTTGTCCCCTCAGGTTAAAGGTTCCTTTATCTCAGTTTTTCCAGTTAAGGGTATTGTTCATCCCTAAACTTCCTGATCAAATTTTTAAAAGAGACCATACCTTAAAGCTTCTCTGCCCAAGTCATCTTGGGAAATAAAAGCACAAACATTCAAGTGTAATATTTCTCCAAGTGGTACAAAATAATACCTCTAAATATTTGGAACATGTACAGTATAGCCTTAATCTTTAAGTCTAAGAATCATTTGGAACATAGAAACATCACATCAAAGTACAAAATATTTTACAAAGTCTTGACACTTTGTAAATAGTTGATAGAATATAAAATATTCAAATATGTCTCCAGTTAATGTATGCCTATAGAAGATTCTGATTTTTTCTAAATATTAGGAAAATATTAAGAAGGGAAGCTCTTATTTTTATATGATTGAGTAAAAATCTATCAAAATAAAAACTTCATTCAACAAGAGTTACTATTAGATACATGTAATCCTGAGGAAATGCCTCCTCAACAACTGCCTGAAAACATTTCTAGAATTAGTTATTTTTCATATCAATTAAACATTTTATTGACTTTTTTTCCTTATCACCAGGTATCTGTAATCTTCCCTACAAACATCTTGTCTTTTCCATTTTTAATCATATTTAGTTTTTGGCAACTGAAGCTTGTATAATTGTGTTGGAGCAGGACCCAATGTAGAAAAAATTATAAAGTCCAAAAATTTTTCTTTGGCTTATCTCCCACCTCTAGTGTTTCATAGAGCAAAAGCATTTCTATCAATGTCTTTTCTGGATACCTGGGGTACTATTCCCAGATTCTCTTTGCTAAACTCTACTGAGGTGTTAGCTCCTAAAAGCACATGTTTATACTTCTATGGGGATTTTGCTTTCCTGATAACGGGAACCAGAATGGAAACCTGATAACAGAAGACCAGATATGCACTGCTCATGACGGCAGCCACATTCACCACCAAAAAGCCATCTCTGCCTTCTGAGCATACATAGAAAGTGTCTTCCAATAATAACCTGATTGTTCATTAATTAAATCAGCATTCATGTTCGAAGAAAGTAAAATGAAAGCATGCATATGTAAATTTGTGCTATTTGCAATTTAAATAGTTTTGCCCATGGATTTCTAACTTCTGCATATAACCTCATTTTCTCCTTATAGTATAAAACTCTCAGAGAATGGTAAGACGAAGTCACAATAAAAGTGCTCCTGTGAGTAACAATTAGCTGCTTTATGAGAAAGTGAGGCTTCTAAACACAGGTCAAACATTGTCCTTTGCATCTCACCTGAAGCACGCCGGCCACTCCAGTCCACCAAATGCTGTTCCCTTGGGACCTACGCTGGATGGACACACAAGGTCTCATGAGGTAAAAGGCTAGGACACTTGCTCTTTCTGACCAGGCAGTGCTGTGGCTGATTAATATCCACCCAAAGCCACAATCACCTTCTGATCTGAGGAGCAGGTGACGTGGAGATTCTGAAGTGTCTTGATAAATTATGCAGGCGTATCAAACAATACACACAGCAGGTTAAAAAAAAATCAGTCACTAGAGTGGTTTGCTTTGTCCTTTTATGAACTGAATCTAGATAGCTCATCATCAATCACTGACAACCCTTAGCATGACAATACTGGGAAATCAGTACTACATAGGTACCAAATAATGAAATGTTTGGGAAAGGAGAGAGGAAGGGAGGAATATAAACAAGGTTATTTTAACAGCCTTTGAAATTTTACTTTTTCCATTCTTTCTCTGAATAAGAAGACCAATTTATTCACAATATACAATGTCTTTCCTGTACACCATTTTGTCCTAAGCCTTCCTTCCTCCTTGCCAATACAAATTATACCCATCTTTCAAGCATCTTTCAAGGCCCATATTAAAGGTCAAATGTTATCTGCTCCACAGTCATCCATTTTGTAACAACGCCAATTTTCCTGCGATTCCTCTGACAGTTGTACATATGCTGTCAGAACTTCTAATAATCTCTTCCAGTTCAGTCACAAAGTATAATTGAAATACATAATTGTTCTTTTGCTTTTTTTGTGTTTACCTCATTTCCTTAACTATTTAGTAATTCTCAGGCACAAAGCCTTTCACCTTGCATACACTGGGCTTTTAACAAAGAGTTAGTGTTTTAAAAATTATAGGAAAAATGATTCACCATACCACTTCGTTCAAAATTCACAAAACAGAATGTTAATTTGCATTACATAAAATGAGTTAATACATGGGAATTTAAAAAATATATATATATATAAAACTTACAGTTTGTTAGACCCCACATTGTTCTATAAAGAATTCAAAGCAGTAAGAAAACTTACAAATGTACACATTTATTTTAACAATATATACTAAGAATAAATTACCAAGTTAAACTAAGTCACTTCTAAAACCAATATATTAAATGCAAAAATCCCTAAATTTGTTCTTATCATAGGAAACCAGTTGTTTTTGCTGTTGTCAACAGTCTTTCTAAATATCATGATTATAATAAATGTACAATATCTATATCTATCTATCTACCTATCTATATGTTTCTATGTTACCCAGGAGAAAGGGCAAGGATTAACTGGTTCTTCTGATTATTTAAATATTTTTGTGGATCTTCTCAGGAACATCAGCAGGACTTTTGTCTGAACATTTTATTATTTCTTTAACAAGAAGTTATGGGGAGAGTAGGTCAACTGACATCAGAGTCCTAGCTGGGCACAATAAGCCCTTCAAAGTGTGCCCCTCTCGGGTCTCCCCCACACCAGCCATCAAATGCCCATGACCACTATTCATAAGATACGACCTGGCAGGGTCATCAAGGACTGAACAGTCCTACTCTGTGGCCTTTCCTGGGACGTCCTGACCTTCCCTGTATTTGGCTAGCTCACTCTTCCTCCAGGATCCAGCTTCGATGTGAATTCCTTAGAGTCTCTATTCTTATTTTCCCCGCTTTGGGAATCAAAATTCTGTACTTAGTGCTCTCACTACACCTGGCCCCATCCTGGTTTACGCTTGGTATTCTCATGCAAACTCAATACCCATTTTACTTTCAACAGTGTCCAGGTTGAATGACAGATGATAGTCACGAGGTTCAATTTAAAACCAGCCTTGACTGGAAGGTCAACTCCTGGCCTCTCATCTCGAGGCACCTCTGCCAGGTACCTAGTGGCTTTTATCAATACTGACTAACTGAAGCCAACTCTGAAAACTTATCAAAAATTCTGAAAGGAAACATATGGTTAGATTGTGGTTGTATTACTGCAAAGGCCCACAGAGGCAGGAGCTTTAGGAAATTTTCGCAGGAATATTCCCCTTTTGGTTTTCATGAGCTTGAAAGCAGAAACATAATAGTGCCCAGTAACACAATAGTAATGTCAAATTCCAAAGGCAGCCTTGTGATAACTTTGCCAGCATATAATTCACTTAATAGAATTCTAAGGCTTTCATTTCTCATGACTCTCACTGTTGGTGATTTGAGATCAGGGCCACAAAAGGAACAGACCCAACTTTTCATAAGGGTCTACCTGAATTTTGCAAGACATTTTACAGTGATAAACAAGTCTATAACATAGTCACTGACAATTCACTTCCTCTTTGCAGTACATAACTTCTCCAGAATTTTTTTTTTTTAAATGGAAAAACCAGTTTTATTTCTATCAGCAGCACCAGCCCTAATGGTAATACAAGGGTTAACAAATCAATTTAACCTTTATAAATTAATTTCTCCAGAATTTTTATTTGAAGTGTTTACATCCATGACTAGTATTTTCTGAGTTAATTGAAATAAAGCATATCGTTAACTATTTAAGTTAAGGGCAGGGTTAAGGATGGTACCTGGAGTCAAGATATAAGTTCAATTCTTATCTCATGTCTTGTAATGTTTAAAACTTGGCTAAGAGATGATGTAAGACTGCTATGTTATGATTCAATTAGAACAAAAGGAAGAATCACCATACTGGCACATCAATAGTATATACTGCCATAAATCCCACATCAACCGCCAACAGTTCAGGTTTGAGGTGAAGAGATTCAAAGAAAAAGAAATGCAATGGATAACAGTACGAAATATATTAAACGCTATCTAGTTCCCAAACAACTGCAAATTATTATATTTGAGCAACATTTTTCCTATCAACTTGGTAAAGTTTTTTAAAAGATGGTAATATCTGCTGTTGATAAGAAGCTGGGCACCCTTGTAATCTACTGAGAATGTAACTGAATAGAGCTTTTCTAGAGAATAGTTTGACAATAGTAAAGCTTTCTCCAAAATAAAGACTAAAACTTTTAGTTCCACAGTTTCTGCTGGTTATTCCAATAGAAAATAATTACAAAATTAAATCAGAGTCTCTGGGCATGAGGCCCAGGAAGCAGTGTTTCTTACCCACCTCCAACCTCAGGTAATTCTGAAATAGCAAATATAGTCTTATTAACATTCGCTTAGAGTCAGAGAAGTAAAGAGAACAGGCGACATATACACGAAGGGAAATTCTACCCTGATTAAGAAGAGATTTCTCCAACTCAAAAATCCAGTTAAATTAATAGAATCAAGTGATGGACTCTTGTAATACAGTATTTCCCAGTGGGAAGAGAAATCTCAACATTATGGTGAAAACAATGGGAAACAAGTAATTTAACTGCATGTAGGTAATGAATTATTTTAGATTTTTAAAAATAGTCAAAAACTTATTTTTTATAATTGTTTTAAAATCACAATACCTCTACCATTCTCTTTAGAATTATTACAGTATAAAATAGAAGGGATGGTTTAACAAATGGTTAGAAACACAAAACTTTTTGATAAATACAAAAAAAAATCAAATTCTCCTCCTGCTCTAGTCTGTTTCCCGGTTTGTGGTGTTGCCAGTCATCTTGTGGTCAGGACCAGAGGGCATGAGGGTCTCTTCCCTCTCCTCCACAATCCTTATCTAGTTGGTCTGCAAATTCTGCACTTCTCCTTTTCATACAGCCTTTCAATCTGTTCCTTATCTTCCCTTTTTAGTGCTGATACCACAGTTCAAGTCTGTTATTCTCTTTCAGATGGGCTTTTATGAAATTTTCTCTCTGTCCTCAATTACTTCCTATACTCTGTTGCAAAAGCTCAAGTTTTGGTGAGGAAAACCACGATATAATCACAATATTCAGTTATTGAAAATGTTTAATGGTACCTGCTACCTATAAAGCAAAATACAGTATCTTCAGCATTGCATTCAAGGTTCTTTATCACCGGACTCAAGCTACACTATCATTCCTTTACCTTCCTCTTCTCATCCCATTGTCCCACCTCTATATCACTTCTGCCCCTTACTTCCAGTTAAACTGTTGTCAGAACATACCCCATGATTCATAAGGATCCTCTCTTTTCATGCATATCTTTCTAGAAAGCTCTCTACCTCACCTCTTTGTGATGTCTACTATTAAACCCAAAGATTTCTCCTCTATAAGTTAATAATTTCTTCCCCTGCTAACAGAAAAGAAGCACAATAAACCCATGACAATAACTCACTCTCTGCATTATTCTGGCAACAGAGCTGGATGAGGCTGCCTGAAAGAGGGTGGTGGCGGTGTATCTGTTCTTTGACTGCAGGTACAGGCATCACTCATCTTTGTGTACTCCTTGACCTAACCCAGAGCCTAGCATGATGTTCAGAGAATCTCTGTGCACTTGGATCATGTAAGGGATCAGGCAGGAGATCTACAAAAAGACAATACTTAATCCAAAAAGTTAGAAACAGGATCATCTTCTAAAAGGAGCTATGAGGCTTGGAACCTTCTTCTCTACTATTTTACATGCACTTAGGGAGCTAGCTAATTAAAGAAACCCTCTGGTGAATTTCCTATAATGAGAAGAATTCTTTGGCAAAGCAAATAACCAACCCTTAATTTATAAAGTACTTATGGAGTTAGGTGCTTACAGTGTCACCAAATTTAGGGACCCCTTGTCATTAATCTGCCTCTGTAAGCACCTAACTCAGAAGGAATCGCTAAGATTCCTGGGTTGTAGATGATTTAAGCTGTTAATTTTGATCTTCTACAGAAGAATGTTAATAAGACTGTATTTGCTTTCCTATTTAAGCCTTAAAGCATAGCATAGACAAAAGAATCTCCGCAAGTAGCATTCTAACATTAACTTCCTTTTGATTCCGGCAAAAAAGCAATAAAAGTTTTCTATGATTAAAAGAAAGAGTCTATTGTGTTATTTATATATCTTTGATTTGGGGCAAAATTTTGGTACTTTGTTCTCAGTCTAAGGAATGATAATTTTTAAAGACTACTGTAAAGTTTATTGTTGTTGTTCTTCTTCTTTTTAAAATAATTCTCCTCCCAAGGGCAGAGGAACTGAATTCTTCCCATGGATTAAGAGTTAAAGCTCTGGTTTTACTTTGAGTATTTTATCAACAACATTCAAAAGCTTTTAAAACAAATGTGGTTATTAATGCTGGTACTATGAATGTAAAAAAGAAAAGGAACACACACATCAATCCTTGTTTATTGAGCCCTATTTTTTAAAAATTGTCAGCTCCAGAATTTCCATACATGACAAATTTCTGGGGGTGGCAATCTGCCTAGGGCAGGATGAATCAGAGTAAGCACTAGGATATCGCCTCCAAATTGCAGTTTCTCTGTTAAGCACACTGGTTTTTGTTTTGTTTTGTTGCACCTAGGATACACATGTATATGGGTGGTTTTGGTAAAAGTACCTGATATTCTAGAGAAGCTAAAATTTCCACAAACCATTTCTTGGTTTCAATCTTATTTCCCAATTTCTAGGCCAATCTCTACCACAAATGCAATTTATTTGATATTCTCCCGTCCTTCCTCCCTCCTTTCTTTCTCTCCTTCTTTCTTGGAAAAGCAGAGATATGTTTCTAAAATTTGTGCATGCATTCCATGTTAAGACAATCAAGTTGAAATGCCTGAGGAAGTAAGTAACCACATGGTGAAAATCTCTGCCGGAAACCCTATGTGACCTGGAAAACGCCCCACGTCTGAGTTTCTTCCTCCCTCCTTAGCATCCTCTCTATATTGTCGACATTCTCGGCTAATGTCACTTTTAAGAATCTGTCAAACTGTTTCATACTCCCATGCCTTTGCCTTTGCCATTTTCATTGCCTGGAAATCATATATTCACTGAATATTTTTACTGAAATCGACTCTCTGCAGAGAATGGTGCTAGGTCCTGGGAATACAGCAGTGAAAACGATATGATATTCACAGCTGCTGCCCACACATGACTCAGCATCCTTCTTCCCTGGCAAACTCTGCTTGCATCTTGCATCTTCTGTGCCTCTTTCTCCGGGACTTGTTCCCTGACCGGTCCAGTCAAGACTTATCAATCCTTCTTTTGAGACACTGGTACAGCTTTAATAGTCCTGTTATAGTCCTGACCAACATGCTTTTAATATGGTTATTTCCCATAATTCCTGATTCCCTTATGAAACAGTGAACTTGCTGTATCTCTTTCATTTTTGTATTACCAGCACAGTGCTTAGCACTGAATGAATTAATTAATTGATAGAATGACTAAACTGCATAACTGACTTTTCTGGGGAGAGTAAATTGAATTTCAATCTGAATATTGTTTTAACATGTCCTAATCTAAGCCTTTGCAAAGCACATATTGATCTGAAAGAGACAATTAGCACAGAATTTTAAAATGTGAAGTTACAGAAGCTACAATGAATGTAATCTCTTACATGAGTATGATATGCTCTTATAATAAACCTCAAAATTCCTCAATTTTGTTACCTGAAATATAAGAATTATGATGCTCTTCTTCTACTGTTCTCCAAAGTAGTCACAATTATTACGTGGTTCTGTCTGTATATGTGGGTATTTTATTACAAAGGTGGTTATTATTAATATCTAGAGTGGTTGAACTCTTCAGAAGAAATATGCTATTTAATTGGAAATTCACAATGGTAATAGAATCAGCATCTTTTATGAAAGCTGAAAAGTTGGGCTTGCAGAAAGAAGACTCCTAATTCTCTATGAACAGAATGCAGTTTAGAAATTTGTAGGCAGCTCTTTAAACCACACAATGTATATATACATTAGATTTCAATGGAACCTAAAGGCACCATACACACTGCTAGGTTTGAGTCATCAGCTAATTTTTTCTGTCCTTCTTGGAAATTTTTTTTTAAATATCAGAGTCGGATACTTTATTGAATTAATTGTAAATTCCTTGAATATCACTATATTACTTATTCATCTTTTTATCTACCGTACTTCCTAGCACACTGACTTGACCACAGTAGATTCTCAGTAAATAGAAGTAAGTTTTATTTGGGTTACCTACTTCTAATAAAAGAAACTTGGGCAGATTTCACTGATTTGGGGACTTAGAAATAAAACAGGGGATGAATGTTTAATACATTTTTTGCAAATATTTGACAGATTTGGAAGTATGTGTGGTTCCAAAGAGCCATGTAGATCCATGCCATAAGTTAGATGAAGTTAGATTTTGGGTAAATTTAATGGAAACTGTTTTCATAACAGCAGTTACCTAATAATAGAATGGATTTCTTGTAAGGTAAGCTGTTTCCCACTGGTGGACATTGTGAAAAAGAATGCCTGGCGGCAGCAGAGGACTATCTTTGGCTAGATTCTGTGAGACAATAACTGTTCTTTAAGTGCTATAAAGAGAAAAGGGCATAGATGGGTACAGTCATCCCTTGGTATCTGCAGGGTATTGGTTCTAGGACCTACAAGAACACCAAAATTGTCGGATGTTCAAGTCGCTTATATAAAACAGTATGGTATTTGCATATAACCTACACACATCCTCAGACCTTAGATTCAGTATTATGAGTAATGCAGAGTCATCATTTTTAGATTACTCATAATACCTAATATAATGTAAATGCTATATAAATAGTTGTAAATACAACGTAAATGCTATGTAAATAGCAGTAGGCATGCAGCATATTCAATTGTGCTTTTTGGAAATTTCCAGATTTTTAAAAAAATAGTTTTGATCTGGGCTTGGTTGAATCCACAAACATGGAACCCAAATATATGGAAGGCCGACTGTATATTCAGTTCATGTGTTGGTTTATTCTGTTATCTTAATAAAGTGATACCATATATTTTTATAGTCTATAATACATGTCCTCAATATTACTGAGTTGTAGATTGCCTCTGGACAACTTCGGGGACTCTAGAGTACTGTGAACTTCAGGACTGGTCATAAACTACTCTACAAGTGATTGCAAGGTGGGGTGGCTGGAGTCCTGAAAAAATTCCTCAAGTTGGAATACGCAGATGTTCATTACATAAGATCAAGAGGAGTCATTACTGGATTACACATTTTCAGAGTTAAAACACTTAGGTAAGTTCATGGACCTAACTCACTGATAGAACAGAATTTCCTCAATCAATCAAGATTTGACTACAGTTCCTACAAGGATAAAGATGAGAAGAGGTTAATTTTCATTAGAATTTCATGAGGAACCCCAGCTCCTTCAGCTGATGCTGGTGAACCAATATTCAGATACTATTTAAGGAATATCATTTTACTTTTAAAAACCCTTGGCCACATGCATACCTAATTAGGAAAAGCAACCTTTAAAAATGGAAATTAAATTTCAGAAGGGTGCTTCTATAATATTATTTGTCCACTATCATTCTCTTATGCTGCTTGGAAGCAGTAGGAATTTATAACTTCTGGAAAGAAAGGTATGAAATTAAGACGTTTGTTCTTACTTGTACCATACTCATAAGGTTTAGCAATGTTATAGGGCAAAAATAATTATAAAAAACGCTGAAAGCAAAGGAAAATTGTGATTGATCTTTGGAATTCTGAAGAAAAAGATTAAAGTGTAGTAAGTGTCAGAAACATACTTTTCAACTGAAAATACTATTCAGCAATTTGAGAAGTTCTAACTTCATTTTCTTTCAGTGACAAAGAAAAATGTTTTCAGTAATGGGACTTTTTAGTTTGCCCTGGAAATAATTCATGTATTTCAATATCATTGAAAAGAAAATGGTCTTCTTATAGTCAACCTGACTATTGTGCTATATTGTTTAATTAAACATAATAATTTACCTTGGACTGCTTAAAAGTCAATTGTCCAGAGCTGATGTGACTTGGGTCGTAATTGTTACCTGGCATCTTCTACAAGCACAATTTTGTAGATCATTTTTGATTACAATTTTAGGAAGGAAATTTGTTTCTAAATATAAATTCTTGTGGGTGGGGTTGATTTTTTTTTTTAACCCATCAACTGATGTTTACCTAATCAACAAAAACTATTGGTTTAAATTTGACTAAATTTGATTAAAATGGGGAAAATATATATTTATAATATGCATTATATTTATATTATAATGTGTTTTAATACTACATTATAGTATAGATGCTTTACTTTGTTTCCCCTATGTGTCCTTGATATGCAGATTCTCTTCTATCTACTAATATCAAATCTAGACTGAACCTTAAGCTTTCTGTCTTAAACCGAATGACAGCTGGACATAGTGAATTCCAGAGCGTGTATCAGGTGATGTACTATTATCAGTGAATGCATATGGTCCTAAGTACTGTTCTCTGAAAGCCAAATAAAATTGTTACAAAAGAAAAGAAATGCATATCTATTGTGTTAGAATTTTAAGATGGTTCCCAAGATTTCCACTCCCTTGGGCACATTCATTTTCTCCCAGTTATCCAGTTAAAGAGTAATCTACATGCCTCTGTGAAACAATTTTTGGGTGTAATTATGGTCCCAAATCAACTGATTTTAGAAAATGATATTATCCTGGCCTATTCAGAGGTGAGTTCACCCTTAAAAGGGACTTAGCTCTTCCTGAAGAGACTTAAAATGTAAGAGGGATTCAATGGGAGGAAGATTTTTCACTGATGGCTTTGGGGCAAGAACGGGGAGCAGTCCACAGCTAAAATCCAGAAGATAATAGGGACCTCATTCCTACAATTGCAAGGAATTAAACTCTGACAACAACCTGAATGAGCTTGAAAGAGTACCCCAAGTAACACATAAGAATGCATCCTTTCAACACGTTGATTTTTTTTTGTCTGACTACATAACTGTGAAGTAATAAATGGTATTGCTTTCAGCTGCAAACCTTGTGGAAAGTTTTTATACAGCAGTAGAAAACTAATATATCTATGATGTAGCTAAATAGAGCATCACCATTTTAGATAAAGGAAATTTGTATGGCTGTACTGAGACTCAAATCAGAATAAAGAATTCATTTGAAGATAATAATTGTCCCCTTATGTCTATAACAAACTTCTTAATTAACTCACCATTCAATTGGGGTCAGTGGGAATAAAATACAAAGAGCATATATTAGAGTGGCTAGCAATTAGATCTCTTGCAAGGCACTTTACCACTTTGGACTGCAGTTTTTTTTATCTGTAAAATAAGAAGCTAGAACCTGATTATTTCTGAGATTTCTTCCAGGTTAAGGAATCTAAGATTTAACTAAATAGTAGTAAAGTGAATGAGCTGTGATATGGTGGAAAGAATACACTACTAGAGAAAAGGAAAAAAAGACTTGGGTTAAATTCTATGTCGTAAACAAGGAGCATTGATCTTAAATAAACTGTTTCATTTCTGGACTGTGATTCACTTGGTTGAGAATGGGGGTAAAACCACCATGACTCAAAACCCTTTGTGAAAAGAGCTATTCTGGGTAATTTACTTCCAGGATGGCAGTGAGGAACTTTGTGAACTCACTCACTCTCTAAAACAATGAAAATATGGCCAAAACAACTTCCATGAACCATTTCAGAATCCTGGTAATGAACAAAGCCTCAGAACAAATAAAAAATCATCTATTCAAGAGAAACTGCTGAATCTCTATAAGAGAGAAGGTCTGTGACATTTTCACTTGGGCCTATTCCCGTTCTTTCCTCCCAGCTCCTTGGTGTGGTAGCCAAAATCTGGAAGCAGACAGTAAAGAGATCTGACCATCTTTGGAACTCTGTTAAAAGCACCATCCCCAGAACACACTTAATACTTTGTCCAAACATTTAGATCTCTGTGAAATACACAACTATGTAGAAATCAAACAACACACTTCTACATAACCAGTGCATCAAAGAAAAAATCACGAGAAAATACTATGAGATGAATGAAAACAACAACACATTATGCCAAAGCTTATGCGATACAGGTAAAGCCGTGCATAGAAGAAAATGTATAGCTGCAAATGCCTACATTGAGAAAGAAGAGCTCAAATCAATCTCACCTTCCACCTCAAGAAAAAAGAACAGCAAACTTTATCAAAGCAAGGAGAAGGAAGGAACTATAAAGATTAGATTAGAAACAAATGAAATCAAGAATAGAAAAACAATAGAGAATATAAAAAAAAAAACAAGTCAGCTCTTTGAAAAAATCAAAAACTTTCTATACATTAGCAATGAATAATCTGAAAATAAAATTTATAAAACACTCTTAAAAATAAAAATAATAAAAATTCTAATAATTTTTTTAAAAAGTACAAGACATATACTAAATATATAAAACAATTGAAAGAAATTAAAGATGCTATAAATAAATAGACATACCAGGTTCATGGGTCAGAAGACTTAACATTGTTAAGATGGCAATACTTCACAAATTGAGGTACAGAGTCAACACAATCATTTTCAATATCCCAGCTTTTGGCAGGGGCAGGAATTTACAAGCTGATCTCAAATTTATAACCCCCTTATCTGAAACCCTCATAGAAAAAATACAAGGGACCAAAATAACCAAAATCTTCTTGAAAAAGAAAAAAGTTGGAGAGCTCACACTTTCCAATTTCAAAACCCAGTACAAAGCTACAATAATCAAGTCATCATAGTACTAGTGTAACAATAGACATATATATCAATGGAATAGAACTGGGAGTTCAGAAATACACCCTTACATTTAGGGACAATTGATTTGGACAAGGATGCCAGAATAATTTATAAAGAAAAGTATAGCCATTCAGGAAATGTTGCTGGAACAATTGGATATCCACAAGCAAAATAATGAATTTGAAGTCCTCACACCACACACACAAAAATAATTCAAATCTTAGATTTAATTGTAAGAGCTAAAACAATAAAACCCCTAGGAAAAAAACACAGGAGTAAATTTTCGTGATCTTGGGTTAGGCAATGATTTCTTAGTTATGACACACAAAGTAGAAGGAATAAAATTTTTAAAAAGATAAATTGACTTTGTTAAGTTAAAAAAAACCTTTTTTGTGTCAAAGGACACCACCAATAGAGTGAAAAGAAAACCCACAGGATAAGATAAAATATTTGCAAATCATATATATGATAAAGAACTTCTATACAGAACATACAAAGAACTCTTACCATTCAACAAAAAGAAAACTAGCCCAATTAAAAATTGGACAAAAGATTTGAATAGATATTTCTCCAAAGAAGATATATAGTCAATAGACACATAAAATGATGCTCAAATCATTAATCATTAGAGAAATGCAAATCAAAACACAATGAGAAACTACTTCATGCCTACTAGACGTCCAAAATATAAAAGAGAGAAATAATAAGTGTTGGTGAGAATGTGGAGAAACTGGAACCTTCATACACTGCTTATGGGATTGTTAAAACAGTGCAGCCACTTTGGAAAACAGTCTGGCAGTTCCTCAAATGTTAAATATAGAGTTAGCTTATGACCCAGCAGTTCCACTCCCAGATATATATCCAAGGGAATTGAAAACATGGGGTCAACACAGAAACTTCTGCATGATTTCATAGTAGCATTATTCATAATAGAGAAAAGGCAGAAACAACCTAAATGCCCATCAACTGATAAGTGGATAAATAATGTGGTATATCCAAACAATGGAATATTACTGAGTCATAAAAATAAATGTAGTACTGATACATGATACAACATGGATGAACGTTGAAAATACTATGCTGAGTGATAAAAGGCAGTCACAAAAGGCCACATATTGTATTAATCCATTTATATGAAATGTCCAGAACAGGCAAATCTATGGAGAAAGTAAACTAGAATTTAGTGATGGTGGCACAACTCCACTGAACTGTATATTTTCATTGAACTTGTATGCATTCCTGCCCTACTTATCAATATGGGACTATCTCATGGACAATTTAGATAAGAGCACAAAATATGGAGTCAGAGTCTTAGGTCAAGCTCTGTTATTTACTAACTGTGTGACTTAACCTCTTCGAACTTCAGTTTCCTCTTTATAGCTAATGGAAATAATAATGCCTTCCACTTACTTTACATAAGGAAACTGAAATGAAAATACAATTTCCATGATAATATTATGCTCAGATTATGCAATTTCTTTTAGGATCCTTTAAATGGATTAATCATAATCCTTATTTAGTGGCACAGTATCATTATCAATTAGTGCATAAAAACTTTATTTGTATTTACTTCAAATAGACATTACTTTTTGTTCCCTTTGTTCTATTCCCAATCCCTTTCTCTCTCTCCTCCATACACCCTGTCATTGGTTGAATTTTCCAGGAAACAGACTCTGAGACACAGTGTAATGGATGGGATGTTCATTAGGGAGAATCCCATGGAAGAGAGTAGAAGGGAAGCAGGTTTGAACAGAGGGAGAAGTCCAGCTGGGATGCAGGCCATGGCAGCCTCAGCCAACTTCAAGAGGAGCTCTGGAGCTCTGGCCCCTCAGAGTTGTCCTGTATTGGCCAAGTGGCCAAGACTCTATACCACAGTCTCAATGTGTCATAGGTTGTGAGACCTTGGGCAAGGTGGCACTCTGTGGTTGAGGCAATCCCTAAAGGGATTAACAAATGGCTGGAGGTTATTTGCTCACAACACCCCCAGAAGTTGGAGCAATTCGTCCTTCCTTGAGGGGACATTTCGACAGTGTATCACAGTACCCATCAGAGGCTCCGAATTCTATGTATTTAAGTATATAAATGGCATTGTGTAGGATATTTTGCTCTGTTTCTATTTTACCTTTGGTGTATGTCTGTCAGATTTAGCCATGTTGACAGTCGTAGATCTGGTTAATATAAAATTCTTTTCTATATTTCCTTCTACGTAATAGAATGAACATTACTGGTACTGTATCAGTAGACACAATCCCAACACACTTATCATTGCTGGGTAGAAGAGACAGTGTTAAAATAAAATAGATTAGTCTGTTGCACACACACTGGTTTGGTTTTTTAATCAATTAACCAATCGCTCTGAACAGCAATTCTGCCACTCCAGTTTGCTTTGCGTATTGCTCACCATCTGTATTTTTTCCCTAAGCCCCACTGTTTGATTAGACTAGCGTGGTTCCTGACAGTAGCATGACTCCTTCCAATCCCTTCTTCAGTTCACCTCCTGTTTTATATCTCCAGTTCCATTCTGTTTTGGCTTTCTCTTCTTTCCTACCTGCCTTCGCCACTGCAGTATCAGCATCATTTGGAGTCAAGTCCAACTTTATAAATGTTTTCCCACAGAATATAACAAAATCTATGACATGGAACAAGGGCACAATATTGTTGATTTGTAATGTTTGAGCATTCCTAATTCTATTGATTGCATCTCTTTTTACATCTATGTAAATTATATGTAATTTTAAATGAAAGGGAGAAATAAAGATTTTTTTGAAATACATTATATGTATCATTTTTGGAAAGACATTGCAAAAGGTTAATGCTTCCCTAGTCTCATGATTTTGTTTGTTTTCTCAATTCAGAGGCAAACTCCTTCTGATTTTATACACTATCTTTCAGACTACTTCATCTTCTGACATAAACAGGGAAACCTATGAACCTCCTTCATCTCAGTGCTGGCCTATCTCTAAACCACAGAGCACAAGGTGAGAACCAGAAGGAAGCCCTCCCTGGGTTTCTCAGCTGTGTTCCTTAGACTCCTGGGTTAGTAAGGATTCAGGGACCATTGTAGGGTGAGAGGCTGCAGAGAAGGCAGGACTCTGGGCTCACCTGGGTTTATGTTTCAACCATATTAAATATAATATATTAAATACCTGTAATATTTAGTTTAAAAAATGAGTTTCCCTGCTGAAAGAAAGAGACAGAGACAGAGACAGAGACAGAGAGTTGAAAGTTACTGATCTAAGCCTTACCTCACTTAATATTGAAATACACAGGCCTAGCATGGAAATTACTTGTCCAAGATCCAATGATATTCTCTAACTTCATATTTTACTCTATTTCAGAGCTTATTATTAATAGTTCTTTGGCTGTTGACTTTAGTAGCCTTATGTCTCCTGAAATCATAACCCAGCACAGTTTCTAGACTCCAGCTCCTTCTAAGCAAGACTGTGGCTTTGACCTGGCCTGAAGCTCACACCTATTCCTCACAGCTATTCTCCCTGAGATCTGGTTTTGGTTTCTGTTTTTGCTAATAGCAGTCTTTCCTTGCTTGGTTTCTCTTCTACCGTTAAATGTCATGGGCCTTGACAGTAGCATTAAAGGTTATCTTTTATGTTTAGGGAAGTAAATACTTGAAGGCAACTTGGGATAGATATAATGATGGAAGCATTATCCTCTTACTATATATTTAGAATAGCAATCAAGTAATAACAAAATGAATTGTAATGGAGCCAACCATTTGTTTTGTCATCCTTAAATTTCATATGGGGAGTTTAGCATAAACTAATTACTCCTGACGATTATCTGACAGATTGGTTTCAAAGACCATGGAAAGAGATAATTTGAAGCGTCGGGTTGAATAAACAATCACTATGTTTCTCTAAGAGTCTGATTAATTCTAAATATAAACGTCTTGTCTAGAATGCACTGCACTGGATATATGCAATGCACATCTTTCCCTTAATGCCAAAAAAGCTTTCCAAACGGGTCCTATTTTTGACGCATCTTATAGGGCTGAGTCTACTGTAAGGTTTATAAAGACAGTTAAGGACAATGTCACATAATCTGTATTAATAATGTTCACAAATAATTATTTCCATATTAGCAGAAGGTAAACGAACTATTTCCTTATGCAATCAACTATAAATAAATAGGATTTTTATTCTTATGCACTTCCCTTCTTGGTGGGTGGATGGTAAAGAACTAACATGTACTCAGTGTCTAGTTTAGACTCGACATCGGCATATATAAAAGTTTCTACAAAGTAAATCTCAATCAAAATTAGAAACAGTATTATGTTCATGATTTTTAAAGGCCCTTCTGCTCGCAGAAAAAAGTGTTGGGGATTTCCTAAGTGTATATAATACCAACAGGATAAACATTTAGAATTCAAACATTTAGAATTCAAACATTTAGAATTCAATTACTTTAAAAAAGATAATTAGATGTTGAATATGTTGCATAAGAATTTAACCACTTTTTCTTTTTTTGCTGATTTATTTATTTTCTTTCTGGATGTGGCTTAATTATAGAAAATTATTGATTTACAAAAAAATACTTTATGCTTCACTCCCAGGTATGGAAGCATTGGCTGTGATTGATCCCTAGTATAAAAACACAATTCATGATATTAAAATATGGGTTATTAAAACATCGTTTCATTTATTATTATCAAGGTTCAAGATTTTATATGAACCCATATAAGCAGAGGACATTTAAGGAATTTTCTAACTGTGATACAAAGTATAATACAGATGACTACTTCAGTGTTAATAAGTAAAGGTGACATTGGCAGGAATTAGCTGGTTGGAAAGGTTGCTTCATCTCTTTGACCCTCAGTATCCACAGTGGCAAAATGAAGGAGTTACATTAGTGAAGATCAAATTTCTTTCTATCTTAAAGGTTCTCTGCTGGGTGCTGGTTCAGGGTGAGAAGGTGAGGGGTTTGGTGGAGTTGAGGGTGGTGGGGATAGGATGGAAAGAAAGCTCTCAAAGAAACTCTCCTCTTTCTCTGCCCGAGGAGGAGAATGGGCTATTCATCAGAGTGGTAAGATTATATGACCTTAGTTGGGATACTTTTGCAAGCGGGTAGGTGAAATTGTGTTTAGAGGCTGCACAAATGGTTATGGTTCTCTCTTCTGTCCCTTGTCCCCAGTGGCAGAAAAAGGTGTGTTGAATCAGATTCATGCCCACAGAAAGAGCAACTTCATCCTACTCTATTCTTTTTCTTCTCCCCTTCAGATATATTGAGAAAGTCAGTTGGCACATATCCCACTGAGAGATGGAACTAACCATCTCCGTGAAAGTCTGGCACTGCTGCCTTTAGGGTCTTTTTTTGTCCTATGTGGCCAGTGGTAAGATTCAGATTCAGCTCTCTAAGCCTGACTAGAGGCTTAGTGATTTTATTAAACATTTCAAATGACCAGCTTTTGGTTTAATTGGTTTTCTTTATTGATTTCCTCTTTTCAGTTTCAGTGATTTCTGTTCTAATTCTTATTACTACTTTTCTTCCGCTTACTTTGGGTTTAATTAGCTCTTTTTTTTTTTTCTAGTTTTCTAAGGTAGAAACTTAGGTGACTGATTTTAGATCTCTTGTTTCTTCTACTATATGTATTGAATTCTGTATTTTCCCTCTAAGCACTGCTTGCTCTGTGCCCCCCAAATTTTGATAAGTTGTATTTTAATTTTCACTTAGTTCAAAATATTTTAAAATTTCTCTTGCGATTTCTTCTTTGATCCATGTGTTATTTAGAAGTGTGTTGCTTAATCTCCATGTATGTTGAGATTTCTCAGTTATCTTTCTGTTATTGATTTCTAGTTTAATTCCACTGGGGTCTGAAAGCAGACATTTTATGATTTCTATTTTTAAAATTTGATAAAGTGTGTTTTATGGCCAGGAGTGTAGTCCGTCTTGGAGAATGTTCCACGTGAGCTTGAGAGCTATGTGTGTTTTGCTGTTGTTAGATAAACTAGTCTATAGATGTCAATTAGGTCCAATTGATTGATGGTGGTGGTGTTGAATTCAACTATATTTTTCTGCCTGCTACTTCTCTCTGTTTCTGATAGAGGGGTTTTTGAAGTCTCCAACTGTGATAGTAGATGCATCTATTGCTCCTTGCAGTTCTATCAGTTTTTGCCTCGTGGAGTTTGACACCCTGATGTTACACACATACACCTTAAAGATTGTTATGTCTTTTTTTTTTTAATTTTTATTTTTATTTTATCTGTCATTTTCTTTCTTTTTTTTTGTTTTAATCAGTCATCAATTTTATACACATCAGTGTATACATGTCAATCCCAATCACCCAATTCAGCACACCACCATCCCCACCCCACCGCGGTTTTCCCCCCTTGGTGTCCATACGTTTGTTCTCTACATCTGTGTCTCAACTTCTACCCTGCAAACCGGCTCATCTGTACCATTTTGCTAGGTTCCACATACATGCGTTAATATACGATATTTGTTTTTCTCTTTCTGACTTACTCTGTATGACAGTCTCTAGATCCATCCACGTCTCAGCAAATGACTCAATTTTGTTCCTTTTTATGGCTGAGTAATATTCCACTGTATATATGTACCACACCTTCTTTATCCATTCGTCTGTCGATGGGCATTTAGGTTGCTTCCATGACCTGGCTATTGTAAATAGTGCTGCAATGAACACTGGGGTGAATGTGTCTTTTTGAATTACGGTTTTCTCTGGGTATATGCCCAGTAGTGGGATTGCTGGGTCATATGGTAATTCTATTTTTAGTTTTTTAAGGAACCTCCATAATGTTCTCCATAGTGGCTGTATCAATTTACATTCCCACCAACAGTGCAAGAGGGTTCCCTTTTCTCCACACCCTCTCCAGCATTTGTTGTTTGTAGATTTTCTGATGATGCCCATTCTAACTGGTGTGAGGTGATACCTCATTGTAGTTTTGATTTGCATTTCTCTAATCATTAGTGATGTTGAGCATCTTTTCATGTGCTTCTTGGCCATCTGTATGTCTTCTTTGGAGAAATGTCTATTTAGGTCTTCTGCCCATTTTTGGATTGGGTTGTTTGTTTCTTTAATATTGAGCTGAATGAGCTGTTCATATATTTTGGAGATTAATCCTTTGTCCGTTGATTCGTTTGCAAATATTTCCTCCCATTCTGAGGGTTGTCTTTTCGTCTTGTTTATGGTTTCCTTTGCTGTGCAAAAGCTTTGAAGTTTCATTAGGTCCCATTTGTTTATTTTTGTTTTTATTTCCATTACTCTAGGAGGTGGATCAAAAAAGATCTTGCTGTGATTTATGTCAAAGAGTGTTCTTCCTATGTTTTCCTCTAAGAGCTTTATAGTGTCCGGTCTTACATTTAGGTCCTGAATAAATTTTGAGTTTATTTTTGTGTATGGTGTTAGGGAGTGTTTTAATTTCATTCTTTTACATGCAGCTGTCCAGTTTTCCCAGCACCACTTATTGAAGAGACTGTCTTTTCTCCATTGTATATCTTTGCCTCCTTTGTCATAGATTAGTTGACCATAGGTGTGTGGGTTTATCTCTGGGCTTTCTATCTTGTTCCATTGATCTATGTTTCTGTTTTTGTGCCAGTACCATATTGTCTTAATTACTGTAGCTTTGTAGTATAGTCTGAAATCAGGGAATCTGATTCCTCCAGCTCCGTTTTTTTCCCTCAAGACTGCTTTGGCTATTCAGGATCTTTTGTGTCTCCATACAAATTTTAAGATGATTTGTTCTAGTTCCGTAAAAAATGCCATGGGTAATTTGATAGGGATTGCATTGAATCTGTAGATTACTTTGGGTAGTATAGTCATATTCACAATATTGATTCTTCCAATCCAAGAACATGGTATATCTCTCCATCTGTTGGTATCATCTTTAATTTCTTTCATCAGTGTCTTATAGTTTTCTGCATACAGGTCTTTTGTCTCCCTAGGTAGGTTTATTCCTAGGTATTTTATTCTTTTTGTTGCAATGGTAAATGGGAGTGTTTCCATAATTTCTCTTTTAGATTTTTCATCATTAGTGTATAGGAATGCAAGACATTTCTGTGCATTAATTTTGTATCCTGCAACTTTAACAAATTCATTGATTAGCTCTAGTAGTTTTCTGGTGGCATTTTTAGGATTCTCTATGTATAGTATCATGTCATCTGCAAACAGTGATAGTTTTACTTATTCTTTTCCAATTTGTATTCCTTTTATTTCTTTTTCTTCTCTGATTGCCATGGAGAGGACTTCCAAAACTATGTTGAATAATAGTGGTGAGAGTGGACATCCTTGTCTCGTTCCTGATCTTAGAGGAAATGCTTTCAGTTTTTCACCGTTGAGAATGATGTTTGCTGTGGGCTTGTCATATATGGCCTTTATTATGTTGAGGTAGGTTCCCTCTATGCCCACTTTCTGGAGAGTTTTTATCAGAAATGGGTGTTGAATTTTGTCAAAAGCTTTTTCTGCATCTATTGAGATGATCATATGGTTTTTATTCTTCAATTTGTTAATATGGTGTATCACATTGATTGATTTGCATATACTGAGGAATCCTTGCATCCCTGGGATAAATCCCACTTGATCGTGGTGTATGATACTTTTAATGTGTTATTGGATTCTGTTTGCTAGTATTTTGTTGAGGATTTTTGCATCTATATTCATCAGTGATATCGGTCTGTAATTTTCTTTTTTTATAGTATCTTTGTCTGATTTTGGTATCAGGGTGATGGTGGCCTCATAGAATGAGTTTGGGAGTGTTCCTTCCTCTGCAATTTTTTGCAAGAGTTTGAGAATAATGGGTGTTAGCTCTTCTCTAAATGTTTGATAGAATTCACCTGTGAAGCCATCTGGTCCTGGACTTTTGTTTGTTGGAAGAATTTTAATCACAGTTTCAATTTCATTACTTGTGATTGGTCTGTTCATATTTTCTGCTTCTTCCTGGTTCAGTCTTGGAAGGTTATATCTTTCTAAGAATTTGTCCATTTCTTCCAGGTTGTCCATTTCATTGGCATAGAGTTGCTTGTAGTAGTCTCTTAGGATGCTTTGTATTTCTGCGGTGTCTGTTGTAACTTCTCCTTTTTCATTTCTAATTTTATTGATTTGAGTCCTCTCCCTCTTTTTCTTGATGAGTCTGGCTAAAGGTTTATCAATTTTGTTTATCTTCTCAAAGAACCAGCTTTTACTTTTATTGATCTTTGCTATTGTTTTCTTTGTTTCTATTTCATTTAGTTCCGCTCTGATCTTTATGATTTCTTTCCTTCTGCTAACTTTGGGTTTTGTTTGTTCTTCTTTCTCTAGTTCCTTTAGGTGTAAGATTAGATTGTTTACTTGAGATTTTTCTTGTTTCTTGAGGTAGGCTTGTATAGCTATAAACTTCTCTCTTAGAACTGCTTTTGCTGCATCTCATAGGTTTTGGATCGTCGTGTTTTCATTGTCATTTTTCTCTAGGTATTTTTTGATTTCCTCTTTGATTTCTTCAGTGACCTCTTGGTTATTTAGTAACGTATTGTTTAGCCTCCATGTGTTTGTGCTTTTCACGTTTTTTTCCCTGTAATTCATTTCTAATCACATAGCATTGTGGTCAGAAAAGATGCTTGATATGATTTCAATTTCCTTAAATTTGCTGAGGCTTGATTTGTGACCCAAGATGTGATCTATCCTGGAGAATTTTCCGTACGCACTTGAGAAGAAAGTGTAATCTGCTGTTCTTGTATGGAATGTCCTATAAATATCAATTAAATCTATCTGGTCTATTGTGTCATTTAAAGCTTCTGTTTCCTTATTTATTTTCATTATGGATGATCTGTCCATTGGTGTAAGTGAGGTGTTAAAGTCCCCCACTATTATTGTGTTACTGTCAATTTCCTCTTTTATAGCTGTTAGCAGTTGCCTTAAGTGTTGAGGTGCTCCTATGTTGGGTGCATATATATTTGTCCTTCCTTGTCTCTTGTAACATTCTTTCTTTTAAAGTCTATTTTATCTGATATGAGTATTGCTACTCCAGCTTTCTTTTGATTTCCATTTGCATGGAATATCTTTTTCCATCCCCTCACTTTCAGTCTGTATGTGTCCCTAGGTCTGAAGTGGGTCTCTTGTAGACAGCATATATATGTGTCTTGTTTTTGTATCCATTCAGCAAGCCTGTGTCTTTTGGTTGGAGCATTTAATCCATTCATGTTTAAGGTAATTATCAATATGTATGTTCCTATGACCATTTTCTTAATTATTATGGGTTTGTTTTTCTAGTTCCTTTTCTTCTCTTGTGTTTCCCACTTAGAGAAGTTCCTTTAGCATTTGTTGTAGAGCTGGTTTGGTGGTGCTGAATTCTCTTAGCTTTTGTTTGTCTGTAAAGCTTTTGATTTCTCCATCAAATCTAAATGAGATCCTTGCCGGGTAGAGTAATCTTGGTTGTAGGTTCTTCCCTTTCATCACTTTAAGTATATCATGTCACTCCCTTCTGGCTTGTAGAGTTTCTGCTGAGAAATCAGCTCTTAACCTTATGGGAGTTCCCTTGTATGTTATTTGTCGTTTTTCTCTTGCTGCTTTCAATAATTTTTCTTCGTCTTTAATTTTTGCCAATTTGATTACAATGTGTCTCGGTGTGTTTCTCCTTGGGTTTATCCCGTATGGGACTCTGTGCTTCCTGGACTTGGGTGGCTATTTCCTTTCCCATGTTAGGGAAGTTTTCGACTATAATCTCTTCAAATATTTTCTCTGGTCCTTTCTCTCTCTCTTCTCCTTCTGGGACCCCTATAATGTGAATGCTGTTGCGTTTAATGTTGTCCCAGAGGTCTCTTAGGCTGTCTTCATTTCTTTTCATTCTTTTGTCTTTAGTCTGTTCCACAGCAGTGAATTCCACCATTCTGTCTTCCAGGTCACTTATCCGTTCTTCTGCCTCAGTTATTCTGCTATTGATTCCTTCTAGTGTCGTTTTCATTTCAGTTATTGTATTGGTCATCTCTGTTTGTTTGTTCTTTAATTCTTCTAGGTCTTTGTTAAACATTTCTTGCATCTTCAGGATCTTTGCCTCCATTCTTAGTCCGAGTTCCTGGATCATCTTCACTATCATTATTCTGAATTCTTTTTCTGGAAGGTTGCCTATCTCCACTTCATTTAGTTGTTTTTCTGGGGTTTTTTCTTGTTCTTTCATCTGGTATATAGCCCTCTGCCTTTTCATCTTGTCTATCTTTCTGTGAATGTGGTTTTTGTTCCACAGGCTGCAGGATTGTAGTTTTTCTTGCTTCTGCTGTCTGCCAGAATTTAACCACTTTTAATACATATTTTCACATTGTATTTTATGTTGCAAATTGTCAACATCACAGTATAACTAATATTAAAAGAAAACCCCAGAGTTATCTCTCCCTATTTGTCCTTTTCTTCAATCCTCCAGTCTTCTTGGTTTCAATCATACTGAAGTCACTGTGGTTCTATTTGTTTCCAGGTCCTCGTTCTCTCTCTCTCTCCCTCTCTCTCTGTCTCAGCTAGCCTGTGCATAATCTTTCTTCTTCCAGAAAGTATACAGTATTCCCCACCCACTTACATGTTGTTACATGTTGTTCCAGTGGGTTTTCATAACCAAAAATCTCCTAGATATTCCCCCTTTGTACCACTTACCACTTGCTATTTAATATTCCCATGTGACTATGTGTTTCCAAATCAGTTCAGTTATCCCCTTGAAGAAAGGGACTGGGTCTTGCCCAGCACTGTATCCTTGGCACCCAGCATAGTGCTTGATTGACAGTGGTACTTGGTGTTGTAGGATTAATGGATGCCCCTATGGTTTTAGATAGAGTAGTATATTATCTGTTATGCCTATGTACTAATACCAATTTTACTTGTCATTTCAAGAGCTCTGTAGTGTGATTATTGAGTATGATACATCAAATACATGTTGTCATGCAAAATGTGTAAATACCTGGGTTGCACTTCTGTTTGACTGAAAATTTTTTTAAATAAGAGTGATCTCATTTTCAATAGCTCAGCCAGATGGGATCACCGTTTCCCCCTGCCTTATCTGACACTTCTTTGAACCTCCATCACAGCCTGCATTGAGATCCCTTGTAGTTGATGGAATGTGTCCTTGCTCTCTTAATTTAGCCCTTGAAGGCAGGAAAGAGTCTTCTTTCAATCTTATATTTCCCACAGTGCCTGGCACATACAAGAGGTGCAGCAATTATAGAACTGAGCTGGTACATGATTAAACAAAGGCCAAGCCAAAGTCAGATTTTTTTTTTTAATCAGTCCTTTCAAAATAAGTACAGAACTCTGAGGGGTTTTGTTGTTTCTATTGTTGTTGTTTTTACACTTTTCTGATTAAAAAATAATGCAACTCGTATTTGGAAAATTTTGGAAAGAACACAAAAATATATAAAGCAGAATTAAATTTACCTGTACAATGGAGATCAGTTTATATTAGAATTTTAGCACATTTCCATCCAATCTGTCTTCTTCAACCAATGATAACCTTATATCATATAAATTATTTTATACTTAGCCTTTTCACTTAATAATAGCATATTATTTTCTATCACTATAAATTTTTCGACATTATATTCCACCCCATAAATGCCCATGGTTTTTTAAGCCAGTTCTTTGGTAACTGAATACTGTTTGTTGAAGATTGTTTTTTAATTTTTCACAACTGTAAGTAATTTTGCATTATTTCAATGAATAACATATTATTTCTATGTACCTGGCTTTCTGTTGTTTTATGAGCTGTGATATAGCAGAGAAGAAACTGACAAAAAGCCCTACCCTCATAGAACTGACATACTAATTGAAGAGACAAAAAATAAACATGATAAAATAACATGTGCTACATTAGACAGAAATGGATGCTGAGGGGAAATAAAATACAGGAGGGAAGTGTAAGAGAAAGTGTCAGAGGGTGGTCACACATTTGGGTTGAGGTGGCTAAAGAAGGTCTCATTGAGAAGAAATTTGGGTAAAAACCTCCAGGAGGTAAGGGAACAAAATCATCTTGAAATGGGGTGGAGCTGGGGAAGGGAGAAAGACCAATTCCAGGGGAACGTATAAGCAAGGCCTGAGAAAGAGTATGCCTGGTATGTTTAAGGAGCAGCAGAAGCTCACACTGATTGAGGAGCAGGAAAATAAGAGATAAAATCAGAGCTATCCCAGGAGGACTAATTTTTTGGCTTTTCAGGCTTGGCTACTACTCTAAACGAGCTGAGATGTCACTGGAGCAGCAGGATATAAGTGGCATTTGAACAAGATCACTCTGCTTCTGGGATGAAATAGACTGAAAGGGGAAAGTCACAGGCAGGAATGCCAACTGAGAAGCTTCTGATATAAAATCGGGGGGGCATAATGACATGGGCCAGAGTGTGGTGATGGAGGTGGGAAGGAGAAGTTAATTGTGGAATTTATTATTAGATTGAATGTGGTGTATGAGAGAATAAAAGGGGTCAAGGATGATGTCAGGTTTTTAGGCTTGAGCAGTTGCAAGAAAGGAGATGCCGTTTAGTGAGCTGAAGCATATTGGTAGAGAAACAGGTTGAGAGTCAAGGTCATGTCCATTTTCCACATCCTTCAGTTTGATATCTAAGTGGAGATGTCAAGTAGTCAGTTGAATGCATGAATCTGGAATTCAAAGAACAAGTTCTTACCAGAGATATAAATTTGGGTGTCTTCAGCACAGAGACTATATTCAAAATACAATATTCTCATGCATAAATCTTTATTCAGATATTTTCATCATATGCTTTCAATAACTATGCCTGGGATATTGGAGTTGGCGTTACCTGATTAATTCATATAAGTTATTTCCCTAAAACACTGTGACAATTTAAGTTTTCTGCCTGCATTTATCATCTTGCATCTTTGGATATGGTAATTTAAAGAACAAAAACTACATACACATATATAGTTTTGTACCTTCATTTTGCATTACTTTGATTATTGATGAAGACATTCTTAAATTAGACACTAAAATGGCAACATGATTCCATCAAAAATAGCAAAATCTACAAACATGTATGTATCCATGCAGCCACAGAATACCACTTTGTAATATTTAAAATATTAATCTAGAGTTTGTTTGAAAAGATAAATGGGTTAAAAAAAGGCCTAAGAGTAATGGAGCATTACCCCTATTAAATATTTAACCATATGTAGAAGCTAAAATAATTAAATTAGTACAATACTGGCCCCCAAAACAAACAGACAAATTTGCAGACAGGACACTGTACCTATTTAAATTACTATATGACAAAGGTGGTCACAACTTGGGGGAAAATATGAGAGAGTCAAGATATAATGAATTAATTATTATTCCATTTGGAAAAAAATAGTTTAGTTCTTTGCCTCCTGCTGAATACAACATAAAGTACATACATAATTATAATTAAAGTAATTAATTATGTAAAAATCTATCCATATTTTTTAAAACTAGAAGAAATTTGGAGAATATTTCCTAATTTCTAATTAGGGAAATACATTTCTAAACTTAAGTGGAAGAACTTATAAAACAATAAGAATAGTCCTGTGTGTATGTAAACAATATTCAGTGGTCAACAACAAATGGAAAAACAGCTGTAATAAGTATGACAGGAAAGTTAATAATCTTGATAGTCAAAGCTCATATAAATTTATTAGAAAAGCATTAAGGCTCTTAAAAGAAATGGAAAAAGAATATAAACTGGGGATCACAATTTTTTTTTGTTAAGTGAAGGAACAATACACAAAATAGTGACATTTATTCTTAAATGAGAAAGATGTTAATTGATAAGTTTCCAGGACACTGTTTTGTGGGTGGAGTGACTGAGCTGATTAACAGAAGTGAATACCTGAAAGGTACTCTTTTGCCAAACACGATTTCGTCACAATCTCTAGCTTTCATTCTTTCATTTTGTTATGCCCGTATCTGAACCTCACCAACTTTTATCAACCCTTCCTGCACTTATTCAGTGATTATGATTTTTAAAAATTGTCTGATCAGATTAAAAGAATGAAGCAACATAAGTGAGAGACTGAATATAGAAAGTATACATGATCACTTTATGAGCAAAAAATAAAGAAGCAAACAACAATAATAGTCCTTATTACAATTTTGAAAGACATAGAAAGTTTATGAGGGACTTCCCTGGTGGTCCAGTGGTTAAGACTTCACCTTCCAATGCAGGGGGGGTACGGGTTCGAGCCCTGGTTGGGGAGCAAAGCTCCCACATGCCTCGTGGCCAAAAAGCCAAAAACATAAAAGAGAAGCAGTATTGTAACAAATGCAATAAAGACTTTAAAAATGGTCCACATAAAAAAAAAATTTCAAAAAGAAAGTTTATGAGAAGAATCCATATAAATCATTAGCCTAAGAACCAACGAAAAGACTGATTTCTTTCAAAGTAATTATTCAATGCATATTAAATTGCCTCATTGTTTGTATGAAGCAAAAGAATATTACAAATATCAATTCTAGTTCATTTAATAAAGCATAATGCCTTTGATCTGCCAGTGAAATCCACTGTCTCTAATGTTTGCTTTTCTCAAAACTACACAAGTTTAATGCAACTCCTCCTGTAATAGGGAAGTAAGAATTATTTTCCCTTATAGGCTTATTTTTTAACAGGTTGTGATGGATATGGGTTAAAATATTAATTTAAATGGTATGGTACATGGCTACATGATCTTTCCCTTTTAATAAAACTTGGTGCACATTTCAAGTAATCATCTAAGAGGAATCAAAATATTATCTAGTCCATTTACCTTTGTCCAAGGTGGATTCAAATTAGCATGACTTTCTGGATTTCCCCAATCCCTTTCCCCCACCTCCAACAATTTTTCTTAGAGTGCTTGAAGTAAGCATGATACTCCTAGAACCTACTATAGACTCTTCAGTTTCAATTTAAAACATTTAATATCATAACCTTCTGTTACTCAAAAGAAAAAAATGCCAAGAGTACAATATATCATCAGAATATGAATGTGTGGTATTTGTGACAAAAAAACTATTTTAAAATTCCACCCCCTCAGCTTTCTTTCGCCAAGTTCAGCTCCTCTTTATAGAGGAAGGACTAACGAAAAAACGTACATAGATAAAAATCCTGTAAAAAGTATTTTGCCTGTAATTGAATTTTTTAAAATTGGGTTTAATTAGAGGCACTAATTATCTCTCCCTCTCCCTAGGCTCACTGTTTCAATTTTAGTAGATCCTGGGAAACATTTATGGAATTGCAAAGTAAGGAACTCTGAAAACCTGCTCTTCCATAAAAGCAATCAAACCCCAATTGTTAAACTCTTTCAGAATTCTAGAAATTAACCAAAGGTTTAAAACACTCTGAGAAGCATGTATTGAACAAAAATGGATAAATCTTGCTAAGAACAGTGAGCTTCGTGGCATTTTACATTGCCATTTTGGAAAACAATCTGGCAGTTCCTGAAAAAGGTTAAATATAGAGTTATCATATGACCCAGCAATCCCACTCCTAGGTACATCCCAAGAAATTTGAAAACATAGTGTCCACACAAAAACCTCTACACCAATGTTCATAGCAGCATTATTCATAATAGGCAAAAAGGAGAAATAACTCAAGTCTCCATCAACTGACAAATGAATAAAATATGGTATATCTATAAATGGAATTTTATTTGGCAATAAAAAGGATAGAAGTTCTGACACATGCTACAACATCAGGAACGTTGAAAATATGCTGAGTGAAAGAACCAGTCCTAATAGGCCAAATAGTATATGACTCCATTCACTGGGTTCAGTTTTTTCCGTAAGATAGCTCTAGTAGCACTTAGATGTCTTTAACTTCATTCGAAACAATTTTGTTAGATTGCATTTTGACGGCTTTCATATCGGCATGCACTTAAAAAAAAAAAACCTCATCAAAACTGGTTAATTTTTGTGTAGCCATTTTAGTATTGAAGATGGAAGAAAAAAGCAACATTTTTGGCATATTATGCTTTATTATTTCAAGAAAGTTAAAAACGCAACTGAAACGCATAAAAAGATTTGTGCAGTGTTTGAAGAAAGTGCTGTGACTGACTGACTGTGTCAAAAGTGGTTAGTGAAGTTTCGTGCTGGAGATTTCTCGCCGGATGATGCGCCATGGTCGGGTAGACCAGTTGAAGTTGACAGCGATCAAACAGAGACATTAATTGAGATCAACGTTATACCACGTGGGAGACAGCTGACATACTCAAAATATCCAAATCAAGAGTTGAAAATCATTTGCAGCAGCTTGGTTATGTTAATCACTTTGATGTTTTGGTTCCACATAAGTTAAGCAAAAAAAACCTTCTTGATTGTATTTCCACATGCGATTCTCTACTTAAACGTAATGAAAATGTTCTGTTTTTAAAACAAATTTTGATGGGTGATGAAACGTCGATACTGTACAACAATGTGGAATGGAAGAGATCATAGGGAAAGGGAAATGAAACCCCACCAACCACACCAAAGGCCAGTCTTCATCCAAAGAAGGTGATGTTGTGTATATGGTCAGATTGGGAGTTCTCTATTATAAGCTCCTTCAGGAAAATGAAAAGATTAATTCCAACAAGTACTGTTCCCAATTAGACCAACTGAAAACAGCACTCGACAAAAAGCGTCTGGAATTAGTCAACAAAAAATGCATAATCTTCCATAAGGATAATGCAAGATTGCATGTTTCTTTGATGACCAGGCAAAAACTGTTACAGCTTGGCTGGGAAGTTCTGATTCATCCGCCATGTTCACCAGACACTGCACCTTCGGATTTCCATTTATTTATGTCTTTACAAAATCCTCTTAATGGAAAAAATTTCAATTCCCTGGAAGACTGTAAAAAGCATCTAGAACAGTTACTTGCTCGAGAAGGTAAAAAGTTTTGGGAAGATGGAATTATGAAGTTGCCTGAAAAATGGCAGAAGGTAGTGGAACAAAAGGGTGAATACACTGTTCAGTAAAGTTCTTGGTGAAAATGAAAAATGTGTCTTTTATTTTTACTTCAAAACTGAAGGCAATTTTGGCCAACCCAATATATGAAGTGACCAGAATAGGCAAATACACAGAAACAAAGGAAAGTAGATTAGTGCTTGCTAGGGCTGCAGGAGAAAGGAATACGGAACAAATGCTAAAGAGCATGGGTTTCTCCCTGGGGAGGTGAAAATGTTCTGAAATTGCAGAGTGGTGATAACGGCCCAACTTTGTGAATATACAAAAACTCACTGAATTATACACTTTAAAAGACTGGCAGGGACTTCCCTGGTGGTGCAGTGGTTAAGAATCTGCCTGCCAATGCAGGGGACAAGGGTTTGATCCCTGGTCCAGGAAGATCCCACATTCCGCGGAGCAACTAAGCCCATGCGCCACTACTGAGACCACGTGCCACAACTACTGAAGCCCGTGGGCTCTAGGGCCTGCATGCCACAACTACTGAGTCAGCGTGCTTAGAGCCCGTACTCCGCAACAAGAGAAGCCACCGCAACGAGAAGCCTGTGCACCGCAATGAAGAGTAGCCCCTGCTCGCCGCAACTAGAGAAAGCCCACGTGCAGGAACGAACCAATGCAGTCAATAAATAAATAAACAAATAACTGGCATTTATGGTATATTAAATTGTATCTCAATAAAGTTATCTTTAAAAATAAAAAATTGCATTTAAAAAATATTCTTTTAATATTAATTTTCTATAGAGAAAAAGCTCCGAATAAGGAAATTCTAAAATGGGATATGGAGTTCACACTATTTCTTTCATATTAATTTATTATGTTGGTATTACTTCATACGCACAAACTAACTGGCTAAGGAAAATGGGAGGGTGGTTAAGAGGTCAAAGACCCGGCAAGTAACTTCGCTTGGGCTCAAACTGTTATCTATAAGATGATGACAAAAACACCTGCCATATATATGCTTTCAAGAAATATGCTAACATATAGTGTTAGTATATACATTTTAAATAAGCATAATATTTCCAATCAGAATTTATCTCAAATTTAATTTACATCTAAACTTAGATAAAAAAATTATCTTATGGCTCCTAGACAATTTCAAAATATTCTCCAGTGAGTGTATCCCAAGTCCCCCTCCTTTCTAGACCACAGTTCCAAGCACTCCCTGGGTTATCAAGTAATGTAACATGTGACATCAGGATGCATCTCCTGAGTGTGGGTATATCACAACATAGCTCATTTTCCCCTCTGATATTTCTCTCATTCAATAGCATGACACACAATGTAAATAAAAGTGAGCTCACTGCACTGAAAAAGAAGCTGCCTATTCTTCTGAATAACTGATTTCTGTGAGATATGACTGCAAAATATAACTCTGAAATTAAAAAGGGAAGTCTGGAAATCCTAGCAATCACACACACAAAAAAATTTTTATCGCATCACTCTTCTTTGGCAAAAGCCAAAGTTCTGTTCTCTTTTCTTATAAAACCAAAATTAAATGTGTGTTTTCTTAAGAGTTTATCAGTCAATGTATTACGGGTACACCTATATCACTAGGTTTTAGACATGTGTTGAGGAAAAATAAATATACTATAGAAGAAAAAATAAGGCTTGTTTTCACATAAAACTGCACTGGAACTTATTTTTTTTAATTATGATGAATTTTTAACAACTTAATAGGAAATTAAATTGGGAAACATGGTCATCACCATTAAAGAATCAATGCCCTGTCCACACCAAACCTGCACATGGATACTTACAGCAGGTTATTCATAACTGCCAAACTTAGAAGCAGCCAACATGTCCTCCAGTAGGTGCTACAGACTGAAAATTAGTGTCTTCTCACAATTCAAATGTTGAAATCTAATCTCCAATGGTGTTAGGAGATAGGGCTGGTGGGAAGTGATTCATGAGCAAAGCCCTCATGAATGGAATTAATGCCTTTATAAAAGAAACCCCAAAGAGGTCTCTTGCCCCTTCTGCCAAATGAGAATGCAGCAAAAAGACTGCCATCTATAAACGAAGAAATGGATCCTCACCAGACATGGAATCTGCCTGTGCCTCGATCCTGGACTTCTTAGCCTCCAGAAATAAGTTTCTGCTGTTTATATTTCTCCAAGTCTATGGCTTTCTGTTATAGCAGCCTGAATAGACTAAGACAGTAGGAATAGATAAAGTGTGGTACATCTAGACAATGGAATATTACTCAGCACTAAAAAGAAATGAGCTATCAAACCTTGAAAAGCCATGCAGGAAATAAATGTATATCACTAAGTGAAATAAGCCAATTTGAAAAGGCTATGTACTTGTGTGATTCCAACTACACGACCTCCTGGACAAGACAAAATATGGAGATCACAAAAAGATCAGTGGTTGCCAGCAGCTGGCAAAGAGGAGAGATGAATGGGAGGAGCACAGAGGATTTTTTGGGCAGTAAAACTATCTGATACCATAATTATGGAGAGATATATATATAATTATATATTTATCCAAACCCACAGAATATACGACACTGAGAATAAGCCCTATGTAAACTATAGACTTTGGGTGATACTCTGTGTCAGTACAGGTTCATCAATTGCACGAAATGTACCACTCTGAAGGGGAACATTGATAACGGGGAATATATGGGAAATCTGTGCACCTTCTGCTCAGTTTTGTTGTAACCTAAAACTGCTCTAAAAAAGTCTTAAAAAGAACACAATTCCTGTGATCAATTACTTTCACTGGTGAATTTTATCCATCTCCCCCTTAAAATGGAATGTTTGAACTAGTTGAGTTCTATGTTTCCCTTCCAAATCTAACATTCCGTGGTTCTAAAATCTGATATGATTGAGTGGTGATTAGAGAAAGAAGTAGCCACACTACACATAACAACCGCTAAGCCAATAGTCAACTACAATGGAGCTATTCTTCCATATAGTCCATGTGTTTGGCAGAATGATGGCAGGGTCCACACCCTGCACCTTACATGGCTAAGGTGATTAAGTTATGTGATTAAGTTAAGGACCTTGAGAAGGGGAGGTTTTCCTGGATTAGCCAAGTTGGTCCAATCTAATCACATGGGTCCATAAAAGTGGGAACCTTTTCAGTCAGTGGTCAGAAAAAGAGATCAGCGACCAAGCATAGGGTCAGAGAGACGCTACCTTGCTGCTTTGAGGATGGAAGGAGGGGGCTAAAAGCCAGGGAATGTCAGTGGCTTCTAGAAGCTGGAAAAGGCTAGGAAAGAGATTCTTTCCTGGAGCTTCCATAAAGGAAACAGCCTAGCCAACAATGTGGATTGATTAACCCAGTAAGACTCTTGTCAAATTTCTGATATCCAAAGTAGCAAGATAATAAATGTATATTGTTTTAAACTACAAAATGTGGCAATTTGTTACAGGAGCAATAAAAATTAATACAGTCCAAAAAAGTGCCAAATGCATTTTCTCCCTTTAAAAGAAACGGTTTGTGCTAGATTGTGAATGATTAGCTGAAGCTTTCATCTGATCTCCATAATTTTAAATTTTTTCATAAAACTTTATAAATGTTGCTGTCCTTTATCAGTGATCCAACACTGAGTCTCAGGCAGGAGACAAGAACTGCACTGACAAGTGCTCATGACCTTCTTTAGCTATGATAAATATGATAACTTACCTACCAATGTCACACAGAATCTTAAATAGTATGTTAAGTAATTTAATGTCCTCACTTTGCTGATTTGGAGAAAACATCGCTAATAATCATCTCTTCACAAGACTTTGGTATTTTTATAAGATGTTAAAAGTCTAAAGTGCCAACTTTACTTAATAACTTCAGCTTTATTCATGCTATTTTATTTAGCTTTATTATTGCAGTAGTGACAGCTTCCTCCCTCGATTCTTACTCCTATGCCATTTGTAACATTCTTAAGTCCAGAGAATAATTGATAACTATATCAAAAGCCGCTGCTGCTTGGCTTGAATTTTCCTTTCAATAAGACTGAAACACTCTCATAGAAAGCATGGGAAATATTTAACTTAATAAACATAGCTGTATAAAGCTTAAATTTATAACATGCAAATGAGTTTTAAGATACTTAAGAAAATTCAAATACAAAACACTCAGTAAATATAGGAGATGTGCAATGATTCTACATTACTCAGACTTCTTAAAAAAAATTCAGTATTAGTTTTCAAATGAAAAACTGCTTTGAGAAATTAAGCCTCTACAGTTAATGAAATAAATGCCTCTATCATAACCTCTGTCAGTTGTCGCAAAGAGCATACTTCAAACCTATATGAATTCATCATTATAAAATCCATTTCCATCTGGCATAGATAATTGAATGTCAATGTGCAGACTTAAAGGGAAAGATTGACTATGCTCTTTCACTGCTTTTAAAAAGCCTGTCAGCGTCCCCTAGGCGATGAGTCCAGACAGAAATGGACAAGGGTTCTCCAAATTTGCTCCACAAGGGTCCTTCCTTCAGGTCACAATGAACATGAGTTTTTCGTTTTTTGTTTCTTTTTGTTTCTTATGTTTGCTGGGCCTCTCGTATTGGTGATACAGTTTTTACATTACCCAAGGGAGACATTACTGATCTCACTGAGCAATCTTTTAAATTCCCAGACAAACCAGTAGTTTTGGAAACTACTTCAAGTAAAATGTTTGTCACCTCTTTACCAAAAATCATAAATAAATAAACAAATGACACCTTATCTCCCTTATTAAAATCAAACACAAACATTTCTTTTCTCTTCAGAGGTTCTTGACAATTCAAAGGCTATAGAATGAAAGAGAGGTATGCTAAAAATGTAAATAGTTTGTAAAATTGGAGTACTGGAAACCAAGTAGATTCTAAATCCAAATAAATCTTTCTATCTTTTAGATATAACGTTGAAATTTTGAGGGCCAGGGTAGTACCAAAAAGAAGGGTATATTACTTACTTTAATCCAAATTTTATTGGGAATAACATTAGTAATTAATAATGCAGATTTTGATAGAATTTGCTAAACAGAATTTTAATTAATAAAAATCACTATAATAATTAATATTTATTATTAATTTCATATAATTAATAACTTAGTAACTTCATTTTGATTGTATTGATAACATTTCTTTTCAACAAGTTCTGTTATTTGATGTGATAGTTAAGGACAGGATACTACCTGGATTCAAATCCTACTTCTGCCCTGTAATCTTGGGTAAATTAGCTAACTCTTCAGGTTCTCAGTGCACACATCTATAAACTGGATTAAAATTGCATAGCGTGAGAATTGAATGAGTTAATTAAAATAATAGAACAGTTCCTAACATTAGCAGTGTATGTGTGTGTGTGGGCGGGGAGTGGTTCATACATGATATTTCTAGTCTGTGGAAAGTTTATCAGCTATGTTACCAGGGTGATAAAAAATTCAAAGATGAAATGAAGAGCTTTAGAGTAAGAGTTTTCAAAAAATATCTATCTATCTGATTATCTATCTATCATCAGTAAAAGCTGCTGGAAAACTTTATGCTGAAATGGGAAGACCAAAGATTTGGGAGGAAGACCAAAGATTCTGGGTGTTGCATCTTTATGCCAGAAAAAAGTACCAAGAGCAAAGGGCTTAGCCTAATATTAATAATTACTAACCTCTACCGAAAGATTACTATGTGCTGGGCACTTTGCTATGAGCTTTCAAATAGGTAATAATAGCCTCAAATAGTAAACTTAAAGTGGCAGATGGCAGTCCCAGCCCAGACTGCACATTGGTATCCGTAGGGCAGCCTTTTAAAACATCAAAGCCTGAGTTTCACCCCTGGAGAGTCTAGGTGATCTATTTAGTGTGGAAACTGGGCATTTGTATTAAAAGCTCCTCTGGTCCTTATAATGTGTATACAGGGTTGAGAATCACTTCACTAACATGCTTAAATTTAAAAAAAAAAAAAAAAAAACTAGGGTAAAGGCAGACAGGAAAGACAAACCATCCTCCCAATCCAACACTCACTTAGGTTTTTGGACCAGTCTGTGCTAACAAGTACATTAAAACTCCAAGTAAACAAAAAATCACTATTTTTATTAATCCCCCTAAATAAGAGGTGAAGAAATTACTATAGGTAGGTGAGTTGAATTTTGGTTCATTTGCTTTTATTTTGGTCATGTTGTAGGTTCTCTTTCTCTTACCCTGGAATGTTGACTTTCAAGAAAGAGAATGTACCTCCTTAGTTGCCTCTTGTCCCCCTAAATTAAGGATATCTGAGGGAAGAAGAGTGCCTGGTTCCCAGGTTCCTGCCTCCTATCCTCACATATAGCATGATGACAGCTCTGACGTCAGTTAGGGTTATCGGGGGTAAATACTGACTCTACATTTTGTGTTGACTGATCATGGAAAACCTTCTTAACTTCTCTAGACCTTTCTTTCCTCATCTGCAAAAAAAAGAGGGGTAATAGTACTAGTTTGATAGTGTTCAAAGAAATAAATGAGACAATCATGTAAACATTTTGGTTAATATAATGCCTAACACAGAGTAAATGGTCAGTGAATATTAACACATAACGATATACATAATGAGCCACTGATGACAAAGTTAATGTCTCGTGTTCCCCAGGAAGTTCTTATCTGATAATAGGCAAACATTGAAAGCATAGCTTAAGAAATAATGGTTAGAAATTGAGTTATTTGTAGTGAGGTGGATGGACCTAGAGTCTGTCATACAGAGTGAAGTAAGTCAGAAAGAGAAAAACACCGTATGCTAACACACATATATGGAATCTAAAAAAAAAAAACATGGTTCTGAAGAACTTAGGGGCAGGACAGGAATAAAGACTCAGACGTAGAGAATGGACTTGAGGACACGGGGAGGGGGAAGGATAAGCTGGGACAAAGTGAGAAAGTGGCATGGACATATATACACTATCAAATGTAAAACAGCTAATGGGAAGCAGCCACATAGCACAGGGAGATCAGCTGAGTGCTTTGTGACCACCTAAAGGGGTGGGATAGGGAGGGTGGGAGGGAGACACAAGAGGGAGGAGATAAGGGGATATATGTATATGTATACCTGATTCACTTTGTTGTAAAGCAGAAACTAACACACCATTGTAAAGCAATTATACTCCAATAAAGGTGTTAAAAAAAAAATAAAAGGAAATAACAGTTAAAGCCAACCTGTTATACTGAATCTCCCCTAAGAATAGTTTGTAACATCTAGATTCTCTCTTTTTTCAGGGTTTCCTTGGATCGATACCCTATAGGTGGGGATAATTTATTTCTTCTGTTTTCGCAGAGTTCCTTCCCTCATCAACATGTGGATGGTGAGGCAGGCTCCCAAATTATGTCCTCAACCTAATTATTGTACAGATCAAATTAGAGTTCAGTGCTATTTCTAACCATTGACTAATCACCAGGTATAGATTGTAATGAAGATTATGAGACATAATGCATATATCTCTGCATAGACCACACAACCATGATACTAAACTCTTTATTTTTCTACAACTTTATCTTATCAACTAAAGGCCATCGTTATCCTCTCCAAAAGTTTTTGGCATTAGTATACATATCTCTGGCTTTGAAAGTATCTGATGCACACCTATCAACAAAAGAGATGTACTCCTTGTCCTCATGAATCTTATACCCTCTTTTTAAACTAATGGTAAGATAAAATTATTTAATTAGCACTATGATTAAGTGAAAAGAACAGATGTGCTTAGGGTGTATAGATTTGGGTCATCAAGTAAGGTACTCTGAGGAGGTAACTTTTAGGATGAGTTTCACCAAAGAGAAGCAATGATCCAGGGGCAGAGAATGATGGGAAGAAACACCTGTGTAATGGGAAGAGCCTGTACCAAGGTGCGGCGACAGGAGGGAACAACAGTGGGGACAGTGGCTGAATCTCAGAAAGCAATAGGAACATGGTCCAAGCGCGGACTAGAGAGGTCTGAAAGGCTGGACTTTGCATAAGCATGCAGGTTCATTTAAGGATTTGGCACTTTATTCTGGAATCAAAGAGAAGGTATTGAGTAGGGGAGTGATATGATTAGGCTTGTTTTCTTAAAATATTCTTTGGGTTTCAGTGTGAAAAGAAGATTTTAAAAAGCAAGAGTAAAATGAAAGATGATTTTTGGACTTGGATGAGAAGAGTAGAAGTGAAAAGATTCTAGAATGTGTATGAGTAGAATCAAAGGGATTTGACAAAGGATTACAAGTGAGAGGTGAGAGAATACTTTAAGAATAATCCCCTGCTGTTTGGGTTGACAGGTGAATAGGGGTGCTAATCTGCAATATAGAGAATACTTGTTGGGTACGTAAAAGGATGATTCGATGGGTGATACCTTCTGTTGAAGAGGTATATTACAGGCATCCAAGTGAGAAAGTTGTGTAGGCAGTTGAATAGTTGAGACTGGAAGCTGGAGAAGAAATTTGTTAGAGAAATAAATTTAGGAGATTTTGGTTTATCAATAAGTAAATGTATGAGAATGAAGAGAATATAGAGTAATAAGAGGCTGCCCAGATGATTGGGTCTATTTGAATAATAGGTTTGTTACCATATATAATTTTATTTATTTTTGAAAAGACAACCATTTTATTTAAAAAGGAATGGTCATTGTGCTCCTGGAGTCAAGGTTAATGACATAACAGCTACCTTAGTCATAATTTATCAAAAATCCTTACATAATACCAACTGGGTGCAATGAACATATATTTTAGGAGAAATTATGAGTTAAAATGTTTGATAATTGTCATAACCACTACATCAACTTGCAGTTTAAGCATTTCCTGTAGTCCTTCCATCCCCCCTCCCTCCCTCTCTTCCTTCCTCCATCCATCCATCAAATATTTATAAAACAATTACTACAGTTTGAAGATATATGAAATGAGTAAAGGATTTCCTGCCTTTAAAGATTTTATAGTCCAGTTAAGAGATTTGTAAATTGCTATAATAAAGGAAGACTGACTGTGACTTGGCGAAGGCTCTACAAAGATGCTGATCTTTGAAAATAAGTAGCCATTTCCTCCACAGACAAGGGAGGTGCACTGGACAAGCTGGAGAAAGCTTGCCATTCCCTTAGCCCTGCAGAGAGAAGCAGCTATGGGTTCTGAGGTTCCCTGCAGTAAATCGCTATGCTAGGGTCAGTGTCTAATCTGGAGGGCTTACGGAGTTAAGCAACAAAATAGGTTTCTGTTGTTGTTTTTTTTTTTTTTTTAACCTGGGAGGTTGAATAGGAAAGAGGGGCGTAGGAAGATAAGGCAACATGTATACAAGACTATACCTCAGAATGAGGAAGGAAGGACGAAAAGAAGAAAGAAAGGAAGGAAGAAAGGAAGGAAGGAAGGAAAGGAGGGAGGAAAGGAGGGAAGAAGGGAAGAAGGGAGGGAAGGAAGGAAGGAATGGAAGGAGGGAAGAAGGGAGGGAGGGAAGGAAGGAAGGAAGGGAGGAAAAAGGAGGGAAGAGACAAGAAAGAGGATGAGGAGAAGAGGCGAATGTTTAAAGACTGCAACAAGAGCAAGGAGATGAAGGGACATGGACACCCTGTGAGTGATTGTAGCTCAGGGTACCCTACTGGTGAAAATATATGATATGGGGATCTTCCTCATTCTCTGAGAGGAGACCTTTCAGTGAACCCAATTTTTCTCTAGTTACTCTCCAGAAGTTGAATATTTTATGAATACCATAAACTCTTCCAAACTATCAGAGTAACTTTTTTATACATTTTTCATAAAAACTTTATCTGTATAAATGATATTTATTTGACTCTAGATAGTAGTTTTAAAAAAAGAAAATCAAACAGAACACTGATAACTATAAACACTGATACATTTTAGAAGGAATAAGTTATGAACAGAAAGTAACATTTAAAAATCAAATTATTTACTTTCCCTAAATAATAATTTGATAAGTCTCCAGTGATTCTAGTTTCTACCATTTCTTCATTCATTTGGTGAGTGAATCGTGGTGAAAGGGATACTATTGTCAATAACACTGCGCAGAAAGCTTATACCTAAAAGTGATATTCAGTAACCTGTATGGCACAGAGAAACCAACCCATCAAAATCAACACACCAACAGCACCAAGGATTCTGTTTCCTAAACAACCAACTCAACTATTCTGCTGTGTACTGGCTGAATGGCAGCGCTGATTATATCTATTAACCCATATAAAAAAAAAATCAGTTTATTCATCAATGCCGAACTCATTGAAGGTTTTTCAGTTTAAACTAAATAACAGGTTTGACTTCAATTTAGACATCAGTGAAACTCATGCTGAATCTTTTTTAGATTACAATAGGAAATCTAGAAGATATATGATCACTGAAGTCAAGACAAAATGCAATTGAATTCATTTAATAATCATGAATATCACTGGCTTTTATTTATATTTCCAAAGATAACATACTCCAAAATTCAGAATCCCTTAAAAAATAGGCACTTTGCATATAAACACATAGTAGGAATGTTGAAATTAAAATGTTTTTGATTAATTTGTACTCTCTGATTCATAAGATTTATGCCATGAATTGAAAACCTTGTCTACCAAATATGATTTTTTTTTCTCTGTGGACTGTTTAAATAGCTCAGGCTTTGAGAGTTTATAATCTAATTTATTAACAATAAGATTTTGTTTAATAAGTTGTAATTTATGTTGGGAAAGAATGCTTACTCAAAGGAAGAGAGCTTTAATTCCTGTTACATTTGCAGCATAAATATTCCTTCAGTTATACATATGAAATATAAAATCTTGGATCAACTTACAACTTCTAGTTGGGAGACTCTTCTATCATCCTTAATGAACCCTAAATTAGATAAGCATACTTAGGAAGTAATTGGCCAATAAAATCCTCCTGTGGTGACTCACTGGTGGCAGCAGTTTTATGATGAGTTGAAGGAATGAAAAGAAAACTCTCCATTTTCCATGGAGGTGCCTCACAAGCAGGTCTAGTGAGTCACCACACACAAGTTCATTGCCCTGTGCTGATAAGAAAACAAGGACATTAAGAGAATAAAATTTAGGGGTATAAAATTTTTCTCTATGACAGTAGAGCATTTTTAGTTACTATTAAAAGTTTACCTGGTTTCAGATTGAAAAAATTGCTAAGTCAAAATTTTATTTAAAGAAGACTATATATATACAATGTGTGAAGGACTGCAGTTATTTGGGAAAAAATTCATAAAACTGTGCCAAGCAATATATCAGACACATATACAAATGGGACTTAAACAACATATTGTCCAACTTAGAGATTTTATATATATATTTTTTTCTTTTTTCATGTGCAGGAAATGTCACATTAATGTAAGCCAACTGTGCAAGAGAAGGAAGTGTTCTATCTAAAATAAGTGAAAATAAGACATGAAACAAGTTATGGGAAAATGATTCTTGTTTACATCTAGTACCAGGAATAAATGCTGACAGTCAATTTTTTTGGAGGGGGCAAAAATCACTAATTGGTAATATCTATCAGTAATTATGATTCACCATTTTAGTATATACATCAATGTAAATATTAACAGAGGCATCTTATTTATTTTAAACTATTCTGCTCAGTAAATGCCTATGCCCACAGTAAGTTTAACTAAACCCTGCCTCTAGATACTATAGCATTTGCCTCAATTAGTCTTTCATGCAATATGTTGTCAGGGCAACTAAAAGGACAGAGAACTGAAATTTCATTAAGCAACAGTTTTTAAAATGTTCACAAGACTACTGGCAAATAAATGACGGTATGTGTACCAAATTCTAAGACTTGCCACCATATCTAATAGTGATACAGCAGCACATAAAACTTACGACCCTCACCTCTAATCACTGAAGGATACCAGTAATTATCAAAAAGAGCCAAATAATATATTGGCTTAGGTTAGTTTGTAACAGAACATAAATCTTAAAATTCTGACCCCTCCAAATAAAACTATTGACCGGAAAATGTATATGCTAATGGGATGGCTATTAAAGTAACTTAAGGTGTATTTGAGTCTACTTGTTGAAGAATAGACAGATAAATAATTTTTAGATAGATGGATAGATAGACATTAGCCACTAAGATGGATAAAATATTAGAAAAGTTTCAATCAGTTTTAAAAAAACAGGAAAACTCTCCTGAAGGACTCAAACCTCAGAATTTGAAGGACAGCTGGTATGGGAGCTATGTGTAGCCTTTAATAGTGGTATATAGGGCCAGTTGGGGTACATTATATAGTAGACCAAGTATGATGCTTATTCCATCAGACCATGAAACAATTCAGAAATATAAAGAGAGGAGATACATTGCTGGACTTGGGTAGAAGTGACAAGAACTCAGATGGAAGAAATAACAGAAAAGAAGGAAGAAACTTACCAGATGCATTTACCTCAGGAGGGTTAAAACACAAACTCTAATCATGCCCTTCCTCATAATTAGTAATATTATATCAGGAATTTTGGGTCATTTATTCAATATTATTAGATGAGGGAATGGCCATTTGGAGTCTGGAATAATTGACGAAGTCAGTTAAAGGAAATAATTTATTAAATTTTGTGTAAAAATAGTCATATTCTTTCTCAATTTATAATCTTACACTGTTATCTACCTTAAAGTGTTTTGTAAAATGGGTTTACCCTAAAATAGGTTAAGCTGGACATAAGGGAAAATACCACTCGAATTGCTGCCCTCTGCTTTTTCCACAAATTCTTTCCCCTGACTTTGTTTCTTTGGGAAAACACACTTTATCTGTTGATCCCTTGTTTCTTCCCTGAAAACAACATTGCTTCCAAGTATAGAGAGTATAGCATAATGTTTTGGTACAAATGTCAAAGTTATTCCCAAATAACTTAATCCTTTTCAGAAAAGATTATAGTTCAAAATGTCATGCAAAACATCTCATGATCAAATAATATACATACTTCCCCTTTCTGTGAACTAGAAGGAAAATTTTACCTTTAATTTATATCTCAAACTCATTAAAAAATAATTTCAGCAGAAATGTTTTAAAATTTATCTGTAAAATTATATATTCTTATCAGAATAAAATTCCTGATGAATTTGTAATTTGGCCAACAGCACAATTTGTTGATGTTTTTAGTGAAAGAAATTTTCTCAATAAGATTAATTCAAATTAAGTATTATACTATAAAAATTTTGAATCACTATGTTGTACACCTAAAACTAATATAATATTTTAAATGAACTATTCTTCTAAAAAAATTAAAAGTTTAATTAGATAATATTCAATATTTATATTTTATAATTAGATATGATATTCTGTTATTCTGTTAAGGATATCTGTTTTTTGAATTATTTTACATATTCTGTCAATAATTCTTTCTTCTTAAAACTGCTTTAGTATTTCTTTTGTTATTTCATTTATTTATGATTTTTCATTGGGTATTATTTCTTCCTTAGATAACCATTATTTTCATTTTAACCTTCCTGATGTTTCTTTTTTAATGTTTATTTTTTCTTTATTAATATAATAATCTTTATTATGAAACATCTCCTTTTGCCTAGATGTAAAAATTAACCCGTAAAGCTAATCAAAGAAAATACGAGACAATATCGTCGTGACTCAATGAATTGGGAAATATTTCTTAACACTAGTCCCACTCCCATTCCTAAATCACAGATTATAAGGAGAAAAATTGATGGATTTCATTTCTTCAAGCTTAAATATTTTCTTTAGTCAAGTAATGACAACATAGACAAAGTTAACAGATACGAATTTACTATCTAAAATATACTAGGAACTTCTTTGTTCATCAAGGAAAAGATCTGGAATCCCAAAAGGAAAGCTGTCAAGGTTACGAAGAGGAAATCTGCACAAAGGAAAAACTGTGTAAGCTGGTAATGGTTCATGGTAAAAAGATGCTCTACCTCAATAATAGTCAGATTAACGATAATTATGAAGAAATTTAACATAACATGTTATGTTAAATGTCATGTTAACATGACATTTCTCATTATTGGAAAAATAAATAAGTCAGATAATATTAAATCCTAGAGAAAAAAGGGGACTAAGGACCCTTATCCACTATTGGTTGGAGTTGAAACTGGAACAATAAATCTGGGGCACAATCTCTAGTATTTGCTGAAACTGAGTATGTGTATATTCTATCACCTAGAAATTTCTCAAATATACCAGAGAAACTCACACACACACACACACACACACACACACCTATGAAAAGTAGGGTATGATTAAATTAATCACGGTGTTAATCATCATATCAAATAGTTGGAATCAACCTAGGAATTCATCTGGGGAAATGCACACATAAAGACATATAAGAAGTCAGAAGCTACAGACCAGATGGTAACAGCATGGACAAATGTTCAATTAAACACTGAGTCGGAAAAAATAAGAATTTAAAACTCAAAACTATTTATACAAGCTAAACACACAGAAAATAATATCTATATGCATTCATACACATATATACATACATCCATACTTACAAGGATATACAAACATCTTAGTACATGTAAGAAAAGTACATTGCAAGCACATTTATAAATACAATAAAGGGTCTACCTATGAGGAAGAGATAGTGTTAGGGTTTGGGTGAAATATAAAACAAAATAAAGTTTTAAAAGCCCAAAGAAAAGCTTCCCAAAGACACAGTTGTTGTGCCATTCACTGAGATAAATAAAATGTGTGTGTTTGAGACATAGAAAGAAAAATAAAAGGAATAAAGAAAAGGCTAATAATATATTGAGTATCAGCACTCTGTTTCACATACTGCAATAGCTACAATTTATTAGTTTTAAGATGTCCCCTATTATTTTATATAATGAACTGCTTGTGGAAACTGAGGATCATAATAAATGTGCATATTCAAATAACACTTGAGACAATTTGAACGTTTTATAAATGTTACATTTTGAAGATTTTTAAAAACAGAATACTTTTACATAAATGCCTACAAACCTTAAAAAAAGGTAAAAATTCAGAAAGATACTAGGTGTCTACTAAACCAACAGTTCTGAAACCATGCTCTGGAAAACTTAACTACTATGAAGATGTATCACATCATCCACAAGCAAAGGATATTTTTGTTTGTTTCTAGCAAATGATGAAAATTTACACTGCTACTAATTTAAAGAAAGACTTTGGCTTCTAAAACATTTGAAAGTTATTCAGTTGAGTAACTGTCCTAAATCTACAATCACTTTATGTCTCTCATCCATACTGAAATCAACAAACTAGGATTGATAAAAATGAAGGTTAAACCACAGAACGTTGTGTGATGCACACATACTTCTGCGAAATCTACTGGAGACCATCCATGAGGTGTGTATAGTTCTGTTTAGCTTTAGAACATTATCATTTGCCTCACTTGGGTCCTTATGAGAAAAACCTTTCTTTGTGAATAGTACATGTCACAAATAGAGCAACTAAGGTAATAAACTATGCTCTTGTTATGGAGTCAGAATACTTTCAAATATATACAAATATCAGTGATATTTCTGCCACTCTCTGAATTTATAACAATTCAATAACTTTAAATTATGTCTCATAGATAACTCAAACTGTTACCATAAAATATTCTTTTAATTTTATTCTGCCTGCAAACATGATACTAGTTTTATACATGTTAGTGGATCATTGAAATGTAAATCATTTGTTTATAAAATGATGGTAATTTACTTTATCCAGGCACCTCCAAGGTATGGGGTCTAATCTTCCCCAAAGTTTTTTTTTTTGACTTCCAGTTAATTATTAAAAAGTACTGCTTCACCTATGACTAGATGTCTCCAGTAACTAACTTGTGCTTGTTAGTAAATTTTTTTTCTTAATGAAGAATGAAAACTGCTTGACCTCATTTGTTACCTCTTCCATCTCTTCCTCTTCCCTGGGGTGTATGTAAGTTACGAGAATAGAAAAAAAAAAAAAAAGCACAATTTACTAACATTTCTGGAATAAGACGGCTAATTATACCTATTCTAACTCTTATTATCAAAAAATACTAAATAATATTTAATATTCATAATGTATACAACCAAGGGCAAACAACAATTTTGGAGGTAGGAACAGTGTATTAATATCATTAATTAATGCTTTTTGGAAAGGATAATTTGTACCAGGGAAAGTTATACATTAGTTTAAATCATGTGAAATCAGTGTACTTATTTTTAGGTCAAAACCAAACAAATAGGGACCATTAGAAAAGAAAATTTCTGGCTTGTTATGTGCTGCTGTACACTGTGTCTGCAGTTAGACTGAAAAAGATTGTTGATAGAATTTTTCACTTCTCTTTGATAAGCTGATAGGAATAATTTATAACAATTACATGATATATTTATGTATTATGACAATTTCTTTTAAATTATTTTTATCTAAGTTACTGCAATTGGTACTCAAAATATTCAGTAAGTTTAGAAAGATAGGTATGATACTTAATTTTGAAAATAAGGGGGAAAAAAGGTTTATTTATTCAACACGTATTTAACTAATGGCCATTGTATAACAGGTACTGACTGAGGACATGGCAAACTCCCCATGAGGTCACATCCGACTAGGGAATATGATAAACAAAGAAACACATGAATGGGCAAGTTACAGATTTTTATCAAGGTTCAGAGAAACTCATTCAGACTGTTAGCAAATATAAGTCAAGAAAACAAAGTTTCTGATATTTTGAATTCCTAGATTCTTATTATACTAATATCAGACCAATAATTGGTTACTTAAATTCCTACTGCACTGTTTTGTGTCCTCTATTTTTTTCTTTCAGATATTTATCTCCCTAATTATTCTGTAAGAATCTGATAACACGGGCCACGTATACTATGTCATTATCTCTCTCATAGCACCTAGGACAATGCTAGGCATAAAACAGGGACTCTAGCGATGTGGATCAATTTTTCCAAAATTACTAAGGAGAGGTTTGCAAATTACTTGTATCACATTGATTAAGTATCTCATCCTGTTTATGCTATTAATCCATTCAGTTAATCATTTTACCTTACCTTCCAGTCCACTCCTCATGTCAATTACTATAATTTTCAATTAGCAGAACCCAAATTAAACAAGGCTTATTTTATGTATTGATATCTACCTGGCCTCAAGGAAAAACTGTTAGATTCTGAAGCTATCTGAGTTTTAATCCAATTTTCTACTTCCCCAAATAAATCACTTTTAGATAATTCCTTTAAAAATGTTTAATATTTTCCTTGATGTACAGTTCTTTATCTAGCAAAGTGAGTAATTCCATGTTTTAATTTTGTAATGTCTTTCTTCTATTGACTAGAAATATGTCTCAATTAATTTTTGCTTGTTTTTCCTTTCAAAATCTGAAGAAATTACCTTAACTTCCCCACGTCTGGTTTATCCATGCTAAACATTCGCAAGTCTTAACTTTATGTAATATTATTTTTTCAGTAAATTTTGTGAATAAATATGATTTAATTATTAGGCTTTTAAGACTTTTTTTCTTTTTAGTCCGTAATAGTTTTAACTAAGAAGGCACAAGTATAGCCCCTTACCTGCCAAAAAGATAAATGTAAATCAAAATCAAGTGCAAATGGAAAGAAAGCTATACAAAATTAGCACAGTGTACTTATTGTCTATCACTGAGGGTTTTCTGTTGCAGTATAATTGACATACAGTATCATATTAGTTTCAGTTGTACAACATTGTGATTTGATATTTGTATACACTGTAAAATGGTCACCACAATAAGTCCAATGACCATCCATCACCATACAAAGTTAATACTATATTATTAACTATATTGTCCCTTCTGTACATTATATCCCCATGACTTATTTTATTATTGGAAGTTTGTACTTATTAATTTCCTTCATCCATTTCCCCCATCCTCCAAAACCCCTCTCCTCTGGCAACCACCAAACTGTTCTCTGTATCTATTAAGTCTGGGGTTTTTTTGTTTGTTTTGTTTTTTAGATTCCAAATATACGTGAGATAATGCAGTATTTGTTTGGATCTGACTCCAAAGGCAAGAGAAACAAAAGCAAAAATAAGCAATGGGACTATATCAAACCAAAAAGCTTCTGTACAGCAAAGGAAACCATCAACCAAATGAAAAGGCAACCTACAGAACGGAAGAAGATATTTGTAAAGCATACATCCAAAAAGGAGTTACTATCCAAAAAGGGATTACTATCCAAAATACATAAAACTCATACAATTCAATAATAAAAAAAACAAACAATCTGATTAAAAACTGGGCAGAGGATCTGGATAGACATTTTTCCAAAAAAGACATACATATGGCCAACAGGCACATAAAAAGATGCTCAACATCACCAATCATCAGGAAAATGCAAATCAAAATCACCATGAGATATCACCTTATACCTGTCAGAATGGCTATTATCAAAAAGACAACAAACAACTAATGGTTATTTGAAGATGTAGAGAAAAGGGAACTCTCATGAACAGTTGGTGGAAACGTAAATTGGTGCAACCACTATGGAAAACAGCACGGAGGTTCCTCAAAAAATTAAAACTGCAGCTACCATATGATGGCAATTCCACTACTAGATATTTATCTAAAAAAAAAAAAAACAAGAACACTAATTTGAAAAGATATATGCACACCTATGTTCATTGTAGGATTATTTACATGGCAAGATAAGGAAACAACCTAAGTGTCCCTTGATGGATGAATGAATAAAGAAACTTGTGAGATATGTACACACACACACACTGGATTACCACTCAGCCATAAAAAAGAATGAACTCTTGCCATTTGGGACAACATGGATGGACCTTGAAGGTATTATGCTAAGTGCAAACTTCTCACATAAATACTTAAATTTGAGGAATTCCTTGTCGGCTAACATGTCAGATGTTGAGCTGGGAAAATATGATGATTTTAATTATAAGGCATGGTTTTAACTACTGATCACCCCCCTCTAGGAACTCTGGCTTGTCCATTTATATTATTTTAGTGCTTAAAAACATCCCTCAATTCTGTCACCTAGAAATCAACAATTCTCCATGTATTCTTTGAGCAGTGTAGACATATAGTGAAACCAGATATTTTGGACAGCATATTTATATGTACAGCCAAAAATTGAATCATGCTTTTAGTAACTATTAGCGGTTAATAGAGCTTATACTCCACTAATTCCTCTATTTATAATACATGAACTTCTATCACGTCAACTATATCCACACTCTGTGCTTTAATAGTCAGCTGTCTTATCTAAACATAAACTGTTATACTTATTATAATTACTTTTAATCTTACTTAAGTTATGGCAGTCTATTAAACTTATGATCCTAGTTAGTCTTTCAAGTTTGTATCATCAAAACCAATGATATAGTTTCCATAGCCTCACTTAACTGATGATAAAAATTAATAAGGTAACTCTCAATTGGTTAAAACAGAACTCTTCAATTAGCAATAACTGTCATCAACATATATTGGGATAAATTCATTCAACTGGTTAAACTCCATTATACATTCCTCAATCATCATTTTACACATAAGAATGTCAGGGAACAACTTGCCAAATGACTGATTATTTGTGGCATTTCCTCAAAACTTATTTTTAGTAAATTTATAATCTTACTGCTATCTTTTTTAAGTGCACATAAACTTTGTATTTAATAATGTTCTCAAAATTTTGACTGAGATTAATAAATATTTTTTTCTTAGTAGCTGAATCTAGAGTTTTGGTCTGACTTTGGTCTGAATCTATTGATATATATTTGATAATACACATTAACAGAAAACATTGCTAAAGTAAAAACAGACTGAGTTACTGATTTCTTTAGACTACCTAGCCCATAATTTCTTCAAATTTATATTATTGTTAGATATCTATTTTATCTCGTATGCTGAAAAGAGGATGATAATCATGTGATGTCATGCTTTGTAAGTCATTAGAAAAGTTATTTAACTTGGTTTATATTGTTCTTTAATATTCTTATTAAAAACCATATGGTATTTTTCAGAAGTGTAGAAGAATACATCTTAGAAGATTGTCAGTTTGAGCAATAACCCTAAAGTAGATATAATAATAAATACATTTGGCAATCTATACCAGAATAATTATCTCGAAGGTTCTAACAATCAGATCACTAATTTGTTCATAAGTGATAAAATATTCTAAATTTCATTATGATGCCGTATATTAGATGATACTTCTTATGTGTTTTTTGTTTTATTCTGTTTTGTTTTGATGGGTGGTGAGATAGAGATAATTTTGCCTGTCTTCATCAGACTAGAAGCACTCTGAATTCTTTGACATATTTCAGGTTTATTTTTCCACCTTCTGAGAAGTGATGCAGTGAGCAGAAAATGCCTGTGGGCAGTGGGTGTAATTCAAATTGTCAGAGTGATCATGGTGTCCAGATCTGGATTAGTTAGATCCTAATGGCTCACATTTCTAATCTACCACAATCTATTACATCCCAATAAAATCAGTGATCCTGGCTGATTTCCTGCTCCCCACATCTCACAGAATATGCTGACACCATAGCTCATTCTTCCTGTGGAAAGACAGCATCAAATCAAATCCGGGACACTAAGGTATCTATCGAATAAAAAGCAGTTACACACACACACAAACACACGCAAGCATTTGGTAAACAAGAAAAAACACAGCATGCTGTCAATTACATAATCCCTGACAGCTAACCCTGGACTACCAATCATTTGTTAATTTAAGAATCAGATATAAAAATTTTAATAAATATAAAATTTCAGAAATTATGAATGCTCTATGGAGAAATTTAACTTCAGATTTCATACCAAAACCTGCTTGCAGAAATGCTTTATTGATTGTAGAAGTATTAGTTTGTGACAATGAGAATATATCTTTATAGAACTATAAAGTACTGTTTGAAGTATTTTATATATGTATAAATACTATTTTACCCCTATCTTTCAATCTCGTCGTATATTTCCTAAAAAAACTAATTAGTTTCAGAAACTGAGCATATTTCATCTTACATACAAATTCAAATAAAATTTTGAAAGAATAAATAATAAAAAATAATATGAAGTAACTTTTATCTCTTTATTGAAATGATAAAAGGATCCTGCACATGTCAAAGACTTTAAATAATGATAATCTTCTAATAAACCATCACTTTAGCTATTTCTGTTTCTTCATTTACATATCCAAGGTGAAGAGTAGCTGCTTTAATGTTATGTTAGCTATTTGTATCTATTTTATTTACATATTTTTTTTCTGGTTTATAGACACTTAAGTATCAAAAAATAATTTTAAAAGATAGAGTGGTGTCTTAAATAATAAACTAGAGATATAACAAGAAAACATTCCCTTTCAAAATTCTTCTCTGACGATTACACACATTGGACAGACGCATGTTGTTGTTGCTCCACTTAATGACTTAAAAAATTGAAGTTATGGTTTATAGGTTTGCTATGCATACGAGATACACCAAAAATGACTTAAGACTCCAAAACGAAAAGTCTTCCAGATTGACACTTCATAAAATGTCCCTTTGTAAGAATATAAAATCATCTTACTTCAGCACAGGAATCATTAAATATTACTTTATACTGTATGTTTAGAACTATAAAATTTTAGAACATAGATTCTTTCTAATGTTTCATCTCAATAAAATCATTTTAAGTAACTGTACACTTCAAATGAGGACAAAATAATGTGAAATATAGTAATGATGTTTCCAAGCTGTCATGGATTACTTGCTTGTCAAATAAGGCTTCTAACTCACAGGACCATGTCTGTCAGCAATACAAAAGCATGGCAAAATTCTGAAAGTCACCACTCACCTGAGAACGCCAAGATAAAAATGTCAGAAACGATGGCCTATATACAGATCTTGGCTGCAATCTGAAACACCACTGTTTTGCCAGAACCCAGAAGCTTCCAGAACTAATGAAAAATGAAATTTTGAGTTGATTGTGATCTCAACAGGAAATGAAATACATCTTTCGATTTCTTTGGAGGACTACCAACAACGTCTCCTTGTATCAGATCTGCTTCCAATTCTTAACTGGGTTCCAGAAAGGAAAAAGACTAACACCCCACAGTGAGAGAATACACTGTGTAGCTACCCACTTATTTAATCATTCTTGTTTGGTTTAGACTGCAATTTAGTTTGTTCTATTTCATAAAAATATTTTTATAAATTTTAATAATACGTGTTATCATAAATAAGTGTGCCCAATGTATAAACAGAAACAAAAATGTGGAAAGGTATATCTGTATTGGTAAATATTTTTATAACTCATTTTCAATTAATTAAAAATAGAGAAAATCTCATCCTAATTGTCCAGTGTAGCCTTTACAAATTAGGATTTTGACATAACTAATAAAAATTTGAAATACTTATTTGCATGACTTTAAAAACTATATGTAATTACTTAATAAATACAATGAGTAGAAAAATAAGTACTTGAGTACCTTCTTATTACAATTCTAAATATGTAGACCAATATTTCCTAAATTGTGTGCTAAAAACCATAGGGTCTTTGAAAAGTAGGTCTTGAGTTAAATAAATTTGGGAGAACTACATCAGTGAACAGTTCTAATTCATCTTTGCATGCTTTGAAATGTTAGAGAAAAATATAACAATACTAGTTTAACTTTGTTTATTTCATAACATCTTTTTTCATAACAAACTTTCATCATCTAGGACTGAAAAGTTTACTGTTTCCCGGGAAGAATATACAAAGATGTCTACAACAAAAGTATGAAGCAAGTGTGTCCTTCAGACAGACTTCCCTCCACCAGAGTGCTGCCCATTTATTTAATTTTCTCATGAACGTAAGCAAAACCTATTAATGCAACCATTACGGTAAATTTTATATGTGACATATTTAATAAATGAGAGTACTATGCTCATTAAAAAACATTTGTATATAATAACAGGTCTTGGAAAGATATCAGTCAGAAATCAATGTGGGAAAATGGCAGCAGGCAGAAAGGCAAAGATTTCTTTAGTAATAGGTTTTCCAAATGAAGTCCCTTAAAAGAAAAATCAATACAGCTCTCTGGTCATTAGGATGATAAAACTAAAGCTACCTTGTTTCAGAGAAATCCCTAGGACAGCTGATCTTCATAAACTTGAGACGAAAAAATAAGAATTAAGTTTTTAGAAGAATAAGCAAAAATGTTCTAGTTTAGAGCATACTCATGAAATTCACATCTTCCCCAGATTTATAGAGGTATAACTGACAATTTAAAATTGTCCATATTTAACGTATACAACTTGATGATGTGATATTGTAACCGAGCAGGACCCTGGGAGGCCTTCCCACAATAGACCCCCACCCGTGTCCTCCGCCTGCCTTTCGTCTGTAGAAACACTTTAGTCAGAGGATAAATTTAATCAGAGAAGTGAGAAAATGCAGAAAGAGGAAAACAGTCAAGCAAGACAAAATACTACTACTTTAGCCATTAAACAAAGTCAAGGGCCTTTAGTTCCTCCTCAAGGACTATAGATACTGTTCTGAGCCGTGTCCTGTGAGCTGTTTGGCAGATACTAAAACCCCCGCCAGGTGGGAGAAATAAACTGTCTGCTGCCCACAAACACGTAGACCCCAGACTGATTGGAACCAGGTTGATGGTGTTGACTCCTGATTACCTCACCACCAACCAATCAGAAGAACGTCCACGAGCTGCTCACGCCCTGCTCCTTGAACACGGTAAGATTCCTCACTACCCCCTCCAGGGCGGGACGCACAGTCTTGAGGGCATTAAGCCCGCTGTGGCCCCCTTTGCCTGGCAAAGCAATTAAGCTATTTCGTTCTGCTTCACCCAAAATTCTGTCCCCGAGATTTAATCCGGCACTGGTGTACAGAGGCCGAATTTCGGCAATAATATATGTATACATTGTGAAATAATAGCCACAATCAAGTAATTAACATCCATCACCTCACATAGCGACCATCTTCTTTTTCACATTTTTAATAGTTATGATGTAGAAAAATGCATGGATAATCACTGTTGTGAGAATGCTTTCCTTTTAAAGGGCATAAAAGATTATTCAGAAATAAACACTTCTAAAGTGTAAAGTGTGTTCAGAGAAATTGTGCAACCTACAATCAAACATACATATTATGCAAACATATATGGAAGATGTACACACACACTGCATACATATACACATAATATGAATGTACTGATGTCATAAACAAAACAAAATAAGGGAGTATCTGGGGCATCAATACCTTAACTTCAATTTCTGTCTCTATGCTAGCCTCTGCATCCCTCCGTTTTACGCCTAATTCCTTCTCATACTGGCAACTTTAGCTTCTCCCAATCATCCTATACCCGTGCTCCTGGTTACATCTGAAAGCTCTTAAGTCAGGGAATTGCCTCTGTTCACTTGCATTTCCTGGCCAACAAAGAAATCTATTTGACTAAAGGTTGTTTGGAAACAGGTTAAGATACAGTGAAAAATGCCTACACTAGAGGCATATCAAGAGAGTTCTTTTAGCCACAGGACATACATTCCAAGAATAACACCTACCTGAATAACACTTTAAAATCCAAAGGAGAAAATATACAAAATAACACAGGCACTTAAAGCAATTTGTAAAATGCCCTTTCAAATGTTGTTCCCCAAATCTTATCAAACAAATAGGCAAAGGTACGGGAAGATATTCTCCACAATTATTAGTAATTCATTTGTATACTTTTGGAAAACACATTATTCCTTTCAGCACACTGGTGAGCTATTTTGGTGAATACTGTTATACATGCAATTCAGAAGGTCTCACCGTTGCAGAAGAACTTGCTACTTTGCTGGGAGCCGACCCAAGGGCCCCCAGATCATTTCCATTAGGTTGCTAACACTGCAAAGCCTTTGCAAGCAAAAGGAGGATTGGCAGGTGGCATCACTTGGAACTGAGCGTGACACGTATTTGCTACATCTCATTTGTGTTTCTTACTGAAGTAAAAATAATTTTTTTTCAGCCAGGAAAAGCTCTTTCATATCTATCTTACTGTTTTTCCATCCTCTTTCCTGAAGAGTTCAGAGATTTTTTGTAAAAAGTATGGATATCTTCCATAGCTTTAAAGATGTACAAAGTTTATGCAGTTATCATGCATCTAGATAAACGGCACCATACAAAAATATCTGTAAATTCAATATCAAGCCGTTTGGGGAAAGAAAAGTCTATTTGTATGTGTACATCAGCTATCACAGCAATTTAACTTCAGAGACTGGGTACTTGAGAAATAAAATATATCTAGTCTTATATTTCCAATAAATGTTAACCATTTTAACAGGTTTTCCAGTAGCTTGATAAACTGTTGGGATATTTAAAAAGTCACAACTAGTTTTTGTATTGAGAGTACAACTAAACACACAGTATATTAATATATTATACATGTAGGTTTGTAGAATAAGATAATAGTGGCACTACTTATAGACTACAAGGATTAAAAGCATTTTTGCATGGTAGGTACATTTCAAAAAGGAGGTTTTAAAATACCTTGTAGGAGCAATTGGTAAATAACAAAGTAATATGCCAGACTTCTACTAAAGCTCTTTGATTTCTTATCCACTGTCTTAAGATTATAAAACATTTATAACTAGAAATAAAGCAAGAGTCATGCTGTTTAGATAACACAGGTATAGCACAAACAAAACAAAATTCCGTACTCGAGAAAGCCAAAACTTTTTGACATGCCAAACAACAAACAATAACTTTTAGTGAATAATTGATAGAAGTGCTACCAGGACACACACACCATGGAAGAAAAAAGGAAATAGTTCAAAAATAAGGTGAAGAAACACAGTTCCCCCCAACTCTTATCCCCAGAAAATACATTCCAAGACCCCCCGGACGCCTGAAACCGCAAATGGCACCAAACCCTTTAGACACTTACTATGTTTTTTTTCCGCTGCAGACATACCTGTGATAAAGTTTAATTCATAAACCAGGCGCAGCAAGAGACTGACAACAACAATAATAAAATAGAACAATTATAACAATAAGCTGTAATAAAAGTTACGTGAACACGGCCTCTCTCAAAGTATCTTACTGTACAAATTTAAGGCTTTTTCCACCTTAACTTAGCACTTACTGCGCTCTGTGGCTGTAACTCTGTCAGTCTGAGGTGCGACAGCAAAATTAGCACCATCATTTCTTTCTCCGCAATTTCACGAAGATTCAGTTTTACTGTAGATCTTAGCAATGTCAGCGTATGACTTGTTTTTTCCTCATTAAGTCAAGAGCTTTCACCTTTTCATTTAAAGGAAGCGCTTTACGGCTTCGCTTTGGCATGTTCAAATTGCCAGCAACTCTACTTTTGCACTTTGGGGTCATTATTAATTAAAACAAGACTCCCCTCTACCCAAGCCCTGAGGCAGCTACCAGGCAACTAACGGTCGGGATATGCGCGGGAGGCGGTGTTGTCACGTCTCGGGCAAGACCTCGCGAGATTTCGTCATGCTACTCTGAACAGCAATGTAAAACTTACGAACTGTTTATTTCTGGATTTTAACATGTAATATTTTCAGATCCTGGTTGACCGCGGGTAACTGAAACTGCAGAAAGCAACACCGCGGGTAAGGGGGCATACTGTAAGAAGATGTTTTTCTCAACCAAATGTCAGAAGAATTGTGGAATTGTTACTGTGCCAGGCTATTTTTTCAAGTATGTCCCAAATTTACCAGTGACCTTATCGCACTGTGAACCGTATCTGGTATAAGGCACTACTTGGTTGTGGAAGATTATATTTTGTAATCTGTATAAAAAATTTAACACACCTTTCTTTAAAGACAAACAAGCAATTTGACTTCATATTTTGCAGTTCTACAACTAAGATCCCATTCTGCAAGATGGCACTTTATCTTGATTTTACTTTGTCCATCTAGACGTGAGCAAAGTTCCTCTTTCTCTACAGAAAACTGTTCTGGGTAACTAGTCCTATATACATAAGTGGCATTAACCTATACTCACAGTATGTAGGTACATCAGAGGGTTTGGATGGGTGCATACAGCAACTATGGCATAACTATTTTCAAAAAAACAATGCCTAGTCCTTTGGTTATTTATGAACTTTGTTTACTGTATTAATCTACTGCTAGGTTTCTGCACAGATATCCTTATCAGTGACAGAAAAAGCAGTCAAACTGAAAGCATAATATAACTTTCCTTTAGGCAATATAATTTTGGAAGTCGTCACATCTTTACAAAGGGACAGTTGTAATCAGATTCATTAGATAAAATATATCCTATTGTACTCAGCAGGTATAGCTATTAGCTTATCAAGGTTTACATTGCCAAATAAATCTCTCGCTGCCTGAATTATAATTTATCAGCGTCACTGCAATCTTATACTTAATTTTATAATTTTACATAATGCTGTATTGAGAAAATCAATTTAAAATGAGTGAAATTTTGAAAATCCAATAACAAAGTAGCCTATTTAAACATGAGATATTTTTCAGCTGACCTATGATTATTCCTTTTTTCCATTATAACTTTAACCAAGTAGAAGGAAAATTTATTGAGGGGATCCTGGATACCGATTTTATTTCTAATTCAGTTTCTCACAAAGTTTAATCAATAAAACTACTGGGCAAAAGAGACTTTCCAAATCATTCCTAGTAATATAACAGTAGGATTAGATACTTTATTTAAATTTTCAATTCTTCTTTTGGTTTAGACATTTCACAGTGATCTATTGATCCATGGCAAACACCTCTTATTATAAATTAACCAACCAAATACAGACTCTCTCAGTTCTGAACTGTGTGTTAATAGATCACTAACTTTGCCTCCTAACTCCATGTATACAAGGTTCCAGAACACTCAACAGAGCTGAACTGAAGGAGAAGTCAAAGGGAGATTATGTATTTGTAAAGTGCATTTTTCTCCAAGTGTATGTTCTGACTGCATTTTAAAAGAACAAACTAAATGATTCTTTTTGTCTTTTCCATTTTGTATCACCTGTACCTTTCTCATGTCATTAGAATAATTGAGGTGAATATAAAATATGAAGTCATAATGCACTGTATTTGTTTGGCTTTTAACATTTCAGGGTGATTTCAGTTCTATTATCTCATGGTACCCATAGTACATTTCTGTAAGATTTTAGGTCAATTATTTTTATACTAGTTATTATTACTTCCCTTGAATATGAAAGATATATTCATAAAAATAAACCAAAAAAGTGTTGCCCTCTTAGAAGTCATATAGATAGTAGCAAAGCCAAGACTTCCATTAAAAGTGATTGTCTAATTTTGTACTTGAGATTCAAGAAGATACTGTGCAGTTTTCTTAAGGGACAGATGAGATGAATACCCTCATATTTCCTTCTTCCCAATTTTTTTTACTCATCCTTCTAAGGGAGAGTGTGATTAGATTGCTGCATCTTAAGTAAGTGTAGCCACAGAGTATCTATTGATATATCACCTGTTGGCTTCATCTTACTATTTCTCAGAACTAAGTCCACAGTTTCTGGACAGTTAAGAACACTTTAATTCATGAAGGATTAAACACAGTTCTCTGGGTAGTATTCTTAGAGTCTCTTGCAACGCCATTTTAAAATAAAATTTATCATTTCACTTTCAAACAAATTTTACATAACAGTTTTATAAACCCAAGAGCCCTCTAATAAGAAGGATATTCCTATCCCTTTGAAATGTGCAATACTCTTCTGAAGTCTAAAGCTATTCATGTGTAAACAAAACAAATGATAATAAAGTGACCCATCAATTAAATGGAGTAATTCACTATAATGGAAGCAACTCGGTATTTTACATTCTCACTGAAACTTCTAAGAGATTATTTCCTCTGATTAAACAACCAGTAATTTTGGTTCTTAATGTATTTGGGGAGGGCTTCCTTACTGTCCCATAGACCTTAGATGGGGTTCCTGCTTCTTCTACTGCTTTGTGTGGAGGCATAAGAATGTCCAGTTACCTTCAGAGACTCAGTTTTCCTCACTGTAAGAACAACAGTACTGACCAGCATACATTACAGGACTGCTGCCAAGAGCTAGCCAATGGATTCTGTGAAAATATTTTGAAAACTGTAAGTTGGTACATAAATATGATTAATTGATCTGGAGGCAGCATATGTTTTGGTTAGTGGCGTTGACTGAATGGTTTCAAGACCTCTGCCACGATGTTCTGAGACCTTGCTTAAGATTTTCACATTTCTAAACATCAGTGGGGATAATAAAATACTTAGTTTTTACATTGTTAGGATGAGTCAACAAGTTAATATTTAAAACTTATTTAGAATAGTGTAACTTACATGCTGGTAATATTTATGTTTGTCAAACAAATAAAAATATCTCAGATGTCAATTTTGTACTCATCTTGGAGAGCACACAAATAGAATTAGAAAGATGATAAAAGTTCAAATACAGATTCTGTTTAAACAATTACAACCGTTATCCCCGTGATAATTTTTAACACTAACAATGTCTACAATTTACTAAACATCTTCTAGTAATATTTACTACACTCTTGTCCTTATACATCCTTCTATTTAGCTTCACCATAATCCTTTACATAGAACTTATTTTTCCATTTGAAAAATGTAGAAACTAATACCAGTAAATTGTAGAGGTAAGACTCCCACTTATCTGGGCTGCTCTGAGTAAATCATTTATTGTTTGAAAGGTGTATGAACTAAATAATAAATGGAGTGCGTTCTAGCTCATGACTTTGTGCCGGGCTGGGATTGCTCTCTACTGGACTAGGCTGTCAGACACCCAGGAGCACAGCCTCAGAAGATCATAATAACCCAAACTGAAGTGCTGCTATAATAAGACTTGAAAGTGGCACTTAATTATTCCTGGATCGCATGCCAGCAAATCTGTCACTTCAAATATCACTGTCTGCATTACAAAGAAAACTGGGCAATCTTGTTGAAATTCACTGTTTTTATCAAAAAGTTGTGAACCACTTACAAAGACTATATTTAAAGGAGAAAATGTCAGTAGAGGTGGGGCAATGAATATATGGGAGTCAACGCACCTCCAATTTAAAAAAAAAAAAATTCAGAGAAAAGCAACAGAAAGATAGCATTCTACTCTGGAAGATGGGCCAAAGACACTCTTGAGGAAAAAGAAGAGAAAATAATAATAAATTAAGGGGATAGTGTGAAGGAGGCTGTTAACGCCTCTGAAGAGAGACCCAATAAAGATGGACAAATGGAGAGGAAGGCGCTCTGAAAATGTTATGAATGTACCCTAGAAATACACAGGAAAGATGAAAGTAAGCAGAGCTATGCAGTTAAAAAGTTATACAGTTAACTTGTATTCAATTAAAAATTATTAGTATACTTAATTTTGCACCTAAGTGTATTTGTTTAATTCATTTTAATATACATCATTGATTGCTTATTCTGGAATATTTTGTTAAGAATTATTTTTTAGGGACCTCCCTGGTGGCGCAGTGGTTAAGAATCTGCCTGCCAATGCAGGAGACACGGGTTCTATCCCTGGTCTGGGAAGATCCCACATGCCGCGGAGCAACTAAACCCATGCGCCACAACTACTGAGCCTGCGCCCTAGAGCCCGAGAGCCACAACTACTGAGCCCACGTGCTGCAACTACTGAAGTCCACGCACCTAGAGCCCGCGCTCCGCAACAAGAGAAGCCACCACAATGAGAAGCCCGTGCACCGCAACAAAGACCCAACGCAGCCAAAAATAAAATAAATAAATATATAAATTTATTTTTAAAAAGAATTTTTTTTTTTAAAGAATTATTTTTTAAAGCATACTGGAGAGACCCTGTGGTGGACACAGTGTCTTCTCTTCGGAAGTGAGGCAATAACCACCCCCCAACCCACGGTCAGAGTACTAGCTTCTAAAGACTCAAGATATTAAGACAAAAAACGAGCTGCTTCACCCAAGCTCACACCCTCCATACCAGGCAACCCACATCCATTTACCAATGAGTGTGGTAAGAGGCCGAGCCCTCTTACCTCAATTCAGGACAGTCCTGAAGGGCCATCTCAGCTTCACAACTTCTGCAGAGAGTCTAAGGACACTGTTACAATTGCATCACAGTTCAACCTCTCCTTCTGCCCAATTCAGCTTCCATCATTCCTTTAGGAAAGTTCTGGAGAACACTCTCCAACAGTGCCCCTGCATTCCAGCCTCCATTTCAGAAACTAAGACGATATGAGATGTGGTTGAAGTCCCCCTGAAGAGTGGAGTGGTCAGATCTTGAACGCTCAAGTCAGGAAAACCTGCGTTCAGTTATCAGCTCCTCACTTACAATCTGTGTGATCTCAGGCAATTTCTCCATTAAACACTGAGGGGACTATTAGCCCCTACCTATAGAATTGTTGTGAAGATTAAATAGCATAATGCATACGTGTACAACATAAATCCTTAATAAATATTGAATATTTAACAACTGTTAGCTGGAGTTGTAAAGTTAATATAAGCTGTGCTTCTCTAAATCCACATTTTTAGAAAAAGCTACTCAGTGGACATTTGCTCCCCTAGATAAACAACTCCAGTCAATCAATGGCATGCCCAAAGCTGAAACCAGCATGGTCAGAATTTCCTTCCAGAGGGACTGCACAAGTCCCGGACATCTTTTACAGACGAAAAGTTTGCAACAATCAACAAACTGAACAACTCGTGTGATGATGACTTGTATTTTTCTTTCTGTAGATTTTGTTACAATTTAATAAAAGATCCCTTTTTATAGGGGTCCAAATATTTTCAGCCAATGAAAGGGCGGTAGACATGTAAAGGATTGGCTGAACAATGGAAACACTAGATTAAAAAATAAAAGCGAAAATGGCACTAAGCAATTTGCATGGCTTTTATATACCAAGCAATAGTAATTCATGAAAACATACTTTAGGCAATGCTATAGAATAACAAATCATTTCTGGTGGTTTAAGAGCATTCAACTCACGTTTAATTTCTCTGAATACCTTTAATTTTATTATCCTAACCACCAAGATGCTGATAGGACTTGAAGCCATGCCAAGTCATGCCTATCCCTGCTTTGGCTGCTTTATTTCAAATATCCCTTAGTCAGCTTCAGACTTTGGAGAACTAGCTAAGTAAGAGATGAAGCAGTAGCAGCTAGAGAAATACGACAATTATGAAAGGACTGCTCACAACTATCTTTTATTATGACATTGTTACTGGGCTAGGCAATTAGTCTTGTTGCCACCATGCCCTAAAAAAATATATTTGATATTGAAGGATTAAATAAAGATAATCTTTAAGAAATGATGCCTTCAATTTTAAAATATGATTCATTCCATCATGTGTGTTTTCAGAACAAAAATTTTTTGCTAAATTAATATTATTTGAGAGTGATTCAATTGAATATAGGTATTTTTGCATATATCTAAGACAAAATAACATTTCAAGGCAACATGTATCTGTTAAATATGTAGAACAAAACAAGAGGAAACAAATTAAAGACTTAATTGCCAAGATCCAGGGAGGTCAAGGAAGGAAAGGTTCTTGGAGGAAGTTGTCTTTTTTTTTGGCTGCAGCACAAGGCTTGTGGGATCTTAGCTCCCCAACCAGGGATCAAACCCCAGCCCTCAGCAGTGAAAGCGCGAAGTCCTAACCACTGGACCACTGGGGAATTCCTGGAAGTTGTCTTCTTATACAGATTTATGTTTATAAACTCAACCACAGAGGAAGAACTGAAATTTCCATCATTAATTTCTAACACTGATTGGATTAATTTTACAATGGCAAGTTGAACTTCTAGATATTAGGCTATACCTTTGTATTTCAAATGGATTTAAAGCTGTTAAAAATGAAATAATATATGCTTTTCCGAACTAGAATTTAAAAATTTGTTTGTGTTTGAAAGACCATTTTCTGGCAGGAAACTGTGAACTCAACTAAAATCGCTCTGTAAGTTCAGAGAACAGTAAGTCCCCTACATAAAAATGAGTTCCGTTCCGAGAGCCCATTCCTAAATCCAATTTGTTCATAAGTCCAACTAACTAGGTACCCAGCTAACACAATCGGCTATATAGTACTGTACTGTAATGGGTTTATAATACTTTTCACACAAATAATACATAAAAAACAAACACAGAAAAGTAAAGAAAACACTTTTAATCTTACAGTACAGTACCTTGAAAAGTATAGTGGTACAGTATAACAGCTGCCAAGCAGGGGCTGTCACTGAGAGAACAGGCAAGTACCAGATACATCACTGCTGCTTTTATGCTTGCTTCCGGACATCCTGGGCTTGAAATAAAGATATTGTACTACTGTACTCTATGCAGTAATGTACAGTAAAGTACACAAAAGCACAATAACTTGTAGAGGATGCACGCACGTGATGTATGCCAGACACGTGAACTAGCTTATGTGATTGGACGTGCGAATGGATGTTTGCATCTTTGAAAGCTTGCAACTTGAAGGTTTGTATGTAGGGGACTTACTGTAGTGGTTTGGGTGATGTCTGCTTTCACAAGCAAAATAGTACTGGCATCTAGAAGACTGACTAATCCAGATGTCCTTTAATTCTTGACCTGATGGAATGGTTGCTAAATATTATCTACTGTGATATTTCTAATAGAAAATTGAAATTTCTCCATTCAGTATATTTTTACTAAAAATGTGTAAATTTAGCTTTCTTAATTTTCAGAGAAAAAAAATGAACCTCTCTGAATGTATGTCTGGAACTACCAAGATAACAGAATTGGATATGCAGAGACAAAATATAGATATGGTAGCAGTTAAACAAATGAAGATTGCTCCCATAGTGTTTGCTTCTCATATGGAATTTTTCTACAGCTACAAAATGCCCCGTTATAAACTGAGTGAAAGAACTTTTTTCTTTTTCTTTTTCTTTTTCTTTTTTTTGGCTGCATTGGGTCTTTGTTGCTGTGCACGGGCTTTCTCTAGTTGCGGCGAGCGGGGGCTACTCTTCATTGTGGTGCGTGGGCTTCTCATTACGGTGGCTTCTCTTGTTGCGAAGCACGGGCTCTAAGTGCATGGGCTCAGTAGTTGTGGTGCACGGGCTTAGCTGCTCCGCGGTATGTGGGATTTCCCGGACCAGGGATCGAACCCATGTCCTCTGCATTGACAGGCAGATTCTTAACCACTGCACCACCAGGGAAGTCCCAGAAGTTATTTCTTTTTATGATACTGTGCAAAACTCCCAGGAGGTCATATGTTAATTGTACCCCTATATGTTCTATTTATTAAAAATCACTTCAAGATTCCTTCTGTACTTCACTGTGTGGGGGATGGAATTCAAAGCCAATGAACATTTTCAAATCCATTGGAAACATAAAGTTGCATGGTAAACTATGTCACAAGAGAACAATTGTTGCTGTTTAAGCAAAAGCTTAGTCTGCCATATGCTTACAGGTGATTGTCTTTTTTTTTGATTCATGTTTTCATATTTTATTTTATTAATCATCAGTACAGCTAGTGATTTTGCTACAAGGACATCTGACACAGAATTAGAGACTGACCCGTGTAGGGCCCACTCAGAATCTCAGAGTTGGTATGACCATTATTTTAGCCGAAGACATTTGAAATTTGACAGATGCAGAAAAAAGCTTTCTCAGAGCTTCCCTTACCTGACTAAAAGCAGCTACTTCTAGAAAATGAGGCTTCCTTAAATTACTCTCAGGAGAGAGACCAAGAGTAAACCTACCATAAATATTCTCTGGGGGTGGGGGAAGGAAGACCAGTCGCACTCCCATAAACAAATATTACCACAGTTTTTTGTTTTTTTTTTTAATCTCCTGTTAGTTCTCCTAAAAACACATTAGCCTTTCCTAAAGAAACCTATTTGTTCCTCTTCTAAAAGTCTTTTCTTCCCTTTCTCCTACTACATTAGGTACATAAGCTTTTAATTATAACCATGTAGAGAGTTAGCTACTTCTTTTATTAGCTCTTTCATGCATATGAATAAATCTTTTTCTCCAGTTAATTGCCTTTTGTCAATTTAATTCACAGGCTCACATTTACTAAAGTAAGAGGGTAGAAGATATGGGTTTTTTCCTCCCAGACTATAGCAATCAAGGCACATAAATAGCATTTCAAGTATCAGATACAGTAAAGTCAATTCATGTATCAGGACCCACAAAATGCAGGCTGCCACATTGGCCCAGCTCACATCACACATTTAAACCCAAGTCAGCCTGTCAAGGAAACTGAACAGAAACCAATCACAATCCTCCAACTCAGCTTTGGCTAACTTATCTTCCCCTTGAAAACAGGACCTGATCACCTTATAAGGAAATCCCTGACCTCCTGGCCAATTGTTCCCAGTTTTGGCATTGCCTCTCTAAGCTCTATAAAATCTGTTCTTGCCAAAAATTCCTGGGGAGGGGTACACAACTCCTTGTGAGCCACTGTACTCCCCAATCCCTGGATTGTTTTCCCTTGAATAAAGAAAATCAAACTCGTTACTAACTTGTTTTAGTTTTGTCACTTCACAATTTTGGTGACAAGATGGAACCGGAAGGCAGTTGCTGAAGATTCCAGGGATGACTCCTAGATGCATGTGAAGGTACCCAAAGAGCCATTTTGGTTTGCTGCCTCTGGCTGCTCTCCAGAATTTCAAGTAAGCTCTTCTCAGATGGAGCTCTGCTTGCTTTGTGATCTGAGCTCTTTGAGTTTTTTGGTCTTAATCCTTCCTGGTGGAAAATTGAGGCATGAGAGGTTCTAGGTTTTTCTGGGTGAGACTATGGGCCACAACATTTGGGTTTGTGGCCGAACTCATTTACAAGGTAGTGCCTCCTGGAGGTCCTGAAAGGTCTAAAGAACTGTGCACAGGCAGCCAGAAACAGTAAATCTGGTTGAATTAGGAAGGGTCAACAAGGGGAAATAGGTACCCCTCGATCTAAGAAGGCAAGATTGCAGTGGTGAGGGGACTCACAAAGCCTCAGGTAAGTCCACAGAATAAAGCATTGAGGGTCTTGGGGAAATAAGACAAGTAATTCAAACTGCTTTGGTCAATGGCACAAAATGTAAGTAGGCACAAGTGGCACTATTAAAAGCCATTAAGGTGTCACCACCATAAATAAATCTCCTCCTGAAAGGAATAACAGATCTCCTGCTAATAAGAATCTCAGAAGCCAAAGTTGCAAAATTCATGGGCACGGTGGAACACTTAAAAGCTGTTATAGTGCTCACCATTTTGTCATTTGACAGATATAAAGGATATTAGAAAAATGTAACTTAGCTTTATTAAGAGCAAAAGCCAACTAACACAACATTGTAAAGCAACTATAATCCAATAAAAATTAATTTAAAATAAAAGAGCAGGGGCTTCCCTGGTGGCACAGTGGTTGAGAATCTGCCTGCTAATGCAGGGGACACGGGTTCGAACCCTGGTCTGGGAAGATCCCACATGCCGTGGAGCAACTAGGCCCGTGAGCCACAACTACTGAGCCTGCGCTCCGCAACAAGAGAGGCCACGATAAAAAGAGGCCCGGGCACCGCAATGAAGAGTGGCCCCTGCTTGCCACAACTAGAGAAAGCCCTCGCACAGAAACGAAGACCCAACACAGCCAAAAATAAAATAAATGAATTAATAAAAAAAAAAAAAAGTGAGGACACAGTTTAAAAAATAAAATAAAAATAAAAGAGCAAAAGCCATTCATGCGTTTCACATATTTCGGTATCCTTTAAGGGAGATAATTCAAATAATCAAGACTATATACCAAAAAAACAAACAAACAAACAAAAAACCCATGCCTTCCAATTAACATGAAACACAGGCTTATCCATATAATTCTAGATTCTTTAAATAAGACAAAATAGTGCTCAGAGTGGGGATGTATTTGTTAGTGACATTTACTTAGTTTTTATTTTCTATATAAACTTCAGAAAGATAATAATAAGATGAAATACATTCCTTAAGTCTTTTTCAATATAGCAAACTGATTTTGAAGCTAAAAATCCCAACATGTTAAAAGCTTAATTTGTTAAAGTTTTAACAACAATAATAATACTAATATTTGTAATATTTGTATTATGTTCAAGTATATTCTCTTATATTTTTAGGTATTTAAGAAATTTTCTGTACTGCAGCACTTAAAATTAAAATTTGATTGTCTTATTTAATGTATATGTATGCACACATGCAATATTAATATGGTCATTATCATTATCAAAGATAATAAATAGTACCAAAGTTCTCTTTTGAAAAGAACACTATTCTACTTCACGTGGCATTTTTTAATTTCCTAATATCAGAAATTTTACTGCACTCACAGCATGAGAGTACCAACTTAAAAAAAGAAAAAAAAGGAAATTAGGTGCTAAGAGTTTTGTCCTTTACTTTTATATACCAAGAATCGACATGTTTTAAGATTGACGTAACAGGTAAATTCATAAAAAGATGCATCTCAAAGTCTTTCTTCTCAAGAAAATGCATACTTATAAATAGATGGGAAGAAATGGCAGAGACTTGATGGCTGCCTGAGGTTGCTTGAAAAGGAAAGCATCTCCTTAAAGAACCCTGCTATTACTGGTCTAGGTGACAAGATTCCCGGTCCAGGCACTACAAAGCTGCTATTTTTCTGGGGTTGGATTTGGCTTTACTTTTCCATAGCCACCCCAAACAGACAGAAAAAGCATAGACCAATCAGTACCATGGTCCTTGTTTTCTGTGAGCATCAAAGAAGGAATGTGAGGTCTAATAACAAGGGCTACCTTAGGAATTTAGCAAAAAAAAAAAAAAAAGCATAAAGGGAAGTGTAACTATTCTGGACAATATTTTATGAACACGATAATTATACCAGAGCAGAGATGATTTTACACTGGTGAACACCAAGGATATCATTTGCAGGTAGATAGCTGAAGTGCAGATTATCTCAATGGACCTTAAAATTAATCATCTGAAAACTGTAGATGAATTCACAAGGGAAAATATAAATTATGATTAATGTATAGGACAGTCACTCTGAAGAATACTGGTCATCAAGGTTAAACTTTGATTTCAATGAAAATAATTCATATTTCAGCAACATAGATATTAAGTGAAAGTTTTTTAACAGCACATACATGTTCTTTCATTTGTAAGGCTAATTTTAGCCAATTTTGTAGAAAATAAGCATACAGGATAATAAGTGGTGATACGGAAGGATTTTTGTCATCATGGCTCACTTATACAAATTATTATACCTAATCCAGGTTTTTACATTAAATTATATTGAAAAGATAAATATATATAGAAACATTAATATTAAAAACTTTATTTTTTGACTTTACTAAGTCTTTGGATCTAGGTAAGCATCATTCCTATGAAAACCTTACTGGAGCATGGATACTTTTCATCTAAGCACCTCAAATGCCCTGAGTTTCTTAATTCTAAACAATGACACTATATTTTGTTGTCCTGGTTTGTTAGGACTGCTGGGTGAACTCAGTTGATAACTTTGATTTTGAAAAAGAACTGAGCATCAAAAGAATTAACTTAAATTTCCCGAAAGTCAGAGTCCAATGGATATACCATATAGATGGTCTCTCAGTATCAACTCCACTTTGATAGAAAATTTAAATTTGACATATGCCATATTAAAGTATCTGATTCTTAAACTCAAAAAGATAAACAAAAAACTTGAAAGTTGGGATTTTATTTATAGTATATAAATGTAAAGGAGGAAGAGAATAAAGAAGGAAGGAGGAGAGGAATGTCATAGAGAAAAAAGAGGGAAAGAAAGTAGTATAGAGAAAAGGCAGGAGGGAGAGAGGTATAAGGAGGAAGAGGGTAGAGCACTGGAAGGAAAATATCTGGATATTTATATGAGAAAATTTTTGAAATAATTTGTCTAGGGTGTTTATCTTTTCAATATGTTAGCATATCGCAAAAAGGAAAATTCTATTTGAGACTTAAAAGCAAAATGAGGTAACTTAGTATCATCCTGCTTCATTAAGGGGTTAAATTCTACCTTATGTGTTCCTAATGTCAACAATACTAATAAATACCACGATTTCCCACACAAATCAGCATAGAGAGAAACAGCTACCATGGAGTTCAACCATCCTCATTAGAACACATTTAAAGACTTTGGAACATCCCAAGAACGTGGCCATTATTGATAAATGTCCTATCATAGTCAACTCTTTCTGGCCTTAGTTGACCTCTTGAGACTTGATTACTTGTCCATATCTGCCAGATGTCTCTGCCTTTACATAGTTTCAGGTCTTGGTCCCTTCTGAGTGGCTTGTCACACTGCCACCCATGCCACGTGAAAATATTTTATGAAAACCAAGATGTTTCAGATACATTTATCTCTTGGCAGGACTTTTCCAAGTAATAAAAAATTAATATCAATGACATCATTCAAGATTGAAGGCTGACCACATCAAATATTTAAAACTTAATATTGGCATATAACTTCTGGTTATGGTGAGCATATGCCTTGGAATTACTAATTAATTCTCAAAGTCAAATATTCTGGTGTACTGTTCCCATAAATATGTCTATGCTCAATGATACAACTGTGGTAACTCTTCTTATGTCCTACAGAGCTCTAAGCTAATTGATTATATGAATGTGAAAAGTAATATAAAATAAGACAAAGGGAGATAAAAAATAAAATAGAAACTTCCTGAAGGGTATAGAAGAAATATATATTACCAGACATAAGAGATTTGCTGATTCTTAGAATTTTATCTCTGAATTTGGCTTTAGGTGTGCTGCTAGTTAAGGTAAAAAAATGAAAACATTGGTTTACACAGTTTTCATTTTATTAAATTCCTGTAGAAAATCATATTGTTTGGGTCCTCACTGGCAGAAAGTATTTCACTGCAGATTTATTAAAGACAGAATTGTTATAGAAATTGACATTTTAAAATATAAAATTGCTATAAATGTTAAAGGCATAACAACTTTGAAGTATTCCTACATGTAGGACTTGTGACAACTTAGTCTCCGTATTTTCCTTCTTAGAGATCTAATTGAATTTAGAGACTTAAATGTGTTATTTTAATATAGAGAAATGGAGGTCTACCATGCCCATTAGATCATCTCTCAAATATTAAATTTCTTCAATATCAAATGCCTTTGTTTGACAGGAGCTTGATTATATTCAATTCACAATTGCATTCTTAAAACTCCCCTAATGTAGATACTCTGTGCTGCTGTATCAAGTAAGAGGCGTGGGCTTTGAATATGAGAGGGAGACCGAATTGTTATTATGCTTTGAAAGTTTAAGTGCCCAGCTTATAGTCTCACCCCGACACAGTGTGATGGAAGTGCCTTACACAATGCCTGCAAAATAAACGCTCTATAAATGTTAGCAGAATCTGAGGCTGAGGCGGTCCAACACACTGATCATTGGCCTATGGGCCTCAGAGGGTCTGAGTCAAATCAATCTAAAGGAAGAGATTTTGTTAACCTATTGTTAGTCTTCCAAACCATGAAAACACACCTAGCAGCTCCCCATTAGTCTCTGAATCTACATTTTGGGACCACCTATTGTAATGTCCTTTGGTATGTCAGAAATAAACCACAGATGAAATCCAAGGCTGACACTGCGGATTTGAATTCAGGTTTTCATGGTTAATTAATGTCTTTCTTGCTCAGTAACAGATGGTGCTTTAACATTAAAAGGATGTGGAATTTGGCAGAAACAGCTCCCCATTATTATTTCAGCAGAACGACAGGCACAGGCTAGGACCTAAAGTTGATGACAGTCACTCACCAAATAATTATGGCCAGAAACCGAGTTATTGAATTTTTAAATAATAGCTCTTTCAATGTTCTAAACTTGGATTTTCAGTACTATTTCCCAGTTTCAGGGGTAAATCCTGGTATTTCTGTACCTTGAGAGAAGATTGTTTTAGAGTCCTAGTAGATATTTAGAAGACTCAGAGCTGTTCTTTATTACCTCATGAATGGTTTACGAGTCAGATGAGTTGTGAATGAAATGTGATTTGGATAAATCCTCTTGCTTACCTTTCTGAAATAACTTACATTCCTTTATATCCAAAATCTAGAATAGGGTTTTCTGATATCTTTCTCAGATATAATATTGGCTCTATTACTTCCTTCACCATTTCACATTAATTTTTCATTGAGTTCTTTGATTGATTATTTTATTATTTTTTACTTTGTTAAAAGACTGTATTTTGTGTAGCAGTTTTAGGTTTATAGCCAAATTAAGAGGAATGTACAGAGATTTCCCATATATTCCTGGCCCCCACATATGTGTAGCCTCCCGCATTGTGAACATCATTAACCAGAATGGTACATTTTTTAGCAAGGATGAACATACATCAACACAACATATTAACCAAAGTCCACAGCTTACTTGAGGGTTCACTCTTGGTGTTGTAAATTCCATAAATTTGGAAAATGTCCAAATAATATGTCCATTATTATAATATCAAACAGATTTCTTTCACTGTATTAAAAATGCTCTGTGTTCTGCCTATACATCTCTCTCTGCCTCCCAACCCTTGCAACCACTGATTTTTTTTGGGGGGGGGTTCTGGATAGTTTTACCTTTTCCAGAATGCCATACAGTTGAAATCATACAGTATGTAGCCTTTTCAGATTGACTTATTTTTCTTAGTAAAATACATTTAAGATAACTCCATATCGTCTCATGGTTTGATAGCTCATTTCTTTTCAGTGCTGACTAATATTCCACCATCTGGATGTATCACAGTTTATTTATCCATTCACCTGCTGAAGGACCTCATGGTTGCTTCCAAATTTTGGCCATTATGAATAAAGTTGCTATAAATATCCATGTACAGGTTTTTGTGTGGACCTAAGTTTTCATCTTCTTTGGGTAAATACCATGAAGTGGAATTGATGGATCCATGGCAAGAGTAAGTTTAGTTTCGCAAGAAACTGCCAAATTGTCTTTCAAAGTGTCTATATAATTTAGCATTCCCACCAGCAATGAATGAAAGTGCCTGTTGCTCCACATCCTGGCTAGCACTTGGTGGCATCAGTGTTCTAGATTCTGGCTATTCTGATAGGTTTGTAATGGTATTTCATTGTTGCTCTGATTTGCATTTATCTGTTCACATATGATGAGGAGCCTTTTCATATGCTTATTTGCCATATATATATATATATATCTTCTTTGGTGAGGTGTCTGTTAAGGTCTTTGGCCTATTTTATAATTGGGCTGTTTGTATTCTTCTTGTTGAGTTTTATGGGTTCTTTGTATATGTGAGATAACAGTCCTTTATCATATACATCTTTTGTACATATATTCTCCCAGTCTGTGGCTTGTTTTCTAATTCTCTTGACATTGTCTTTCACAGAGCAGAAGTTTACAATTTTAATGAAGTCCAGCTTATCAATTATTTCTCCATGGATCATGTCTTTGGTGTTAACATCTAAAAAACACTCACCATACCCAATGCTATATAGGTTTCCTCCTTTGTTACCTTCTAGGATTTTATAAGTTTGCATTTTACACTTAGGTCTTTAATTCGAGTTAATTTTTTGAGAAGAGTATAAGGTCTGTGTCTAGATTCATTTATTTGCATGTGGATGTCCAGTTGTTCCAGCACTATTTGTTGAAGAGACTATCTTTGCTTCATTGTATTACATTTTCTCCTTTGTCAAAACAAAGATCAGTCGACTATATTCATCTTGTACCAAATCTTAGTGGAAAAACTCTAGTCTTTCACTATTAAGTATGATGTTAAGTTTAGTTTTTTGTAGATATTGTTTTATCAAGCTATGGATGTTCCCCTCTATTTCTAGTTTATTGGGAGTTTTTAATCATGAATGGGTAGTGGATCTTGTCAAATGGTTTTTCTGCATTTATTGGTATGATCATGGTCTATCGATGTAATGGATTACATTAATTTATTTCTGAATGTTGAACCAGCCTTGCATACCTGGCATAAGTTTCACTTAGTAGTGGCATATAATTCTTTTCATACTTTTTTGGATTTGATTTGCTAATATTTTGTTAAGGATTTTTGCATCTATGTTCATGAGAGATATTTGTATGTAGTTTTCTTTTCGTGTGATTGCTTTGCCTGTTTTGGTATTTGGATAATGCCAGATTCATGGAATGAGTTAGGAAGCATTCCTTCTGCTTTTATCCTCTGAAGGAGATTGTAGAGAACCAGTATAATTTCTTCCTTACAAGTTTGGTAGAATTCACCAGTTGAATCCATTCAGGTCTGGTACTTCCTTCTTCAGAAGATTATTAGTTCCTAGTTCAATTTCTTTAATAGATATAGGCTTATACAGATTGTCTATTTCCTCTTGTGTGAGTTTTGGCAGGTTGTGTCTTTCATGAAATTGTCGTATTTTTTCTAGGTTATCAAATTTTCGGGACTTAGATTCTTAATCACATAACACGCATCATCTATTTAATCTCAATTATACTGCTCAAAAAATCACTTTATTTACTTATAGTTTGTTGCTTTATAATGATATGAATTTTCATTCATTTTACAACTTTTTTGGTCAATTTTCAAATATTCCCATCTAATTTAATCATTTCTACTTTATTTCTGTTTTAACAATAAATAATTGATAAAATGAATTATTCCAGAAAGATATTCATATTGTACCTTGGGCATATTTACTAATGTTTCTAGAAACCCACTTTTACATTCTCATAATTCCCAGATTAGTGCCACTGTAAAGATCAGGAGCAAAAGTAAAATGACATGCCAAATGATCCTTTTTCTTTATTATTATGGTTTAAAATTTTTTATTTTTATACAATTTTAAAGATTATACTCCATTTACAGTACAAAATTACAGAATATTACTTATATTCCCCATTTTGTACACTACATCCTTGTAGACTAAAGTGGAATTCTTCCCTCCCAAATAATCTTAATATATTTTAGCAACCTGGTCTTTCTTTGCAAGAAATCTGATGATGATTCCATCTTTCAAAGTGAGCTGCAAAGCCATTTAGATAATTTTCAGATTATTACACTGAAAATATTAATTTTCTTTTATGTATGTGAATTATAGAAGTTTACAAAATTCATAGAGTAGCTCAAACATTCTTTCTTTTGATATTAAGGCTGTTTTTAGAGGTCCTAAAAATACCGTTCCCCACGAGATGAACATTTAATGGGAATTTTTGGATAAGTTACTTCCAACAATATTATGTCCTTTTTTCAGTAAATTCTTTGTTTCCATGTTTGTTTTTTAGTCACTTTTGTTTTAACCTTGACACTGCTGTGACCCCAGTTTGAAATATTATCTGGAACAATCACTGATAAGACGTTTCGTAAGTGTGCGTTTTGTGAAGACAGCTTGTACAATATTAAAGTCGCATCCAATGTATTGTTTATGGTCAAGCATACATTTTGTAAATCTAAACTATATTAATTATTTCTTGAATATTTACTGTTGTGATAGCTTCATCATTATCACTGTCCTGCTGGCAATTGAATCTGACCTCTATGAATTTTATTCTTTGAAATTTGTTTTAAATTTCCTTTAAGAAGGAAAATTATATAGTGTGATAACTAAAAATTATGCCTGCCCTGATAAAATTAAATCCATATTAATAAATTATGTAAGTTAGAATGCTTAAATTTTTAAAGATTCAAATTAACATAAAACCACTGGTTTGAAAAGTTCTCAATTTGTTCTTAAGTGGCTTCTGGCTAACTCTAATAGCAATTTCATTTATTCATCTCAGAAGGCAGAAGTTGTTTGTCCTTCTAATATAACTTATGAATTGCAAAATATCTTCCATCATGATGCAAGGAATGCAATAAAACTGAATCTTACTTCATGCTCTATAAAGTAAAATTGGTACATTCATTATAAAGAATTTGGCCTTCCAAATTTTCACTTTATTTGAAAAGAGGGAAAGAGCAATTGCAGATTCAATATTTCACCTTAGCTGTTGACATCATGACATATTTTGCCAAAAGAATGAAGATCCTTACAATGTGTACCCACTAAATAAGGCAAAACAAAAAGAAATAAGCAGAAAGAGCTAATAGTGTAGAATTGTGAATCCAATAGAGAATACACATTACTTTCAAAAATGTATGTAATTTTTAGAAAATTAACAACCTAAACAAACTTCTTACTTCAAAGTAACTAAAATTTCTGGATTAAAAAAAAAAAACTTTCTAAATGCATTGCAGAGATTAAAATAAAACAGTAGATGTATGTATCTACTGGTGAGAGAGCATTCAATCAAGAATTCACTTCCAGGGCATCTGCCAAAATCTGGTAATTTTGGGCCTCCCTTTTGAAGATGGCACCAGACACGGCAAGAGGACTCAGAACCTAGGTCTCATCCTGGAGAGAGGTCTGAGAGGAGACCTCTGGAAAAATAGAACCCCAGATGGTTTCACCACTACCGTTGTATTTCTAAGACCTAATGCCCAATAATTCATGTTAAATGTTCCCAAGTTCTTAATACTTCCAAAAACACATCCTTCGTTGAGATATGTACTTTAAAATAATTCCCATCAATAAAGTTCTAAAGAGCATATACTCACAATCAAAAGTCACCAAACACAAAACCAGAAATGGAACAAGGCAACTCTGCATGAAAGCTATAAGAAATAGTAGACAGCAGAATCAAATCTCGACAAACATTAAATACTGGGAATATCATACATGGAATATATATATATATATATATATATATATATATATATATTTACATAGACACACACACACACACATATACACACACAGTAAGTCCCCTACATATGAACGAGTTCCGTTCCGAGAGTGCATTCATAAGTCCAATTTGTTTGTAAGTCCAATAAAGTTAGCCTAGGTACCCAACTAACACAATTGGCTATATAGTACTGTATTGTAATAGGTTTATAATATTTTTCACACAAATAATACATAAAAAACAAACACAAAAAATAAAGAAAACATTTTTAATCTTACAGTAGAGTACCTTGAAAAGTACAGTACTACAGTACAACAGCTGGCATACAGGGGCTGGCATCTGAAAGAAGAGTTACTGACTGGAGGAAGGAAAGGAGGTGGGAGATGGTAGAGCTGAGGGTTAGTCAGCAACAGGAGATGGAGGGCGATCTGCAATTTCACTCACAGCTGACGTTGATAGCATAGGTTCTGGTTCCTTGCTGGATTCAATTCTATCTACCCTCTTGAAAAAACGATCCAGTGATGTCTGAGTAGTAGCTCTTTTTTTCTCATCATAGATGACATCCTGGGCTTAAAAAAAAGATACTCTGTTACTGTACTCTATACAGTACTGTACAGTAAAATACACAAAAGCACAACCACTTGTAGAGGATGCACATACATGACAATGTACGTCAGCCACGTGAATTAACTTACATGATTGGACATGCGAATGCACGTTTGCATCTTTGAAAGTTTGCAACTTGAAGGTTCCTATGTAGGGGATTTACTGTATATAATAAACAAATTTAAAGATACGTATTTGTGTCAGGACTGAATATGTGAATAAGGAATAAGAGACTATAAAATGACCAAGATTATTTTAAAAAGAACCAAAGGGAACTTCTAGTAATTAAAAAGTAAAGTAATTTAAAGTAATAATTAGACAGTTTAAACAGCAATTTAGCCATAGATGAAGAAGGAATTCACAAATCGGAAGAGAGAGCGGAAGTTAGTACCCAGGCTGCATCTCAGAGTTAAAGAACAGAGAAATATGAAAAAGAGGTTAGGACACATAAAGATAGATTAAGAACTTCCTACATTTCTAGAAGTAAAATAAAGACAGAATGAGGCAGAAACAATATGTTAAGAAATAATGTTAAAGGAGAATTTTTAAAAGTTATGAAAGATGTAAATCTTCAAATTCAAGAGGTGTAAAGAAATATCATACCTAGAAGTAGCAAAGTGAAACTAAAAACACAAAAGACAAGGAAAATGCCCAAATGCATCCCAGGAAATACAAATTATCTACAAAAGAACAAGAGCTAGACTGAGAGGTGTCTCTTAAATATGAGTAGCAAAAGCCTGAAGTCATTAAGTAATAATGTCACTGTAAAAAAAAGAAAGTCAACCTAGAATTGTTTATCCAGAAAAAGTAGCTTTTAAAGAGGAAGACAAAAGGAGAAAAAAAAAAGGACAATTTTATAAAAGCAAAATGGTGATAACTGCCAAACATTATATTTTAACTAAAGAAAATTATAATGAAAATCATATAGAAACATGAAAGGTGTAAAAAGAAATTATCATGTTTAAAATAGGCTGATTTATTTTTAGACAATAATATTAATGTCTTACTAAAAATAGAACTGCCATGTGACCCAGCAATTCCACTCCTGGATGTATATTTTTAAAAAACCACTAATTTGAAAAGATACATGCATCCCAATGTTCACAGCAGCACTATTTACAATTGCCAAGACATGGAAGCAACCTAAGTGTCCATCAACAGATGAATGGATAAAGAAAGACATGGTATATACATACCATAGGATACTACTCAGCCATAAAAAAGAACAAAATCTTCCCATCTGCAGTAACATGGATTGAATAAGTGAAATAACTCAGAGAAAGACAAACACTGTATGATATTACTTATATGTGGAATCTAAGAAGTACAACAAACAGTGAGTATAACAAAAAAGAAGCAGCCACAAATAGAGAACAAACTAGTGGCTACCAATGGGAAGAGGGGGTGGAAGGGCAACACAGAGGTAAGGGAGTAAGAGGTACAAACCACTGGGTACAAGATAGGCTATGAGAATGTATTGTACAACACAGGGAATATAGCCAGTATTTTGTGTATTTGCTTAGCATAATTTATTTTACAAATCCTTTTTCTAAAAATTGGCACTTTTCATCAAGTAAATGTTTTGTCAGTTTTATTTTTAAATGTCATATAACATCCCTAAATCATCTCATAAATGAGATTGTAATGAATAAAAATATATATTGAAGTATCAAAAATGTTACAGAGAATAAAACCAGATATTAAAAATTTCATAATGAAGGGATTAGTAAAATAATACATTTTACTAGTAATACAGGGGAAGGTCACAATTTATGAGCTTAGTAGATATTTTCATTTTGCAAAGTCAGCTAAAGAAATATTTGATTTGAAAATACTTGAAGCATTGGAAATTCATCTCCATAACTCACCCACTCTTAGAAAAATATATATACATTAACACATATATACATAACAATGTATATTTTATTTATAAAATGATTTTTTAGTATTGTTCACTGTTGTACATTGGCTTATATAGATTTTACATGTTAAAAGAAAATGGAGTCACCCAATTTTATAGTGTAACTATAATGGAAACAACTGTAGACAGAGTAAGCCAGCAATGCAAATTAGCAGATATGAGTCCAAAAATACATATATTTGCAAGTCACTGTGTATGACTTGAATATGTAAAAATACATATATATATATATATATATATATATATATATATATATATATAGTCAGCATTTTAAAGAACAAGCTCATTAAATTACTTAAATATATTTTTAGCACTTATCTTGGAAGTTAATTCATTTCAAAGTTTTGTCAGTAATAGAACTTTGAGTACATTCTTTAAAAAATAGTGACACAGGAGCAACTGATTTTTCTCTGATTTCAAATGGCCAATTAAAATTTATTTTATTAATGTTTTTATTATACTAGCATGATTAAAAGCTGATACACATTACAAAAACTGAACTAATTTTTGAAAATTAAGTTAAGATTTAAAATATATTTTAGTTTAAAAGTTCTATTGCTTCTGAACACATATAACCCTATAAATAAATTTTTATTAATTTCTAAAGATTGAAATATATAACTATATTATTAAACTTTCAGCTAACAAAAAGAAATTTTGATTTTTTTCTACACTCATTACGTTTATGTTTCATTCAATTTCCCACATATAATTACTGCCTTTTATTATAAACGTTCTCATTTATTTCATATTTACCATGCTGCAAAATATTTCCTCATGTTGCATCAGCTGTCTTAGAAGAATGAACTGAAACAGGAATGACAAATACCTGGCTAGTTCTCCACAATTCATCCCGGCGGAGCCAGAGGAGACATTACTAACAAAGTAGTGCAGCCTTTTCCACAAAGCCCAGCACTGCTGCAGTGCCTCTCAGTCTGTGCCTCAGCCCTGGCAAAGTTGGATGAAAGCAATGGAGCCAATCAGAGTCAGAGCCCACACCCCACACAGAACTCATTCACTAGCTCCAGAGACTTTCCAGGTACTTCATTCCAGGATTCCTGATTTCTATTTCAATTTAGATGCTCTTTGCCAGACAGGATCCTATTCCAGTGTACATTAGGGACTAGACGTTATGCCTGTTCCAGGTCTAGGCCACCTTTGGCAGAATAACTACAAGCTGGAATCCTGCACCTAAAGCTACTCTTGTCTCGATTTATACTCTTAGGATCACTAAAGCCAACTGTAAGCCTGATGCGTACGAAAGTAAAATTTTAAAACTAGCTACAACTGTTAAGTACCTACCTTACAGTCAATATCTTCTTCAAAACATGGTTGGGATGAATATACCTCAGACTATAATGCTTTCTGAAACAGTGGTTTCCAAATTTTGGAATTTCATAGACTACCACACACACACACACACACACACACACACACACACACACACACACACACACACACACACACACAGACACCCCTAAACAAATTTAATAAGATAATAAAACAGAGCAGACTTTTTGTCATGTGAGGATAGTTAAACAAAATTACACTAATCAAGCAACAAAAGTGATCACTATAGATTCATAAAATAAATGGTATTTTAACAAAAAAACAGTAAGGGAAATGACATCATCTCAGAATACTGGACCACTGCAGATTAATACTGCCCTATGTAAATATTCATTTTGCTAAGAGCTGGTGAAAATTCATCACCAGTCCACAGACATATTTCACATGAAAACAAAGGAAAAGCCAGGTAAGACTACTGCAAATAGTATTCACTCAGGGGAAGCAGCTTTGGGGACTTCAAGGTTTCCACATGCTACTCTCCTGATTTCCTCTCCACTCTAGCTTCCACCCCACCTTGTCACAATTAAAAGAACTAAAATCACATTGATTTCAACTAGGTATTAGTCACTGTCACCCCTACCTAGTTTAATGGAATAGTTATAAATGGTATAATTAATTCAATTAGGCAGCTGTTTATGAGTTTTGTTTATGTTTATATAGAGATACGTGCTTAAGGTCCATTCTTAAGTCACTGGGGAAAAATTCCCTTTTAACCTATTAATTCTACCTTCTGATACTGGTGATAATCAAAAATTCAGAGTAGCATAACCACCCAGGCTCCTGGGATTCACCCTAGAAAAGCCAAAAAGCCTGGCAACATCCTGAGATTTCATAAACTGGAAAGTAGCAACCTAGGAACATATCACTATAGGGACAATAATATAACCCACCTTCACCTTTTGACCACCTAAGATGTTTGTCATCTTACCTAATGCATTGTGCATCATATAAAATATTTACAGCATGTCCTCAAATTTGAAGACCAGTAGTCTAAATAGACTTACTTACAAAATAAGTTTATTTCTTGATTAGATGCTATATTTATGCTCTCAAAACTATACCAACAGGCAGCAAAGAATGTAAATCTTAATATCATTAGTAATGTTCTGAGTTTTCCTACCTATTATATACCTACTTGAAGAAAACAAACTTAGAATCCTAAGTCAAAGCATATAATTTAAATTGAGGCGGGCTAATGATTTACACATATAAATAAGAGGATAAAGTATTACAGGAAATTTATAAAATTTTCTGTTATCTGTTGGAAGAGGTCTGTAAGGCAGAAAACCTGAAGCCAAAAGGAAGAGATAAGCATATCTGACTATGTATGAGTAAAATGTGTGTATTTATAGATAACCAAAGACACCAAAAATGAAGTCAGAAGAGAAACCACAGAATGGGGGGAGAGATTTACAACACATATGAACCAAAAAGGAACTACAGTGTTAATATATAAAGGGCACCTACAAATTAATAAGAAAAAGACATTCTAATAGGAAAAAAAGCATATGAAAAGATAATTTATAGAAGAGAATGCACATCTCAAAAAACATATTAATAGATGTGTAATCCCTTTAATATTTATTAAAATGCTAATTAAGATGGCAAAAAAATACCATTTTTGCCCATCATATAAGCAAAGTTTACAAAGAATTAACATGGAGAGTTGGTGAGGAATCTGGGAATTGAACACTTTTATACATGCAGAAATGTGAAACACTGACATCATTTTAGAAAATAATCCAATATAGCTTTCACATTTTTAAAAATGCAAATTTTAACATAGTAACACCATCTTTGGGAAACTATCCTACAAATATAAAAATAATGGTGTGAAAGCATCTACATTTAAGGATACTTATTATACCTTTACTTACGGTGGCAAAAACAGAAAGCCATCTGAATATTTATCTAGACAGAATCAAAAATACATTAATGGTACAAGCATGCTATGAAATAGTATTTAAAAAGTGCTCTTAAAACTTGTATTTGTATAATTAACAGGAAAATAAATACTTGTGGCAAAGTAGCATGTATAATATGTTTGTATTTTTCTAACAACTATTAACGCTCCAACACAATATGTAGGAAATTATGGGGTATGGAATAAAGATTATGTATATGTTAAATATAATAACCATATAAGGTAAAGTAGTTCAAATTTTTAAAAGTTAAAATATAAAATTTAAAATGCATGAGCCTAATGTGATAGTTATATAACTTCACTATATACATTATTGATATATGTTATCATATAATATTGGAGTTTTGCTAACCAGAAGAATTGGTTAAAACCCTTACAATGGGTCCAGAATGTCATTAGGAATCCTCAGCAGGAGACACACCTTGAAGCTGGGCTGTTTCCACAGAAGACTCTTAGACTGGTGAGGATTGTCTGGGTCCCAGGTCTGGTCCTGTACCTTGAGTGTACCTTAACCCCGCTTTGTCCCTGTAGAGATAAGGACCCTTCTCTCATGGGAGAGCTCATGTTCAACCGAGAGAGAGATATAGAAAATCAGAATGCTAATGTACTACTTTAAAACATAGCTTCAATCAGAATAAAATCAAAACCCTAATGTATTTATTTACCATGAGAAATAACAGTAACATGGATTAGAGAAATTTAAATGTGGGATGACATAAATGGGAAGTCGAAGTATAAGCAAAAGACTGCTTGATATCCAAGTAATCAGATATTTAAAGCCAATTAAATTACCAAATACTTAAATATATCAAGGTAAGACTGGCCACTGGTGAAAGTGCCTTCTGTTTGGCAGCATTTGAATGAGCCAGCTTTCCCTCTGAAATACTCATTTTCCCATGTCTCCATGGCTGACAAACTCATTCTCAAGCACATTCTCCCCTTTGGATATATTAATACATTCATTCACATTATAGCCCCAGTATTGCTATGGTAAAAACAATTTTGTCTCTTTTAGGTGATTCCATACCTACGTATTGATTCATTGGGTATTTATCTTGCAGTTTAAAAAAAAGCCATCTTACATCTCTCATTTTTCTGTTCTTAGAGGCATTTTATTGCAGTTCCCCAAATACTGAAAATAGGCTATATTACTACTCTTCAGAGTATTGCTTAACATATGCACCTATATCTTCAGATTGATTACTGAATCATGCCAGTCTTATTCAGACACATTCAACTCATATCTTCCAACTGTGAAAAATAAAACATTATTTACAATGAAGAATCGTTATAATGCAGTAATATTTTGCTAGTATTAACAGAATGTACAAAAAGTGATTCACAACATTGCATTCAAAATACTTGTACTCTTCCTTTGACTCACTAAATCTAGACTATTTAAGTGTCAGCAAAGGATCCATTTTCAAAGATATAAAACAGAGCCTCTGAATGAAGATGGAAGCGACATTTTTAAAAGGTGGCTATATACTTTGAAGAGGTGAAAAATAATTATTTTATTCTTCCACTTTACACATGTAACAAACAGGATGTGGAGTGAAACAGGTTTGTTGCTCCTAAACTGTCAAACAAGGTAAAAAAACCACTAAGTACCTCACATTCTAAGTCAAGCCAATTGACATTTGGAACAAGCAAACTGTGGAGTCTTTGGAAGCATGTTGATTCTATGGGGCTTGCTGGGTCCAAGCAAGAGTTAACTAGCCCTTTCTTAATCTCTTTCCCCTCACTGAGAATGGATGGGAAGAGCCAGCACATTTCCTGTTAAACTGAGAATTTGGGATTCTGATCCAACCCTTGTCTCTCTTCTTCATTCTGATCATATAGACTAGAGAATGTGGAGCCTGCAGGCTGAAAATAGCTGACTCTTCCTCCTCTTGGTAAGTTGTAGGGGATCCTGCTGCAATTTGGGCAGCTCTCTTAAGCACATCTTAGTCCTCAGTTTTAGAACCTCGTTGCCAGTTTGGTGTTAATAAGACAAGCCCTATTCCCATATAACAAACTGTATTAGTCTTATAAGTCCTCAAAGTCACAAAGTATGTCACTGCACAAGGTAATGTCACCAGGTAGTCATGAATAGGAAGGGGTAACAGGACACTACAGTCCTTTCTGTTCAAAACAGTCAACACAAATCCAAATCTGTGATTGGATTTTCTGAACAAAAACAATATAACACAGTCTGCCAGTTGGGGTGTGATTTTGATAACAATGGACTGAATATATGACTCATGAGTGTATTGGAAAATTGAAAGATATTTTCTTTGATCATTAACCTGAAAATGAACTTTAGGTAGTTATGTCACATTACCTTAGTACAAGATGTAGGTAAAATACCACAGAACCCAGTTTTCTAGTAAAACAATAGACCGATAGATTATACTAGTTGGTAATGGTAAACAATTACCCAAATTATATAAATAACTATAAATATATCCTTATATTTACATGTATTTAGCTATATATATATATATACTTATGTATGTCCATATTATAATATTTTTAGACATGAAAATCAAGTTACATGAGCTGCAGGCTCAAAATTCCTGTTAGGCTGCCCAGAGTACATGCTACCTCAAGAATCAAAAAAAACCTCAAATAAACAACCTAACCTTAGACCTAAAGCAATTAGAGAAAGAAGAATTAAAAAACCCCCAAAGTTAGCAGAAGGAAAGAAATCATAAAGATCAGATCAGAAATAAATAAAAAAGAAATGAAGGAAACATTAGCAAAGATCAATAAAACTAAAAGCTGGTTCTTTGAGAAGATAAACAAAATTGATAAACCATTAGCCAGACTCATCAAGAAAAAAAAGGAGAAGACTCAAATCAACAAAATTTGAAATGAAAAAGGGGAAATAACAACTGACACTGCAGAAATACAAAGGATCATGAGAGATTACTACAAGCAACTATATGCCAATAAAATGGACACCCTGGAAGAAATGGACAAATTCTTAGAAAAGCACAACCACCCGAAACTGAACCGGAAGAAATAGAAAATATAAACAGACTAATCACAAACACTGAAATTGAAACTGTGATTAAAAATCTTCCAACAAACAAAAGCCAACGACCAGATGGCTTCACAGGCGAATTATATCAAACATTTAGAGAAGAGATAACACCTATCCTTCTCAAACTATTCCAAAATATAGCAGAGGGAGAAACACTCCCAAACTCATTCTATGAGGCCACCATCACCCTGATACCAAAACCACACAAAGATGTCACAAAACAAGAAAACTACAGGCCAATATCACTGATGAACATAGATGCAAAAATCCTCAACAAAATACTAGCAAACAGAATCCAACAGCACATTAAAAGGATCATACACCATGATCAAGTGGGGTTTTCCCCAGGGACACAAGGATTCTTCAATATATGCAAATCAATCAATGTGATACACCATATTAACAAATTGAAGGATAAAAACCATATGATAATCTGAATAGATGAAGAAAAAGCTTTTGACAAAATTCAACACCCATTTATGAAAAAAACTCTCCAGAAAGTAGGCATAGAAGCAACTTACCTCAACATAATAAAGGCCATATATGATAAAAACAGAGCAAACATCATTCTAAATGGTGAAAAACTGAAACCATTTCCATTAAGATCAGGAACTACACAAGGTTGCCCACTCTCACCACTATTATTCAACAGAATTTTGGAAGTTTTAACCACAGCAATCAGAGATGGAAAAGAAATAAAAGGAATCCAAATGGGAAAAGAAGAAGTAAAACTGTCACTCTTTGCAGATGACATGATACTATACATAGAGAATCCTAAAAATGCCACCAGAAAACTACTAGAGCTAATCAATGAATTTGGTAAATTTGCAGGATACAAAATTAATGCACAGAAATCTCTTGCATTCCTATACACTAATGATGAAAAGTCTGAAAGAGAAATTAAGGAAACACTCCCATTTACCATTGCAATGAAAAGAATAAAATACCTAGGAATAAACCTACCTAAGGAGACAAAAGACCTGTATGCAGAAAACTATAAGACACTCATGAAAGAAGTTAAAGATGATACAAACAGATGGAGAGATATACCATGTTCTTGGATTGGAAGAATCAACAATGTAAAAATCACTATACTTCCCAAAGCAATCTACAGATTCAATGCAATCCCTATCAAACTACCAATGGTATTTTTCACAGAAATAGAACAAAAAATTCACAATTTGTATGGAAACACAAAAGACCCCGAATAGCCAAAGCAAGCTTGAGAAAGAAAAACGGAGCTAGAGGAATCAGGCTCCCTGACTTCAGACTATACTACAAAGCTACAGTAATCAAGACAGTATGTTACTGGCACAAAAACAGAAATGTAGATCAATGGAACAGGATAGAAAGCCCATAGATAAACCCAAGCACATATGGTCACCTTATCTTTGATAAAGGAGGCAAGAATATGCAATGGAGAAAAGACAGCCTCTTCGATAAGTGGTGCTGGGAAAACTGGCAGCTACATGTAAAAGAATGAAATTAGAACACTCCCTAACACCATACATAAAAATAAACTCAAAATGGATTAAAGACCTCAATGTAAGGCCAGACACTATCAAACTCTTAGAGGAAAACATAGGCAGAACACTCTATGACATAAATCACAGCAAGATCCTTTTTGACTCACCTCCTAGAGAAATGGAAATAAAAAGAAAAATAAACAAATGGGACCTAATGAAACTTAAAAGCTTTTGTACAGCAAAGGAAACCATAAACAAGACAAAAAGACAACCCTCCAAATGGGAGAAAATATTTGCAAATGAAGCAACTGACAAAGGATTAATCTCCAAAATATACAAGCAGCTCATGCAGCTCAGTATGAAAAAAACAAACAACCCAATCCAAAAATGGGCAGTAGACCTAAATAGATATTTTCCCAAAGAAGATATACAGATTGCCAACAAACACATGAAAAGATGTTCAAAATCACTAATCATTAGAGAAATGCAAATCAAAACTACCATGAGGTATCACCTCTGACACCAGTCAGAATGGCCATCATCAAAAAATCTACAAACAATAAATGTTGGAGAGGGTGTGGAGAAAAGGGAACCCTCTTGCACTGTTGGTGGGAATGTAAATGGATACAGCCACCATGGAGAACAGTACGGAGGTTCCTTAAAAAACTTGAAATAGAACTACCATACAGCCCAGCAATCCCACTACTGGGCATATACCCTGAGAAAACCATAATTCAAAAAGAGTCGTGTACCACTATGTTCATTGCAGCAGTATTAACAATAGCCAGGACACGGAAGCAACCTAAGTGTCCATCAACAGTTGAATGGGTAAAGAAGATGTGGCACATATATGCAATGGAATATTACTCAGCCATAAAAAGAAACGAAACTGAGTTATTTGTAGTGAAGTGGATGGACATAGAGTCTGTCATACAGAGTGAAGTAAGTCAGAAAGAGAAAAACAAATATCATGTGCTAACACATATATATGGAATCTAAAAAAAAAACAACAGGGTTCTGAAGAACCTAGGGGCAGGACAGGAATAAAGACACAGAAGTAGAGAATGGACTTGAGGACATGGGGAGGGGGAAGGGTAACCTGGGAAGAAGCGAGAGAGTGGCATTGACATATATACACTACCAAATGTAAAATAGATAGCTAGTGGGAAGCAGCTGCATAGTACAGGGAGATCAGCCTGGTGCTTTGTGACCACCTAGAGGCGTGGGATTGGGAGATTGGGAGGGAGGGAGATGCAAGAGGGAGGGGGTATGGGGATATATGTATATGTATAGCTGATTAACTTTGTTATACAGCAGAAACTAACACAGCAATGTAAAGCAATTATACTCCAATAAAGATGTTTAAAAAAAAAAGATATACAGATCAAATTTGCATTATAATCTCCCCACTTCCTCTATGAGCTCTGCCACATTCTAGTCTTTCTTAACGAATTCTCTCACATCCTGTGCAAGACTCATAGTAGGTATTCAGTGGTAATTATAAGATTGCGTATTCTATTACTCTTAGCCTTTTGTGCGTGGAAGTCATTCTTCGAAATACCATAAAGAGTTGGTTGAATTTCAAAGACTGGCAAGAATGACAATTCATTATTGGTTCAAGACTACTTTCATGTTGCCTTATTACTGAATGAAGAGCAAGCAGAGCAAAGGATAATATCAGTTTCACAGTGAGTACGTGTGGATCCCTGAAGCCTCCTTAGTTCCTCACAGCGGTCAAAAGAGTCCAGACCCATAAGTTGGAAAAGTTAAAAACCTGCAGGCCTACGGTCTCATATGATGCTAGTCTGGGGCTGTCCACATCCACTCAGCCCCTAACAGTAGTACTTTATGTTCCACTTCCAGCTGCTCCATGGCCAATCTCAGCAGGATATTTTCTGTGCACAGGAGTGTGTTCTTTCACGTTAGCGCTTCAGGTATTTGCACTTGGTAATTAGGTTCTCCATCTAAGTTGTAAAGTACCATGCAGCGCGCAAATCTTTACCTTTTGTACTCTGCTGGGTGTCTGGCACCGTGCTCGTATACGTATCCAGGGTTCAAATATGTTATTGAACAGCAGGGTTGAACTCACTTCATACTTAAATCAGAGGATTTATTAGAAATATGAAGTGTTTCCTCTTTCCATATTGAGTTCAAAAACATAACCTGTTTTGAGAAAATGAAACAAAACAAAAACCTCTGTATCTTCTTATCCCTCCCACCTCAAAAAGATTAACCCCAGTGTATGTGCATCAAATCCAGTTTTGAGGAGGAACACTCCCATCCATCATGAGAGTGTTGGTAGCTGTGAGTGTTTGAGGAAAGACAAGTTGCTCCTACCACAAGGAAGAAGGATGAGAACAGGAACAAAAACAAAATGTCTTGGAAGCAATTCAAGTTCCTTAACGGACAGTTAACCAACCATCGGTGAGGCAGAGCTCTGGATTTGGGTGGACGGCATTGTTTTGATCAGTGACTGAAATCTAAGAGTGAGATCGATTCAGACATTACGATACCCCAGAGCACATTGACTGGATCTTTTAAATTTATTTGTTCATTTATAACTGTTTCTCTGTTCTGATGTGGACAACCCCTGTAAGGTTTTAAAATTCCCAGGTCTCTGATCCTTTTAAAAAAGATGTTTTTCTACTGGAAAAGTAGTGTGGTGGGAAGGTAGGGGGAGCAGCGTGAGTCCACATTGCTCTATAACTACACTGAATATAAAATTTTTATGCTTATTTAGTAAAGACATAGTGCCTCTTCAATGCAAATAATCAGTTTTGCAAGGTGAGCAAGAGGAAATGTCATTAGATATTTTATTCACTGTGTTTAATCCATTATAGATAACACTTGGAAGAAAAGCATTAAATATGATGCCACTTTACAAGGATTCTGTAATTTTAATGTATAAGGCATTAGGGCATCTCATTCAGCATAACTTTGACTGCAAGCACAGCATTAATGTTTTAATAAGCCATTTGATTTGCCTTGTAGGTGGCTACCGAGGAACAAGAATTTCTTTATAAAACTTACCAGATTGTATCTTAAAATCTCATGATATGAGTTGATCCAATTATTTTTTCTACCTCTCTCCACCAAAGCTGTATTCGCAACAAGCAAAGGCTTTTTAAAAGGCATTTTTGTACTGTTTGAAGAAGGCAAGGCTTCTGGGACTTTTATTGTGGGGAAGGGGAAGAGGGAAGGAGCTGCCATAGGATTTGGGGGCTACAGGTTTGTAGAGGAACAGCCCTGACATTGTCCCCTTTTCGGTAGGCAGAATGGTTGTATTTATTCTCTCACTAGGGATAATCCTAGGACTGAACAAGATTTAACTTGCTGAGTGAAGACGTATGAAAAAATATCATATTTAACATTTCTTAGCTGGTTGAGATAGAAGCTATAACAGGATTTTGCATCCTGAAAAAAAAATGAAGACAGTTGATTATTCTTCCTCCCTAATATACTGGCTATGGGAAATTTAAAATTAAAGAGACCACCTAACTCCTAAAATTCACTCACAGCACTAAGAAAGAAATGAAGAGATCATTAAATCTCTTCGTTTTCACAGAAAGGTATTTGGAAAGATTGTCCTCAAACTCATCTCTCTCATCTTTAAAAAAAAAAAAAAAGAAAAGAAATCAAAAAGAGCTATCCCCTAGCTATTACTACTCTTCTTCCCTTCACACTCAGGCTTTTCCATTTTTTTTTCTTTATTTTTAATATGAGAAATTTTTATTTGGGAAAAAAACAAATGACAAAATGGCTGTACTACATTATCTGACATATGCCATATATGAGTTAAAGTAAAGCCCAGAAGAATATACTCCAAAATGTTAACACATTTTCTGAATAGTGAGCTTACAGATGATTTTTGTTATTTTTTATTAAGTAATTTTTTACTGGAAAAATTAACACATACTCCTGGTTTCAAAAAATCACAATACAGATGGAATATAGAATAAAACAAATCTATCTCCTTCAAATAACCACTTTTTCCCAGTTTCTTGACACTCAAGTTTTTTCAAAGCGGAACCTGTTTGTAGTCTTGACTTTCTCACATCTCATTTATTCTGTAACCTACTCTGCATGGTTTTCATTTTTCCTTTTTTTTTTAAAGATTTTTTTTGATGTGGACCATGTATAAAGTCTTTATTGAATTTGCTACAATCTTGCTTCTGTTTTATGTTTTGTTTTTTAGGCTGCAAGGCATATGGGATCTTAGCTCCCCAACCAGGGATCGAACCTGCACCGCCTGCATTGGAAGGCATAGTCTTAACCACTGGACTGCCAGGGAAGTCCCCCATTTTTCATTCTTAATGAAACTGTTCCCACCAAGATTATTAACAACTTCCTGTTTGGCAAACTCAGTGGAGGCTTCTAATATCAGGTCCATCATCTGAAACATTTTACTAGGTCAACCCTTCTCTCCTACTAGAGCCCTCTTCTGACTTTCACATTCAAGGCATACTGCTGGCGTTTGGTTTTTTACTTCTCTCTGCACGTTCATTCTTTTACTCAGTTTCAGTCTTCCCTTTCTCCAACCTACCCTTCAAAGCTGGGATTTCTCAGCTTTTGTCCTCATTTGTGTTTCTCTTGTTCTATTTTCCTCCTCATTTCCCCCAGGCGACCTTATGTACAGACATATCCACAAACATTCCCTACACATACCTCCAATTCACTGTGTCCAAAATACATTCAGCTTATTTCTACTGAAACTTGCACTGACTCAGAATTTAATCTCTCATGTTTCCAACCAGAAACCCAAAAATCAACCTAAAAAGACAACTACAAAATTTGTTTATGTATTAAATATTTTAGCTAAGTTTTCACATTTATCTTTAAACTGTGAGAGGGATGGCAGTCCATGTAATAAACAAATAATAAGTTTAGATGAAGATAATAACAATGATGAGATATTTTCACTTTATAAGGAAGAAGATACTGATCAGATTCTATTGGGAAAGGTAATAGCTACAAATATTGCTTTACTTTCGACCTTAGACTATTTTATGCAAATTGAATAAGAAAGAACAGATGATTAACGTTGAAATAGGCACCTATTTCTTTAAAAAGAAAAGACTTCGCTATATAGACCAAAAATTATTGTGTAAAAAGAAGATTGATTTCACTACACATGAATGAGTTGTCTAGAGTGTGAAGATTTATTATCATAAGAAGTTATTATTTCAGGAAACTGAAGATAAAATCAATACTTTGGAGATCATTAAATCTTGGCATAAGTTGAGCACTGAAGGCAGGATATTTTATTGGGGCATTGGGGAATTTATATTTTGAGAACTCTGGAGGTCATTTTGCTGACATTCTTCATTTCATTTCAGTCTAAAACAAAGGAAAACAAATTATCTCTTCGGATTATCTCTGCCGAATGTTTTAACAAAGTATGCTACTCAACATTTGATTTCAAAGTTTTGTTTTGCTCTATAACTGTGATCAATAAAACCAAAGCAGATGAGAAATGAAGTAATAAAAATTTATAGTCAATGTAATAATTCTAGAATAAAAAACGCTTTATCCAAAGGAAGTATAAAAGAGTTTGGCAAAAGATGGAAAGTTAAAGTAATTCATGTTTAAAACCAATGTTGTAAATAAAAGTGAGTTATTTTGTCTTTGAGTGCAACAGTAAATGAAAACACCAGGTTATTTCTTTCTTAGATTCTGTTCTTCTCAAATACAGTACCTGGTTCCCTATTAAAAGCTTTCAAAACAGATTTCAGTAAATCAGGATTCAGGTGATTCTAAACCATTCCTGAAACAATGAAACGATCCTCTTTCCGGGAGTAGTCTATTCTCTTTTGCAAAATGAGTTCCATCTTCTGGAACATTCAATAAATGAATGGCCACTCTTAGAATTCTGCAGAGAAGGTGGAAAATGGGACAGAGGCCTTTATAGGAATTGATAAATACAGACCAAAAGAAAAAGTTCTGTATTGCCAAATATCAATATATATGTGGTTTCCTCCCTCCCTCCCTCCCTTCCTTTCCTCCTTCCTTCCTTCCTCCCTCCCTCTCTCCTCTCATCTTTCTTCTTCTCTGTCCTTTATTCAGAAGTACCAAAAAGGCCAAGGGTTAAACAACTTGTAACAACCACTATTAACATAATCTTTTGATTAGCAGTCATCTTTGGTGGAAACAACACTGGATATGTCTAAGTGGGTTTGTGTTTTCAACTTGACAGTAGAAATGGTACTTTTACAGTTAGACTGTTGGCAATGAAATTATAATTCAGTGAAAATTTCTAGAGACACAGGCATTCATGAAGGAGGGATGTGATTTGAGAAATGAACAAAAATAAAACAAGCAATAAATGAGAGCTGAATACATGAGGATATGTAGCTGAAACAATTTAAAATTAAATCTGTATTATCAATGATATTATTTATAATAAAATTGGGTCCATAGTATTTTAATAAAAAATGTAAGAGAAAAGCTAAATAGTTGATAATAGAATAATTTAAAGTCAAATTTAAATTTAAATGGGAAGAGCAAACATTAATGAATACTCTGGAGTCATTAAAGTCAAAAGGTTCAAAAGTGGGTTAAGATAAGTCAAATTTCAAGAGTAAGAAAATTATAGTCCATATGTAAATGAACATTTTACATCAATCTTCTGGAGAAAATCAGATGAAGGACCAAAAATTTGTTTTAATCTGAGTATTATATTAGAGAGGACATTATTTAAACAATGGTCCTAACATCTTCAAGAGTAACACCTATCGCAGAAGTTGGACTGAACAGTTTACTTTTTATAGTTATACCTCAATCTTATTTGTGGTGCCAAATTAAAACATATAAATTATTAATTTTATGTAGAAAATGTATACAAAATTAGTTTAAGAAATAAGCTGTAAAAATTTAGCATTATATTAGGAACTTTAAAAACAATTATTTCCTTATACTACTCATATCACATAAACAAGATTTCTAGGGAGTGAATTTAAATACCTATGATGCACGTCAAATTCATTGTCTTTAGAAAGAGAAAGAAAACAGGATTATTTTTTACATGCTGGCCATGCTAAATTACTCTTAAATACTGCTATGAAATTATACAGTAAGATATTAGGTGTATTTACTACAAGATAATTCTTAAATGTGGCCATAACATGTGAAGTCTTATCTGATACTAGTGAATTTATAGAAGTTTAAATATTGTTAGGTTTACATTATAGCAGTCTAACATAAAAAAAATTACAATTAATCACCAGTGTAAAACTCTACAGCTAAGTGATAAGTTGCAATTTGGAATGGTCATTAAAGACACAGTCACAGGCTTTAAAAAGTAGCAACACCTCCAAATTCAGAGTTTATTTCAAGAACATGGGATATGTTCAACGTCTGTATACCTGTGTATAGCAAAACTTTTCAGTTATGTTACCAGCATGTTGTCAAACACATAAATTGGTCGTGCACAGCAAATGAAGAAAATCTACCTCCTTTTTAAAATGAACATTTCAAATCACTTCTAAAGAGAGCTATTTTTATTTCAAACAAGCTTTTGTTTACCTAGTGGGCATTCTTAAACATCTGATGGACCTGCCAGTCTTCTGAATTCATGCATTCATTTGATATGTTTTTTAACTAACATATTTGTATTATTTTTATTTTTTATCTTATATGCTTTATACATCTTGAGTTAAATATTGTTCTGTTTTAATATTTGATCTGAAATACAAGGAAGAATTATAAGGCATATCATATTCTTAAACTTACATAGTAACACTTGAATTTATTTTTTCTAAATACAAGTTATTACTAAGCATAATCTGAATTATTTACTGTCATTTCACCAAGATAATTAAAGTTATAGGCACAGTTTTGGTCATAGGTCAGGCATCTTTGCTCTGGCTTTGTTTATTTTAAAAGCACTTAGAAGTTATATCTGTATTTGAATCTCTTAACATTTTCAGTTCTATCCAGGAGATGCTGATTTAGTGGTAACACTGAATTTTTTATATGCCAAACTTAAGCTCTGGATCCATCATCAAAAAGGTGAGTGTAATTAAGCTGACCTTCACTTGATAGTGTTGATGGATTTGCCTTAATGTTTTTTCACTTTTTCATCTTCATCCTCTAGCAACTAATAGAATGTGCAATAATGCTTAGCTAGTAGAACTCTGACCAAGTTGAAGGATATTTTAGGGGCTCATGGGAGATAGTCTCCATGACTTTGGTTTCATTAAAATGAGGTTCTAAATAAGTACCAAAAAAATGACAAGAATGCTGATTTTCCTTGAACTCTAAATTTCCAAAGTATTTAATGTTACCCAGGAAACTCTTCCTAGCAATACTCTTTAAAGGAAAGGTCTCATACAAAGTGTTCTGCACATCTTACTCTATGCCCAAAACCCTCCTGGAGAAAAGATAGATACTTGGATACAACTGTAATTGAAATCAATATTGCAAAACTCTAGGCTAGGTCTCAAATAGAAATAAATATGGTAATTTTTATATTTCATACATGGATATCTGATAAGAGATAGAGAAAACTTTTTATAACAGAGTGCAGTGTATAAAACTCTATTTTTTGATGAAATTACAGATAATTGGTTAATGTAAAAGTCATCATGCAACTAAATTCACATTTCATTGATTTTCAAATTTTTGCTGTAAAATATTTCTAGAATCTAAGCTCAGAGTACAATGCCCAGCTTGTTTCCTTGTTTTTGCATTCTGTTAAATTGTTAAGAGAATAATATATTTTTTCTTTTCTTCTACTTTTTAGGAAGGGTAATGAATTTTACCATTTGACAGTTTTGGTGAGTTGCCAATACACACACACACACACACACACACACACACACACAAATATATGTGCCCTAGCATGAAGAAAAAATAAACCTGGAACTTTATACCATGTAAAGGCAGACTATGCTAATTTTTATCATCTTTTACGGTTAAATTAATTTGAAGGACTTGGAAAAATACTTCTTAAGCGCCAAGAAGACCTGTCTCCACATAAAATTGGACTTGATTACAATTATTATCATTAAATTCTGTAAAAATGTAAAATTTTGTTCTATCTTTCTTATGCAAAAAACCATGTAAATACGGAAACAGATGGTGACATTGTTCAGTAGAATGAATATGTATTAACATACGCATCCAAATTTATTTGGCGAATATAAATTTTCTTCTTCTTTTTAAATGTAATGGTTAACATAAAACTTTAGTGGTAAAGTAAATGTAAGCTGCAGTATGTATGTGGAAAATTTATATCTATTTACATTATTTAGATGTATTTTTCAAGGAAGTTGTGGAAAAATATATTAAACTTTCCATTTCTAATCACTTGGTTTATTGCTAATTTTCAAAAATAGATTTATTTTTGACACTGAAACATATTTAATATAGTTAATACACATGTTTGGCTCCCAAGCCTGAATTTTACAAATCATTCATGTAATGTGCAATGAGATGAAACTACCTTAGTTTCCATGTTTTACTTGAGGGACACTGTTAAACTTTCTTATATAGATGATGTCCGGACACATTTTTTTAAAGCTATTTGGGGATCTGTAGTGTTCAGAGTAATTATTTTAGTCCCTTATTTTTAATGGTAACTTTATATATTGCAAATTCAGTTTAATATATTTTGAATATATATTTACATATTGTGAATTCAAGTACTCGTGTTAGATGCTGTAGTCAGAAATACACATGAAACAAAAGTCAACAAATGCTAGCTTTTGCTACCTGAAAGCTAAGATGCCTTATGTAATGCACATTCATTCATTCAATAATAGATAAAAACAAGACTTATAGAAAATCTTATGTGAGAATCTGAGGCTCTGAAATAAATTTACCAAAATACTTTCAACTACTAAGTGAATCTACAGTCTTTTAAGGAAATAATAACACATTAAAAGTCATAAAACTGAGTTTAGTTTATCACATACTGAGGTATATTTTAGCTCATTACTCATGAAAGGAAAATTTCACTTTGTATCATGATGATTAGAATCAGTAGGGGTCCTTTAGGCTATTTTATTTGGGCTATTTTTGTGCTCTTTCCTTTTTTATATTTTTGCAAAAAAAGGAATAATAATTTATTTTATTTATTTTTATAAGTAAAATTTGAAAAGGACCCAGAAATTTCACTCCTAGGTTTCACCCAAGAGAAATAGAAATCCATAAAAATTTGCTGGTACAAGACGGTTAATAGTAGCTTTATATATGATACCCGAAAACTGGAACTAATTAAATGTTGTTGGTGAATGGGTAAAAAAAAATTAGTGGTATGTTCATACAATGGTATACTTAGCAATAAAAAATATAAAACTGATATATGAGGTAACATGAATAAAGTCAGAAAACATAATGCTGAATAAAGAAGACTTTCACAAGAATACATTCTGTGTGACATCATTTACATGAAGTTCTAGTACAGGCAAATCTAATCCATAGTGGGGGAAAAAAAAAAAAAAAAAGAAGACGAACAGCAGTTGCCTGTGGAGCAGTTGACTGGGAAGAGACATGAGAGAACATTTTAGGCCTTTAGATCTATATCTTGATAGGGATTTGAGTTACACAGGTTGTGTGCATTTGCATAAACTCAGAAAATTTACTCTTGAGATTTGTGCATTTTATTGTATGTAAATTTTATCTCAAAAGCATAAAAACTAAACAATATTGAACGGTATGATGTACAAGCTGAAATATATAGGAGGAAGCACTCTGATGTCTGCAACTTATTTTGAGATACATAAAAATCCCTTGGTTCTTTGATGGAGGAATAGAGAGATGAGTAGATGGATACTTAAGTGTAAGATGATAAAAAATATTAATTTTAGAATCTAGATGTTAGGTATATAGGTTCACTGTACAATCCCTTTAATCTTTCTATAAATTTGAAAAATTTCTAACATGTTTGAACAAAATTAAAAAGATATCAAGAACTCCTTCTACATATGTGGAACAAATATTTTCTTCTTCATTATGGTTTGCAAACATGAATGCCAACTTACTGTATAAACACTGCGGTCAACTACATATATTAACCAATAGATTGCAAAGACTTTTTTTCCTCAACAGTAAAACCAAAATGTAGCAGCAACAAGTCATAAATGATTTAGAGGTCTAACCGATATGAGAGGTTATTCACCTAGAGGCCCATGGACATGATATTTCGTTGAGAAATCATTATATCCATAGTGATACAATGGAGGTGAAACTGAATGCAAGCTACATATTCATGATTCCTTTATAACTGATGATAATATTGTTTTCTTTGCTTGGTTAGTTGACCAGTATATTGATTTTGGTGCACTGGGAGTGAGACAGAAGAAAAGACTCAAAATTAGCAGATGGTAAATTTTCAAAGAACGACTCAAAATGACAGATCCAACATGAAGTAATACCCAAATGAATGAGTAAATCCAATGTTGCCTGTGATATATGTGCTGTAATCTTTTCTTAATAACATAAGAAAAAGGTTTTAAAAAATACAAAAGAAATGAATAAATAATTTAACTTTACCTAATGCAGATGCCTATTTTTTTTAAAAAGTCTGATATCCATATATGGGCTTTTGGATTCTTCTGTTTAATATCTACCCACAGCAGCTATAAGTACCGTTATCGAACACTTAAGTTCATGTAATACCATATATATATGTTCAATAGCAAAACATGTGTCCATTAAGAACAAACTGTTCCTACATGGCATTTTAAAGATTCTACATGACTATTCACTTTTTAATTCTACTGGTAAGTGTATCATTCTCTTTACCATCTATCTGGTTGTATTTGAAAATAATCTTTACTCCAAATAAAAAGAAGAGTCACTACCCTGTTTTAGAAAAGGAGAGTAGAAGCAAAATGCAGGGAACAGGTAATTAGCTTTTCCTGATCTTACAGCATGCCCTGAAGGAAATGCCAGTTTTACTTGATTACCATGGAATTAAGCAACCAATCAAAAGTTTTACAAAAGCTTTTCATTACAGAGTTCATACTGCCATTTCAATAGCCTTTAGTTTTACTTTGCTGCCAAATCAGTCACGCACCAACCAAGAAGCAAAGTTTGTTTAGATTATAAAGGTGAAGAATAAAATACATGTGCAAAACCAAAATATGGTGAAAATTTTTCCATAAAGTTTTTTTAAGATATCAACTTATATATCAATAAATGACCATTTTTACCAGAGCTTTTTTTCTGAGAGAAGACAGTATTTTTTCTGTAAAAGTCACTACAACATAGACTTTCTAATTACTATGACCCATGGATCACTTGCTATTATAATAAAATTTATTATTTATTATAATAAAATTCCATGATTTGTGTGGCTTGATCATTTTATTTTTAGCCATGGGTTAAGATACCATGGTACACAAGTTGCTTCCCCATTTATCTTTGATGGAATTGGGGATTGTACCAAAGGAGCACTTCCGACAGCAGGAACTGACATTTAAGATGCAATGATTCTAAGAAAATGTTGGCAGTCAGATTTTCATATACTAGAAGTTCTACAATGTATGAATCTCTGTTTAACCCCACCACAAGCAATTGAAGAACATAATCTTTCTTTTATATCTTGAACAGCTTCATCTTTCTTTTGAGCAACTGCAATAATCACATTTCTGGGCTAGGGATTATGCAGTACCAGAAGTGTGAGGAAAATTAATCCATCCCTGTCTTAGAAGTTTGTACATTACCAAGACATCAATGTGAAATAATCAAGTCATAATAAAATATATTATATAATTAATCAGTGCCCGTAAATACTGAACCACTTCTGAACTATGAACTAAATAGCCAAAGAAGCCTATTTATATAGCATCAAGCAATAGTTGTTATTGTCTACTATGTCAATTAAAGAAATTAATAATAATATTTTCACACCCTGCAAGTAGTTTAGTGCTATGAAAACAGAAATGCATAGCCATTTAAAGTAGAATTGTAACCATTCAGAAGAGAACAAAGAATATCATCTTCCTATTCCAAGGAAATGGTGACTATACAAACACACACACACACACACGCAAACAGAAATTGCAAAGCCAATTTTACATTTTGCCAAAGAATAGAGTGTATTATTGTCTATCCATGGATGTCCTTTTATGTGCTTACCATTTTAACTGTAAGCTCTTTGGCAACAAGGTCTGAATCAATGCTTCAGTGATGCCTGAAGTACACTGAATTATGCCTTTTATTCTGTGGGCACTTTTTGTCTACAAATGAGCTTAAACAATCTGCTGACATTTTCTGCTCCGTCATTTTCCTTTCATCAGTATTTTTATCTGCGGGTAAATCTCTCCAAATCCTAAGTACCAGCCTAGATTCAGAGGAGCTACCTACTGACCAGTTGCCGGTTGTAGGAAGAGTGAACTTCTCTGAAACACTTTGGAAAACTGTTGTTGCCTTCTAGACTCACATGAGGAAAATCCAGGCTGACTTCAGAGGAACAGAATGTATACTACAAGTGTAATCACAGGAGGAACTAGAACATAGAGAAAAGAATCTCACAAGCAGTAGAAGTGGATGGGCAGTACAAGATTGCCCAGTGCAGAGCATGGAAGCTGGCCCTCAGTGTGTATAGGAATAAGGCCCCAAACCACTCCCTTTTCACAGTGACAAGGGAGTAAGTCCATCTATTTTGTAATTCATTTGGGTTTCTGAATACTTTTCTTATCCCTTCCTGTAGGGAATTTATTATATCATTCTTTATCTTATTGTATGTTTCCCTCTCCAATTAGTCTACAAATTTTCAAGACCAGGTAATAAGCATTCAATAAATGTAGGACAGAAAGAAGGACAAGGAAATGGGTAGGGAAGAAAGAAGTTTTATTCCTTTGCCTCCTGCAACATCGAGTGTGTCACTGAATTCCCTAAATGGTGTATGAATTATGATGTCTATCAGTTCTGATTTATTTTCCCCAGTCTCTCTTCCCCTCAGGGGATGAGGGTTTCTTATATAGACAGTAGTTTATAATTTTATTCTTTAATATATTGCACCATGAGATTAAGAAAAGACATATTGACTCAGATGGTAATAGCCATTGCCCTTCCTAATAAGGAATACTAAAAAAAAAAAAAAAAATTAGATCAAGGTCATCACATATATGTCTCTACAATTTATGATCTATCATGCACACAAGAAAAATGAATTAGTATTCTATTTTTATTTATAGATGGAATAAATATTATTTATATTTATTTGTATAGAAGCTTCTCAAGTACTAATTTAAAAAATACACAGCATTTTTTTTCCTTAGATTCCATATATATGTGTTAGCATACTGCATTTGTTTTTCTCTTTCTGACTTACTTCACTCTGTGTGACAGACTCTAACTCCATCCACCTCACTACAAATAACTCAATTTAGTTTCTTTTTATGGCTGAGTAATATTCCATTGTATATATGTGCCACATCTTCTTTACCCATTCATCCAATGATGGACACTTAGGTTGCTTCCATGTCCTGGCTATTGTAAATAGAGCTGCAATGAACATTTTGGTACATGACTCTTTTTGAATTATGGTTTTCTCAGGGTATATGCCCAGTAGTGAAAAAAAAGGTCATGAAGAACCTAGTGGCAAGATGGGAATGAAGACACAGACCTACTAGAGAATGAACTTGAGGATATGGGAAGGGGGAAGGGTAAGCTGTGACAAAGTGAGAGAGTGGCATGGACATATATACACTACCAAACGTAAAATAGATAGCTAGTGGGAAGCAGCTGCATAGCACAGGGAGATCAGCTCGGTGCTTTGTGACCACCTAGAGGGGTGGGATAGGGAGAGTGGGAGGGAGGGAGATGCAAGAGGGAAGAGATATGGGAACATATGTATATGTATAACTGATTCACTTTGTTATAAAGCAGAAACTAACATACCATTGTAAAGCAATTATACTCCAATAAAGATGTTAAAAAAAAAATACACAGCATTATCCAGCTTGAGTATTTATTGGTGTCCCTGTTCTTTACTACTACAATGTGAAAATATTTTCTAATTTGAAAATATGGAAAATTCATTTTGGTATGTTTGACATAGTAACTGAATAAGAATAGCAACACAATCACTAGTCATCTAAGTAAATGCTAGATCAATTGGATTTCATAGGAAAGGTTGGCACAAAGACATTTAAACAGTATGTTTAAACATAGTAGAAGGACTATGCCTCAAATGATATTTGCACTTGGGCAAGTGTCCCACATTAAGAAACTCACCAGAGATAAGATATGCAGAACAAGAAAGTTTGAATAATTTCTGCCATATATTGTGAGAACAGTTTGTTCTTTTCCATTGTAGACATGAAAAAAAGAAAATCCATATAAAATGTCACTGGCAATAGGGGATTAGCCCTGTTTTAGTAAAAAGTAGGTCTCCTCAGGGCTTGCTCTAGACAAAATTGTGAAATAGGAGGAGGAACTAGTTAACAGAGTGGGAAAAATTCATGGACTGAAAGTTCAAATTTTTGCATATTCTTCAATTTTTGAACTAAATGGCAACATGTTTGTCCAAGTCTCTTAATTTATCTGTATCTTATTTTGATTACCTTTAAAAATAAATATCTCTGAATCCCCTTATAATTACAAAAGCCTGTAAGTCTGTCTTCTTTGGATTCCATCACACCCACATACCCCTTTCTCCTACATGCTAGCAAGCAGAACCTCTTTTCTCATCTCCAGTTATCAGTCTCCATGCTCTTTTGCTGCCTAATGGCTGCTTAGAATCATTTGCTATCATGGCCAATCCATAATTCCAGGATGCCTCATGTTCTGGCATTGCTTTGAAAACATTTTTTCCCTTACATTCTTTCACTAAACCCAATGCCCACAAATTTGAAATCATAATTAATACTGCTGGAAAAATAGAAATTAGGCAGGTAGCCCTACCGCAGTACAAGACATATACCAGTACTCAGTAAATATCTATTGAATAAATGTATACATATGACAAAATGGAAGTAGATTGGCAAATTGATAAAAATTCCCAAAAGTGGGAGCTACCCAGTAAGGTATAAAATCATTTTCTAATTTTCAAAATAGTATTTGTTCGGAGTTCAAGCTACCTCAAGGAAATTCACTGCTAATTGTTAGAATTTAAGGAGCCATAGGGAAAATACTTTCAGGCAGTTCATACTTTGCAGCCCTTCTCAAAGTCCACTATTTAAGATAATGTTTATTCCTCTATAGCAGGGATCACTCATTGCAGTCTTAAAGTTTCATACTTTCCTTCAAATTTATTCATTTCTTTCCAGTGCTTTCTTAAGTCAAAATCATTCTTTTTATCCCAGAAAATAAAACTCCTTTTAGGTTGTTCAATAGAGTTCCTAAAATGACAGCACATGGATACTATAAGGATACAAGAATAAATTAAACCCTTCTCCTTTAACTCCTATGTAAAATTTACAGGAATAAATAAATTGATCTTATAAGCCATGTGTTGAAGGAACAGAATAAGCCTTATGTGTCTGTAAATTGAAAGGTTTGGTTTAATTGACATTCCACCCCCTTCTTCCATTCTGTAATTCGGTCACCCTCAGAACTGCTTGGTCACCTAGCCAAATCTTTCTTCCCTGATTTAGCCTAACTGTGACGATTGCGCAAGATTCCAACACAAAACACTTTAATCCATTACAGTGGACACAGATAAATCATAACATCATGAGACATGTGATCCAAGGTGGATCCTTGACATACAACTTTGCTGTTTGTTTCTTATTCCCTACTGAGATGACTCAACATATATAGAGAAAAACTTTCCCACCACTATAAATCAGAAAGATGCTCTGCTTAGACCTTTTGAGCTTCATATTTCTGCAGAGATGGTGTTGCTAGCCAGGTTCCCTGAAAAGCAGACTCTGAGATAGAAATTGCATGTAGGAATTTTACTGGGGCAAACTCTTAGGATCAATACTTGTAGGGAGTACAGAAAACAGGATTGGGTAGAAGGAGAATTTTAACACAGCCAATCCCACAGGGAACTCTGGAGATACGGTGGCTCTGAAGCATCGTCCTGAACGGAAGCAAGGAGGACGGTTCTTTATAACCCTGCTTTGAGTAGTTATTGGATATGGGCTGCCCCCAGGAAAAGTGGCTCCTTTCAGTCCAGAGCAATTCTCAGAGAAGGAGGCAGCTAGGAGCTGTCAGCTTCCAACACTCCCAGATCTAGAGGAATGAGTGCTTCAGTCCTGAAGAGGGATCCAGGGGTGTTCCACAGCACCCACTACTGATGAACATGTAAAAGTGAGGTAGAAAGCTGTGCCAGCCCTTCTACTGTCACCACTATTCAGAGTCCCTCAAACTGTATGAAGCTCATAAACACCAAGGCCCTCAACTCCCTTGTGGTTTCTCAGAGGATGAACCCATTTAGCTCTAATCCACCCAAGAGGAGACTCACCTCTGTATACTAATCCAAAGCAATTATGTTATATGATGCTAAAAGTCACATAACTGGTTTATTGGGAGTGGGGAGATAACAGTGTGTTAGGATGATCTGTAAATTCAGGAGGGGATCCAATGAGGACAACTATTCATGCCACAATTCCCAGAATTCAAGGTAAAGCCAGTTGATATCAGTAGTTGACTTGATTATGAATCTAACTCATTTGGTATCTCCTCCTCATTGGCACCACTCATATCTGGCTCATTGACAGTAGCCGTTCAGTGTTTCTAGAGTAAAATTCCTAGAGCCACATGCCATTTTGGATTGGGGTTAGAAGAGCACACACCTGAAAAAACTGACAAGAAAGTTGAAAATAAAAGTAGGCCAAAATGACTAAATTAGAAAATGCAAACAAAAGAAAACACAGGTGGTGATACATAATTCTTATCAAAAATGTAGAATTTTAGGCCAGAATGTTAAATAGATACAAGCAGTATATTATGTAATAATCACAAATCTTTATGCACCTAGCAAATGTACTACAATATAAAAGGAATGAAAAGTTGCTAGCAATACAGGGAGAAATTTAAAGCACCACAGTCTTAATCAAAGATAATAAGACACCATTTTTTAAATATAAATCAATAGATTATGTAGAGAAGAAATGATATGGAGTATTTGTATAATACAACCAATGATTTTGGTTATCTGTACTAATACCAAGATCTCTATTTATAATACTTTACTGCTAAAACAGTGAAGTAACACAATCTTCTAAAGCTCATACGATAATTATATCAAAATTCATCATATACTGGGCCATAATTTCAATCTTGATAAATTCTAAAAGTAGACAGCTTTCAAGATATAACCTCAAACTGCACTACAGAGAATCTAATAATAATGTTAAATTAAAATTTGGAATTAAAAGAAAAATATTGCTCCATAATTTTTAGATTAAAGAAGAAACAAAAATTAAAATGGTAGACTTCTTAGATTAAGAAATGTATAGAATGCTGCCAAATGAGCACTCAAAAAATTGCCTGAAGTCCTTTTGCCATTCTGTAAGTCATTAAAATAATGACCTCCAGAAAACTGGAAAAAATGAACAAGAAGAGACACCTGAAAAACTAAAGGCTTTAAATGCAAAATAAATAAATAAATTAGAAAACAAAAATACATGGAAAAACAGATAACCAAAAATATAGACAAAACTAGGGCAAGAATGTATTCTAGAAAAGAAAAGAATAAGGAGGAGTGGGAAATGGATTCATGTTATCAGAGATAAGAAAAGGGAAATAAATAATCAGATCAAGAGGAGATGATAAGCTATTAAGTTAAAAAAAGAGATTCATCATAAATAATCTGCATTCAACTGTATATTTTTATTTTGTAACATAGAAAAATGTTCTATTTTATCCCACCATATAATTGTATCTGTTTTTTAAAAATCTGGAAGTATATACACAAATTGTTAACAATGATTAACTCTAGGGGAATATAAGATTATAAAGGACTTTGTGTATTATTAATTTTTGCAAAGTACAAGTATTAATTACAAAATATCCAAAAAGTATTCCAATTTCAAAGGAAAACAAAATATTTTAAAACTTCATTTTAATAATACCGTATTTACCAGTTTCTAGTTATGAATGCAATGCATAATATTATCACTGATTTGCTCCTGTGAAAGTGTCAAATTTTTTTTAAAAAGCGAAATGTAACACAATTTTAACATGCATGCACCTTCTCTAAATTGCTCTGAGGTTATTTGTTGTAAGGAAATAGCATAGAAGAGATATGCTGTCCAACATGGAGAAGGGTAGGGAACTCAGCTTTATTTCAATAGACTATTCAAAGGAAAGAGAATAAATGACAAACAGATATAGGAAAGCTATGAATTTAAACTATAGTCAGGGTCAAATTTGAGTGAAGGTATATGTGAATTTTATGAAAGGAGTATAGAAAAAAAAGTGGTGGATTAAAAAAAAAAAGATGCTCTCATTCACTTCATTCACTTTCCATTCTCTCCCAGTTTTGTATATATTCATTCATTACATAATTATTACAAATTTAATATATTCCAGGAAGTGTGCTAAACTCCACGAATACACAGTTTAGAGTCAGTCTCTCATTTTAAGTCACTCATGGTCTTGTAAGGAGTGGAATGAGTAAACTGCAAAGTCCCTACTCTATAGCACAGAGTGTCATAGAGTTGCACTTTTCAAACTTTCTTGCATTAAAATCACCTGGAGATCTTATTAAAATGCAGGTCTCCTGTGGTATCCAAGATTTGGAATTCCAGTCTTTGATTATAGTTTGAGGTACAAAGTTATTGAGCCTCTAACCTGTGCTCTGTCTCCAGTCCGCTTGCCCAAGGTGCACAGTGCACACATGACTTCTCATTTTCCATCCGTTTTTTCCTATTTTCATCTTCATCTTATCCACTCAGTCTTTACTTTCTCCTGAGCTCATCCACACCTCTGTCTTTAATTATGACTTAAATGAAAAAAGCCCACAACTATCTCTAACCCTCTTCTGAGCTCCAGATTCTCCTACTCAGCTGTCTGTTTGACATTAACTTTTGTATCTGCAAAAGCATCTCAAACTCAACATGTCTAACGATGAAACCAGTATACTTGTCCACCTCCAGCCAATCAGAAAATACTGGCCAATTTGAGCATTTCATATCTCAGTCATTAAAGCATCCAGTCGTGCAAAGCCCCAAATCTTGACTCCCCACCTTATCCAATCCACACAAAGTCCACTGAACCTCCTAAATTTATTTCTAATTCATTCATTCTCTCCCCCTCTACTACCGCCAGGCTGGTCTGAAATCCACTCATCTCTCATCTGGATGATAACAACGGCCTCACAAGTGATTATGAGTTTCCACTTCATCCCACCCAATCCATTCTCCATACTGCAGCAACACTCTAGCCAAAGGCTTGCCTTGTTTTTACAGTGAGAAAGCCTTGTTCTTCATTTATTTTTCAGAGGTTTTGTCTATGACCAACACTTTCCTCTGTTGCGTCTCCACAGACAGGTTGATCTTCTTTTGATCACCCTTAGTCACAATGCTCCCTCCGGACACGCCTGTGTACCTCCTCTCTCTTTTGCCTGGAATGTTCTCCTCTCTTTCCCTAGTTAATTTCTATTGACACTTCCTATCTCAGCTTAATCATCAGTTTCTCAGAGAAACCTTTGCTGACTTCCCTGTGTAGGTCAAATGCCTCGATTAGTCTCTCCTACAAGGTTTACCTCTTGTTTGGGGCACTTGTCGCAACTGAGTTTCCCCTCCTGCTTTATATGATTATTTGATTGATACCTGTAAACTCCATAAGGAAAGAAACAGTGCTTGATTTTATTTGTCATTTAATTTCAGGCACTAGCATGGCATTTGAACAAAGTAAATACTCAAGAAATACCTGGAATAAAATGTTAATTTAAAATGATCTGTGCCTAAATCTCTGTACTTACAATCAGATAACTGCATTACCCAGAGGAGCTCTAAAGCTCCACGCCAGAGCCAGTCACTCCTATTATACAGCTTTCCACCGGGAAATTATTTTCAAATACAAAGTGTCCAGTACGCATTTGTTTGAATTAAATAAATAGGTGATGCAATGTACCCATCTTGTACAGAATTTAATCCACCTAGAATTTATTGAGCCCAATCTGGGCATGGCTGTGTAATAAGCATAAGAATAAAATGTAACAATTTTGGTGTCTCATCAGATTGGTTAAAATGAATGTGTGACTCTAGTTTAGTGGCTGAATTACCATCAGAATCCACACTCCATTTGGCTCTTTCATTCGATTTATTCAAGCAATTTGTGGTATCTCATCTTGATACTATCAAACATATAGTATACGACATAACTGTAGTTTCTATTATGATTTTTGTGACAGATTGATTAAAATCACCTGAATAGATCAGCTGGGAACATTTAGAACCTGAGCATTTTATTTAAACTTACTGATTAATATCTATAGAGCAGACATGGTGGCAAAAGAAGGATGTAGAAAATGTGAGATTTATCAGGGTTTTCTCTAAACCAGGGTTATACCCTCCAAATAGATCAATTTAGTTAACATTTAGTTATTTATTTATCATATAGCAGATTCTAGATTAAGATGTTATGAAAATATTACATTGCATTCTCTTAGGATATTAAAAGTCTAATGGGCAAGATAGACCAGTCAATGGATAATTAAAAATCAAGGGGCTCAGGGCTATAGAAGATGTTTGTACAGATGGTTGCACAAACACAAAGAAAGTGAAACATAAACAGTTAAGGAAGATGCTATCGGTATGGGGAGGAGGTTTAAATATACTGCCTTGAGAAAATGACTCCAAATATGACTATTCAACGGTTAGAAGAAAATATCCTCTTGGTTGTGGTGTTTGGGAAGGCAATCTGGGCAGAGGAAACATTTTGAGATTCCATTTGTCTATATACTATTGGTAATAATTGGAGGCTAAGGCTTTCAAATTTTATGACATTCTAAATATTTTTTTAATTTTTAAATTGTTTTAACTTTTTATTTTATATTGGAATAGAGTTGATTAACAATGTTGTGCTAGTTTCAGGTGTCCAGCAAAGTGATTCAGTTAGACATATACATGTATCTGTTCTTTTCATATTCTTTTCCCAATTAGGTTGTTATAGAATATTGAGCAGAGTTCCCTGTGCTATACAGTAGGTCCTTGTTGGTTATCCATTTAAATATAGCAGTGTAAACTCTTTTAATGACCTGGATGACTTTTCACTTGGGCTTTGTTTCTCTCGAAAACAATATTTTCCTGTGCAGATAAAAGATGGAATTGTGAAGTACAGAATATTTCCTTTACCCATACAGCCTACTTTAGCATTAGGAGAAGATTTAAGTCATCCTGCTTCTAATACTACTATATTTTTTGGCAAGTGCGACTGGGCTAGAAAAGATGTAAAGCTATTGAGAAACTATGACCCAATTAACACAGTACTCTTACATCCACTAAAATTAGATTTCTTGCCCTCTTTTAAATAAAACCCTTGGCTTGTATTTGCAGCTTAAAATCCAAATCCAATAAATTCCGCTCATATGTGGAATCTAAATAAATGATATAAATCTTATTTGCAAAACAGAAACAGACTCACAGACTTAGAAGACGAACTTATGGTTAGCAGAGGGGAAGGGTGGGGGGGAAGGATAGTTAGGGAGTTTGAGA